>NW_028234430.1:11783694-11788694 GCF_977035675.1 Penaeus japonicus
GGCTAATCATTTGAGTCTCTTGTTCATTCAGGCGTGACGCTCGGGGAATCTGCCGGATCAGGGTTAGAGGCCTCGTTGCTCCGGCTGGTGGTGGGGGTGGGGGGGGGGGATCGCCTTGTTTTTCGCTTTAAGAGTTGCTTGTGCTTCGGAGGACTGTTATGAGTGTGGTTGTTGTTATTGGTGTTATTATTATTGTTATGGTGATATTTCCTTCGTCATTGCTGTTGTGATTTTATTATTGGTTTTGCTATTATCATTATTATTGTTATTGGTATTGTTGTTGTTGTTGTTACTATCATTATATGTTGTTTATCCGCAATGATATACACGAATGCGCCGACGAAAAAACAAAGAAAAGCAAGATACAGTAAAAAAAAAAATCCTCGAACCACACACACGCATGCACATACACAAAACGCAGACATAAACACATGCGTTTTCGTACTATGAATACATTTATATTTCTGTGTACACAAAGTGGGCGTGTATGTATGCACATATATCTATGTCTGTGTATGTGTGTCGCTCACGCACGCTAAGAGAAGCCGAGAACCCTTTTGTTTTCTAGTCAATTTGCATATTGGATGGGAGGAGTTGACGCCGCCATCTTCGGCAAGGCTGAGGAGAGGAAGAAGAGGAGGAGGAGGAGGAGGAGGAGGAGGATGGGGATTGGGATTGGGATGCTGGGGACGAAGAGGGGGGGGGAGGAGAAGGATTGGGATGCTGGGGATGAAGAGGGGGAGGAGGAGGAGGGGTGATGAGGAATGGAAGGGAGATGAGGAGGATTGGACAGTGGGAGGAATTGCAAGGGGAAGAGAAGAAAATAGAAAGCAAAGAAAAAAGGGAAGAGACCGGGAGGGGTGAGGTGGTGGAAGGAAGAGGGGGAAGTGAGAGAGGAGGGAGAGGAAGGAGGCGGAAAAGGGATGAGGGAGTGGGAAAGAAGGAAGGAAAGAAAAGAGGTTAATGATGATGACAAAAAAAAAAGGAGAAAAAGGGGTAGAATTATTATTTTTCCATCTTTATTCTCCTTATTTTTTATTCCTACATTGCCCTCTTTATCTCTGTTTATGTATTGTGTTAACGTAGTGCTAAGAAAGGAGAAGAGGTGGTGAAGAGGAGAACTGAGGGAAGTGGGAAGTAAGAGGTGATAAACGGCGAATGGGAAGGGAAGAGAAGAAAAGGAAGAGGATTAGAAAAAGAAGAAAAAGATATAGAGAAGGAGGAAGAGAGAAAGGGTAAAACAAACATTAAAAACAAGAGAGGAGGAATAGGCGAGAGAGGACTAGAACGGGAAGAGGACAAAGATAATAGATGGGTAAAGGAACAAGAGAGAGCGGGAGAGAGAGAGAGAGAGAGAGAGAGAGAGAGAGAGAGAGAGAGAGAGAGAGAGAGAGAGAGAGAGAGAGGGGTATAAGACAGAAGAAGAAAAGTGAAGTGAAAGAGGAGGGGAGAAGTGGTGGAAGAAAGAGACGCAGAAGAATAAGATAAAAAGCGGAAGAGGGAGGTGTCTTGTTATTGGTTTGTTCATGTTAACCGTGCATATTTTTTTCTGTTTGGTGAGAGACGAGAGGACGCAGTTGGAATTGAGTTTAGGTAGGTTATTTGTGTCCGGGTTTTGGTATTTGTACCTATTTGCTGCTGTTTCTTTTTTTTTTTTTTTAGTTGGTAATCCTCATCGTCATGTGCCACTCACTATATCATCGTCGTCGTCAGCAGCATCAATCCTCCTCCTCCTCCTCCTCCTCCTCCTCCTCCTCCTCCTCCTCCTCCTCCTCCTCCTCCTCTTCTTCTTCCCTCCCTCCTCCTCCTCCCACGTCCACCTCCCACCTACCACCTCCACGTCCACCACAACCACCTCCTCCCTCCCCAACCACCACTTCCTTCCTCAACAACCACCACCTCCACCTCACTCCACCTTCATTACCCTCATCAGTCATCGATCAGTCAGTATTGTTGTTTGTTATTACTGTTTTTGTTTTTTTTGTCTCCTGTACTCGGTGTGCCGCATTGTGTACACTTGAATGGGGGGGGGGGGTGTAAGATATATTGCCTCGTGATACATTGCTTCCGAGTACTGCAACACGCACCTTTGCAGAGGGAAGTGGATGCAGCGTGGGAGTTGCCGGAGGAGAATCATGCTGATTTTAATTTGAACCTTTCTTTAGTGGTGTGTTCAAATAGGTTCCTGGGTGGGGAAGGGGAAGGGGAAGGGGAAGGGGAAGGGTGGGGAGGAGAGAGAAGAGGGGTAGGGTTCCAGAGGTCTCCCCTCACTCTCCCCATCCTTCCTCATCTCTACACCCTTTCATGAGTTGTTTTTTTTCATATTGTGTTAATAGGGAGGGGAGGAACGGGGGCAAGGAAGGTTTGGTCTAAGATAATGGGATGGTGTTTGGGAGGGGGGGGGCGGATCTTGTAAGGTCATGTGTTCGTTGAAAAGGTCACATTGGAGCGGGTTGGACGCAGATAGGAGTGAGGAGCTTATGATGAGGCGAGTCCCTCTTTCTCTCTCCCTCTCCATCCCTTCACATTGTTCCCTCTCCTTCTCCACTCCCCTTCTCCTGTCTCTCACACCGCCACTCACTCTCTCTCTCTCTCTCTCTCTCTCTCTCTCTCTCTCTCTCTCTCTCTCTCTCTCTCTCTCTCTCTCTCTCTCTCTCTCTCTCTCTCTCTCCCCTCTCTCTCTCTCCCCCTCTCTCTCTCTCCCCCCTCTCTCTCTCCCTCCCCTCTCTCTCTCTCCCTCTCTCTCTCTCCCCTCTCTCTCTCCCCTCTCTCTCCCCTCTCTCTCTCCTCTCTCTCTCTCTCTCTCTCTCTCTCCTCTCTCTCTCTCCTCTCTCTCTCTCCCCTCCCTCCCCTCTCCCTCTCTCCTCTCTCTCTTTCACTCTCTCTCTCTCCTCCCCCTCTCTCTTCCTCCTCTCTCTCCCTCTCCCTCCTCCTCTCCTCTCTCCCTCCCCCCCTCCTCTCTCATCTCTCCCCTCTCCTCCCTCCCCACCCTCCTTCTCCCTCTCTCTCCCTCTCCCTCCCCCTCTCCCTCTCTCTCTCCCTCACCCTCTCCCTCTCTCTCCATCTCCCTTTCACCCTCCCTCTCACCCTCTCACCCGTCCCTTCGCCTGTTATCCCTGTGAATAATATGGCAGACATTTTATTTTGTTGCTGTCATTATGTATAGGCTCGTGTAAAAATCTGTCATATCTAAAAGATTGTATCTTGGAACACACAGACAGCCGTTCCATTATTGTAGTTATTATTGTTGTTTATTTGTTATTCATTTTTGTTTATTTGCTGTGTTATTTATTATGCATACTTTCTTGTGTATATATTCACACATGTCCTTGCACTTCTCCCACAGCCGATTTTGTGGAGTGTCAGTCTCCGGTCTCTCGCTTTGAACTTCTTCCCTCTCCGTGGCATTTTGCTGCCTCTTCCCATTTCCTTCATCACTCTTGTTCTTTCCCCTTCATTCTATTTCCTACTTTCAGCTTTTCCTTTCCTCCCTCTTCTATCCTTATCCTCTCGTTTCCCTTCCTTCACCCTTCATCCATCGTTTGTACCTCTCCCTCGCTTTCACTCCTTATCCTCTCTTCTCCCTTATCTGCACTTTCTATTCCTCTCTTCTCTCCGTATCTCCCCCCCCCCCTTACCTTCACTTCTCCCTTTTTTGCTCTATATCTCCTCTATCCATTTCTCTCCCCACTTCATTATCCTCTCTTCCCCTCTACTCCCTTCCCTTATCTGTACCTCTTCCTCTCTCCCCTCTCCCTCCCTTCTCATTCCAGCCGTATCCCTACGCCTTTGCATTGAATAATACATCACAATCGTCAATAAAGAAGAGAACTTTTTAATCAGTGAGATGGCCTGAAACCCGGAGTTACTACCTCGGGGAGGGAGGGGGAGAGGGTGGGAGGAGGGAGAGGGGAGGCGGGAAACGGATATTGGGGAGTGGGTGAGGAGAGGGTATGAGATGAGGAGGGAGGGAAGGGAAGGGGGATGGGATGGAAGAGAGAGAGAGAGAGAGAGAGAGAGAGAGAGAGAGAGAGAGAGAGAGAGAGAGAGAGAGAGAGAGAGAGAGAGAGAGATATGGGGAGGGTATGGGATGGGGGAGGTAGGGAGGGAGGAAGATGGGTGTTTTGTATGGGGATGCAGGGAGAGGGAATGAAGGGAAGGATTCTGCAAGGGTATGGTAGGTTTCCGGGGAGGATGGGGGGGGGGGGATCATAGGGAAAGGCGGTCGGACGGTTGGCGGTTGGGGGGAGTTTACCTTTTGGTTTGGTGGTTCTGGATGTTGGGGTGTAGGTGTGGGGGAGGAGGTACGTAATGGGAAATTGGTATTGGAATGGGAAGGAAAATGAGACGAAGACGATAAAAGGTGGGATGAGGGAGGGAGGGAAATGGAAAAACGAAGAGGGGGAGGGGGCGAAAAAGGTAGGAAAGCAGGTGGTGTAAGGAAAGGATAAAGGGATAACGGAAAAGGAAGGAAGGGGAGAAAGCAAAAGGAGGTAAGATTGAAGGAAAAGGGGAAGAGAAAGTGACGGGGATGGAAGAAGAGAGGAAAAGGAGGAAAAAATACAAAGCTGGAGGAAAAATCGGGAGAAAAGGGTGTAGAGAAAATGACTATGGAAGACCAGAAGAAAAGTGGAAGGGGAACAGGTAGAGGGGAAGGGCAGATGGCTTTGTTGTGGTACTCCTGCCTGGGTGAGCGTCCAGGGAGGGGAGGGGGAGGGAATGGTGGGGGGGTAGAGAAGGTCTCGTCTTGTAAGATGTCGAGATTTCGATTTTTTTCCTTTTTGTTTTTCTTTTCCATTTTCTTTCTTTTTTATGTAAAGTATTGGGATCGATGTTTGCGTTCAAATATATTCTTCAGTTATTATTATTGTGTTAATGAGTATTTCTCGGTTGGCGGTGCTTTTGTTTACCTGCGTTCATTAAGAGGGCTCTCGGCTTTTATCCTCTCGCGTTCATGATGTTTTACTCTACAGGTTGGTGCATGTTTTACTGATCTGTCT
>NW_028234430.1:11798694-11803694 GCF_977035675.1 Penaeus japonicus
TTCCCACCCCTTCCTTCCCTTCCCCATCCCTCCCCTCCCCTCCCATCCCCACCCCTCATCTCCGCCCCCTCTCACCTCCCCTCCGCCCCCTCTATCATCCCCTCCCTCTCCCTCTGGCCTTCCTATTAGTAACAGCATCCTTCGCGAGGAGCCCTTGAGGAGAGGAGGCTCCAGAGTGCCCTGCTTTGGCACCGCGCGCTCGTGTGTGTGTGTGCGAGTGCGCGTGCGTGCAAGCAAGCAAAAAAGCAGGCAAGCAAGCATTAGTGAGTGAATAAGTAAGTGTGCGTAAGAATGAGTGAGTGATAAAGTAAGTGAGAATGAGTGAGTGAGTGCATGCATGCGTTCGCCGCCGACGCATTAATCTGGCATCTGGATGGAGTGCCACGGTGCCATTGATTAGCGAGTGGGGGTGCAGCGTCGTGTTGGTGTTGGTGACGCTGTGTCGGTCAAGGCTTCGTGAATGATGAGCCTTTTGTTATTGCTATTGCTATTATTTTTTGTGGTTATTGTTGCTATTTGGGTTGCTATTCTCATTTATTGTTATTATTATTACGGTTGAAATTACTCTAATTACCGTTATCATTGTTATTTTTATTATTATTATTAGTGCTGTTGTCAACGTGACTGTTATTGTTTCGTTCCTATTTTTTTTCATGCTTGTCTATTATTTTTGTGAGAGGGGGCTGGGGATAGGGGAGAGGCATACCAGTTGAAATTTATGGGAAGCATTTTAGGATCTCGGGAGAGTGTCCGTATTCAAGAGGCGCGCTGCCGAGGTCCTTGGTGGTGGAAGTGGTGGTAGTGGTGGCAGTGGTGGCAGTGACGCCTGCCTCCCTCCCTCCCTCCCTCCTTACTCTCCTTCTACCCCCCTACCCCTTACCCCTTACCCCTGACCCTTCTCCCCCTTCTCCCCCTCTCCGCCACAACCACCGAGAATGGTGTCACGTCTAAGCGATGTTGGCTCCATGACGGCGGGTTGTGACGCCCATAATGTGCCAGTGAATTTGGCACTGCTGACAGGCGTTGCGGGTTTCGGACGAGGGGAAGGGTAAGGGGGGTGGGGGATATTAGGAAGGGGGTAGAAGGGTTGGGGATGGGTAAGCAGAAGGAAGGGATAAGGGCTGGTTGAAAGGAAATGGGGACAAAATGCGGGGGTGGGAGAGAGAGAGAAAAAGATAGATAGATATATGGGAAACACACGGAGAGACGGAGACTCAAAATGAGATACATGTTCACAAAATAGATAAAACGACTTGTAACAAATCGCTAGATAGATAGATAGATAGACCGATCAAATATCCGATCATTCTGGCTGACCTTGCTACCGTAGAGGGCCATTCGTCACCTCGATTTTCCATTGGTTTGACCTTGAATTTTTAGGGTTGTTGTTTGGGATTGATTTACTTGGCGCGCCTTATTGCTGGTGCGTTGAAAAAGCTGGCGTCTCTCCTTGTGCTTCGTTGTCTTCGGTTTCTTCTTTTTCGTCGTCGTCGTCGTCTTTCTTCTTCCTTTCTTCTGTTGTTCTCTTCTTCTTCCTTTCTTCTTTCTCTCTCCTCCTCCTCCTCCTTCTTCTTCTTCTTCTTCTTCTTCCTCTTCTTCCTCTTCTCTTCTGTCCTCCTCTACTCTTCTTTCCTCTCTCTTCCTTCTCTTCTCTCCTCTCCTCCTCTTCTTCTTCCTCTCTTTCTTCTTCCTCCTTCTCCTCCTCTCCTTCCTCCTCCTCCTCCTCCTTCCTCCTCCTCCTTCCCCTCCCCCCCCTTCCTCTTCCCTCCTCTCCCCCTTCTTCCTTCTTCTTCTTCCTTCTTCTTCCTTCTTCTTCTTCCTTCTTCTTCTTCCTTCTTCTTCTTCTTCTTCTTCTTCTTCTTCTTCTTCTTCTTCTTCTTCTTCTTCTTCTTCTTCTTCTTCTTCTTCTTCTTCTTCTTCTTCTTCTTCTTCTTCTTCTTCTTCTTCTTCTTCTTCTTCTTCTTCTTCGGCTGTAGGAGTCGTAGTTTTGAGGGAGTGGGTAGGGGTAGGGGGGCAGGGAGCATTCTGACGGGAGAAGTCGGGAACTGGAATCTGGAACGGGAATTTTGGAACTGTCCCAGCTCTGAGGATGCAGGAGTAGGAGGGGAGAGGAGAGGAGAGGAGAGTGAGTCCTTGGAGGTCGTCGCCGCGTCCTTCCAATCCTGTGCGTGGGTAGGGGGCCGGGGGGTTGATTTAGTCTCCTTCACCATCTGTTCTGTTCAGCTTTGTGAAGGATTCTATTCTTGGGCGTGGGATTACCGGATGGGTGGGGGGGGGAGGGAGACCGGAAGGGGGACCCCCGTTTATCAGTTGGAGCGCGGAATGGGTTTTACTTTTTTGTTTTGTTTACTGAAACCCCTTGGTCATTTTGATAGTGAAGCAATACCATGGGGTGAGTTTTTTTATTATTAATTTATTTGTTTATTTATTTTATTTGTTTATCATTAAGTTTTCGTGTTTTCTTCCATGTCTCTTGGGAACTTTGTAGAACTACGTGATGTTTTTTTTGTCGTTTTTGGTCCAGTGATGAAAGCAGTCATAATTAGACCTTTGTGGCAATTGTCAGTTCTACGAGATATTGGGCAGTGGGTTTGGGTCATGCGCTCATGATGATGAAAATGCCCGCGCGTCCTCGTTCTGTGCTGTGGGAATAAGGCAGGGTAGAGCTTTGGGAATCCGAAATGCGGGTAGCACACCTGAGAGTAATGCCATATCATTTTCAAGGTTTCAGCATCGAGTCGTTTCAGGATCCAGTTGTTTCAGGATGCATCGCTTTCATTGAGCCATTTCTGAACATGTCGCCGCTCTGGTTTTGCAGGGCTCCGTTTCAGAATTTTGGCTGTTTTTTTTTTTCAAGGATTTTGAGTATAAGCGTGGAATCTGGGTATAGCACCGATTGGATCTCTTAGGGGTTAGTATGTGTGCGGGATCGTCAAAGATTTTTTTATTTATTTTTTTCTCTCTTCGGGATTTCCCCCTGTGACGTCAGCGTTATCAAAATTTTCCCTTGTGCTGCAGATGCCGGTTATCTCTCGATTATGTATGGTCAGTTGTTTGTTATCTTAGAGAAAGTGGGTGGGTTTAATAAGTGTTGTAGTGTTGTCTCGTCTTTCTCTGCTCACCTCGCCTCGCCTCACCTCACCTCACCTCACCTCACCTCACCTCACCTCACCTCACCTCTCTTATCCTCTTCTTCCGTCCTTCGCCCTTCATTTTTTCTGGTCCGATGCTATTATTATTTTTTTTCCAGCGTCCCCTTCTCTTAGGATATATACGTTCTTGTGTGTATGTATGTGTTTATGTATATATACATGTACGTGTGTGTGTATGTAGTGTGTGTATTGTGTAGTATATGTATGTATGAATGCATGCACGCATGCATGCAAGTGTGTATGTATGTCGCTGCACCCGTGTTATTAGGCCAGGAATGACCGGGAACCCTTGACCGGGAGAGGGCGAACTGACCAACCGCGTATAACTCGGGGTCTTTGTTTACCCTTAAGGCCAGTGTCAACAGTAGGGGGCAACATGCTCGATGGCACGGTAATTTTTTTTATTGTATACTTATTTTTGTTTTTTTCTTTTATTCGTTTATTTTTTCATCGGGATTGGCGGTTTAATCTGCTCGTTTCTATTTGCGATATGATGTATGATAAGTTTAATCGCAAAGTAATCTGTGATGACTTAGCAAGGTAGATAAAACTGGCCCTTGAACTATCGCGTCTTGAGGTTTGCGTCGAGAAAGGAGGGAAGGAAAGAGTGGGTGGGGGAGAGGGATGGGGATAGGGATAGGGATAGGGATAGGGATAGGGATAAAAAGAAGTAGAGAGGAATGAAAAGGGGGGGAGGTAGGTAGGAAGAGGGGGAGAAAGGGAGATGAGTAAATAGATTGAACGGTGGATGGATAGACAGATCGTTAGATAGATAAATATATGGATATGGAAAAGAAAGCTCGAGGGGAGAGAAAGCGAGTGATTGCGCTAATATCCATAATTCCTTGTTTACTCCCCCGCCCATCCATGCATCCGGCCATGTTTGCGGCGCCTTTCCATGACCATGATCTCCGTGAATGCGCAAGGCTTTGCATCTTGCATATGCAGCGGAGCCCGGCGGGGAATGAGATCATACCCGAGTTATTTGTATCTCTTAAGATATTGTCAAAGTTATCGATAGTTTTCCCTCCTCTCGGTATCTCTATGCGACGTATCTCGAATCATCTCGAGTAAATCTCTAGTCCACGAGTTAGTTCGTAGGCTCTCTGTGTTGGGGAGTCGGGGAGGCGGCGACGAGGGGGCGACGCCGAGGTGGTCGTTGTCGTAGTTGAGGCGACGAGGCGGCTTCGGGTTGCATTGGGGCGCCTGTGTCGTAGTTTTTTTTTTTAAGGGGAAAGGGGTGGGGGGTGCTATGTTTGTTTCTGTTGTTGGTGGTGCTGTTTGTTGTAATGATGATGATGATGATGGTGGCATTGTTGTTGTTATTGGTGTTTGTTACTTTTATCGTTATTTTTGTTTTCATCGCTATTATCAATTATTTTTAGTATTATTATGATGATGATGATGATGATGATGATGATGATGATGATGATGATGATGATGATGATGAGTGTTTTGTTCCAAAGTGTGAAATGACAATATAGAAGTTCCCTGTGAAATTCGGAATTTTTATTTCTTGCTACATTAAATTAATTATGTTGGTTACCTACTTTTGATATATGGAAATGTTAATGTTACATGTTATATCAGCTTATATAACCGGTAATGCATATATATTTTTGGAGACGGCGGCGGTTGCGGTTCTATCGTGGGCGGAGACTGGAGACAGGGCTGGCGCGGCGGCTGAGGCAGACAAGCAAGCAAGCAGGCAGGCAGGCAAGGCGATGGCGATGTTGGCTAGGCTTCGGGCGAACCGGAGAGCCAGGGAGCCATAGAGCGAGCCAGGTCGAGGGCTGGCGCCAGAGGAGCGTGGTCCGGCGCCGTCACTTTTGCCCCGCGCTTCCCCGG
>NW_028234430.1:11813694-11838694 GCF_977035675.1 Penaeus japonicus
TTTTACTTTTGAATGTATGAGTTCTGATTCTTAGTTATTTTCAGTTTCATTTGAGTTCATGTCATTGTGTATGTGTATATGGGCAGAATGTGTAGTCATGCGTACGGGTGTTGCGTGTGCTTACGTGCGACTTTGTTTACGTCCGGGGCCGTTTGGTCCTGTTGACACTTTGGATTTGCTGGCAGCGTAGAACCGAGCTTTATCCTTACTTTTATCATTGCATGAGCATTATCATGAGTAATGGTTGTGCAGTGCCATATGCCCGGATTGCGTGTCTCAATACGCACTGGCCGGAGCTTCTAGGCGGCCGCTGCTCTGCCGTTTGGCTCCGAAGCGGCGAAGCGGCCTCTTTAGGTGATTAGGAAAACAGGGGGGGGGGAGGTTGAAGTGGGCATCACGTTGGAACTCTTCTCTCGCACTCGCTGTCCCCCCCCCCCCTCTCTCTCTCTCTCTCTCTCTCTCTCTCTCTCTCTCTCTCTCTCTCTCTCTCTCTCTCTCTCTCTCTCTCTCTCTCTCTCTCTCTCTCTCTCTCTCCTCTCTCTCTCTCTCTCTCTCTCTCCCCCCCCCCCCTCTCTCTCTCCTCTCTCTCTCTCTCTCCCCCCCCTCTCTCCCTCTCTCTCTCTCTCTCCCTCCCTCCCTCTCTCTCTCTCTCTCCCCCTCCCTCCCTCTCTCTCTCTCTCTCCCCCTCCCTCCCTCTCTCTCTCTCCCCCTCCCTCCCTCCCTCCCTCCCTCCCTCTTTCTCTCCCTCCTCTCCCCTCCCCCAGGTTGCGGAGTCGTGGGGCGGAGGGGGTACAGGGGTGGGGGTGAGGAGGAGAGAGCTAGGGGGGAGGGGGACTGGCAGGAAGTGGATTTGAAGGGATAGCCCATCCTTTCTGATTTCTCATTCCCTCCATGCATGGGAAGTAAGCAAGAAACGGGAAAGGGAAAGGTTAGGGTAAGGAGGAGAGAGAGGGGTAGAATGAAAGAAGAGATAGAAGAGAGGGAGAAGAGAAGAGAAAGGAGAGGAAGCAGAGAGGAGGACGGAGATGGCCGGCAAGACGCATGGGCGGCGGGTGGGCTGGCCAGCCTTCCATTAACAATATTTCCTGGCATTTTTATACGGCCGTTCGCCAATTCGGATCCTTAGTTTAGGGCTTTTTGACTCGCGTCGCCACTGCATTATGGATGGCTGGGGGAGGGGGAGGGGGCGGGGTGAGGGGTGGAGGGAGGGAGTGAAGGAAGCAAGGAAGGAAGGAAGGAGGGAAGGAGGGAGGGAGGAAAAGGGGTGAAGGACGGGGGAGGGAGGGGCGGGGAAAAGGAAAGGAAGGGAAGGGAAGGAGGGAAAGAGGAAGAGGAAGAGGGAGATGAAGGGAAGGGCTGATGTTAGGGATTGGGCTACGGATGGGGCAGGAGAGGGGGTGGGGAGGGACTCGGACATAAAGTTTTACGATTTTTATTTTTGTATTTTGTACCAAGCTGCTCTGCCGTCATCTCGAGAGAGATGTTAGTCATTTTAAATGTTTAGAAAGAAATGCATTTGTGTTAGTGTATTGAATGACGGCATTGGCGGTTGTAGTGTATTGCGCATTCCGCTGCATGATACAGAGCAAAAGTTTAAGGATAGACTGTCGGAATGGTGGACGTAACTTCCACCTGTTTTGTTGTTATTATCATCATCATTATTATTGTTGTTGTTGTTGCTGTTTTTGTTATAACTAGTTATCAGCATCGTCTTCCTTATGATTATCACATTATTGCTTTTGTCTTTGATGGTAATGCGTCCTCGTTGAGGATTGACCCTCGTGAATTTCCGTGAGCGGCGCTTGCCCGCCCGACCGTGGCTGGACGGACGGACGGACAGCGCTCACGAATCGAGTCACGTAATTGGTGGAAATTATTACCCGCACGCCATTGCACCCATTAAGAAAGGAGCGTTCGTGCCCGCGAGCGTGCGAGCGAGTGGGCGAACGTATGTTTAAATAAGCGTATCCCCCCTCCCGTTACCCATCAGAATTGTTCACTATTTCTCTCTCTCTCTCTCTCTCTCTGTCTCTCTCTCTCTCTCTCTCAAATGTATTATGCATAGTTTCTAATATAATTTACTGCAGTATAATACTTATGGTATGATGTGTATATATATATATAGTTACATGTGTATTTGTCTTTTCTCGATATGTTCACTTTATCAAATGGAAATGGCGTAGGTGTTATTTTTAGAAGTGCAGCTATCTCATCCGACAGGTAAAGGGTAGGCAATGAACAGGCAGGTGTGGTGACAGTAGGCCTACGCCTGCCTCGTCTCATTAGCCCTCTCGAGCAGGTGTGGCGTAGCAGTCTCCAACCTGTCAAGAGGAGCAGGTGAAATTACAGTAGGATACCCCTTGTCATCATACAGCCACCCCCCTCCCCTTCCTTTTCCTTTTTTCCTTCCGTTCTATTCCTATTCCTCTCCCTTTCATCCCCCCCTCCCATCCCCTCCCTTCCCTTTCCCCTACCCCTACCCCTACCCCTACCCTAACCCCTACCCTTACCCTTTCCATTTCCATCCCCCTTCCCCTCCCTTCCCTCCCCTCCCTTCCCCCAGCAGCGAGTGGAGTCCAGTGTTGCTAAGAGGATCGTGTTTGTTCTCTTCCCCTGAAGGGTCGTGAGGCGGGGGAAAGGCACCAGCGTCGGCACCACCACTACCAACCACCGCCACAGCTCAGCAACCACCCAAATCAGCAGCAGCGGGGAGAGTGAGAGAGGGGGAGTTGAGTGAGTGACTGAAACCACTACACAGGCACCACCCTCTGCTACTACAGCTGCTAGTGCTGCCACTACAGCAACCAAGCAACCACCACCTCTTAAGCACAACCTTGAAGCCTCCCTACCACCACCACTACTACTACCTCCCGGCAGGAGCAGGAGGAGGTAGCAGGCGGCGGGTCCGCTTGTGATCAGAACCAAGAGAGGAAGGTGGTGTGAAGTGCGGGGGAGGCAAACGACCACTGCAACCGTGCAACAACAGCAACTGTAACACACACCTGCCACGCGCAACAGGGACTGCAATACCTGCAACCGCAACAGCCACTTGCCAACCGCAACAGCAGCGTTGTAACGTGTGAGTATGTTTGGGGGTGGTGTGACTAACAATATCTCTCTCGTTACAGCGGCATGCAAGGCAACAGCACCGGCGTCGAGACGGGGTGAGTGTTGGCCCGGCCACTTGTTGTCTTGGGGGATCTCGCTCGCTCTATCCCCTCTCTCCTCCTCTCTTCTCCTCTCTCCCCTCTCTTCTCCTCTCTCCCCTCTCTTCTCCTCTCTCCCCTCCTCTCTCCCCTCTCTCCCCTCTCTTCTCCTCTCTCCCCTCTCTCCTCTCTCCCCTCTCCCCTCTCTCCTCTCTTCTCCTCTCTCCCCTCTCTTCTCCTCTCTCCCCTCTCTCCCCTCTCTCCTCCTCTCTTCTCCTCTCATCTCCTCTCTTCTCCTCTCTCCCCTCTCTTCTCTCTCCCCTCTCCTCTTTCCCCTCTCCCCTCTTGTCTTTCTCATCCCCTCACCCTTCCCCGTATTCTCACGCCTTCTTTCTCTCGGAGAGGAGGAGTGACGTAATGGGAGAGGGGCGGGTGAGGTAGGGGAAAGGGAGATGAGAGGGTGAGGTAAGGGAAAGGGAGATGAGAGGGTGAGGTAGGGGAAAGGGAGATGAGAGGGTGAGGTAAGGGAAAGGGAGATGAGAGGGTGAGGTAGGGGAAAGGGAGATGAGAGGGTGAGGTAGGGGAAAGGGAGATGAGAGGGTGAGGTAGGGGAAAGGGAGATGAGAGGGTGAGGTAAGGGAAAGGGAGATGAGAAAGGGAGAGGAGAGGGTGAGGAAAGGGAAAGGGAGATGAGGTGAGTAGGGAAAGGGAGATGAGAGGGTGAGGTAGGGAAAGGGAGATGAGAGGGTGGGGAAAAGGAGATGAGAGGTGAGGTAAGGGAGAGGGAGATGAGAGGGTGAGGTAAGGGAAAGGGAGATGAGAGGGTGAGGTAGGGGAAAGGGAGATGAGAGGGTGAGGTAAGGGAAAGGGAGATGAGAGGGTGAGGTAAGGGAAAGGGAGATGAGAGGGTGAGGTAAGGGAAAGGGAGATGAGAGGGTGAGGTAAGGGAAAGGGAGATGAGAGGGTGAGGTAAGGGAAAGGGAGATGAGAGGGTGAGGTAAGGGAAAGGGAGATAAGAGGGTGAGGTAAGGGAAAGGGAGATGAGAGGGTGAGGTAAGGGAAAGGGAGATGAGAGGGTGAGGTAAGGGAAAGGGAGATGAGAGGGTGAGGTAGGGGAAAGGGAGATGAGAGGGTGAGGTAAGGAAAGGGAGATGAAGGTGAGGTAGGGAAAGGGAGATGAGAGGTGAGGTAAGGAAAGGGAGATGAGAGGGTGAGGTAAGGGAAAGGAGATGAGAGGGTGGGGTAGGGAAAGGGAGATGGAGGTGAGTAAGGGAAAGGGGAGATGAGAGGGTGAGGTAGGGGAAAGGGAGATGAGAGGGTGAGGTAGGGGAAAGGGAGATGAGAGGTGAGGTAGGGAAAGGGAGATGTGAGGTAAGGGTGAGGTAAGGGAAAGGGAGATGAGAGGGTGAGGTAGGGGAAAGGGAGATGAGAGGGTGAGGTAGGGGAAAGGGAGATGAGAGGGTGAGGTAGGGGAAAGGGAGATGAGAGGGTGAGGTAAGGGAAAGGGAGATGAGAGGGTGAGGTAGGGGAAAGGGAGGGGAGGGGGGGGGGTAAGGGAAAGGGAGGGAGATGAAGGGTGAGGTAGGGGAAGGGAGATGAGAGGTGAGGTAAGGGAAAGGGAGATGAGAGGGTGAGGTAGGGAAAGGAGATGAGAGGGTGAGGTAAGGGGAAGGGAGATGAGAGGTGAGGTAAGGGAAAGGAGATGAAGGGTGAGGTAGGGGAAAGGGAGATGAGAGGGTGAGGTAAGGGAAAGGGAGATGAGAGGGTGAGGTAAGGGAAAGGGAGATGAGAGGGTGAGGTAAGGGAAAGGGAGATGAGAGGGTGAGGTAAGGGAAAGGGAGATGAGAGGGTGAGAGAGAGGAAGGAGAAGGCTGAGGTGGGTATTTGGGAGTGAGGAATGGGTGAAGGGAGAGGTGGTGAGGTAGGGGGGGGGGACAGAGGTTTTGGGTTAGGTAGGGGAAGGACGGGGTATGGGTAGGGTAGGGGGAAGAAAGGAGAGGGCAGGACCTGAAACGGCGGGGCGTTAAATAGGGGGGGGGGGGCAAAATCGTTTTCTTTAGGGGATTTGATAGACTTCGAGTGGAGTACTTTTAAATTATGTTACTGTTGCTACTCTTATTTTTCATTATTATTACTATTGTTATTATCATCATATTGTTATTGTTATTGTTATGGTTATTATTAATATAATTGTTATGGTTATTATTAATATAATTGTTAATATTACTACTACTACTACTACTACAGCTTTCCTCTACACCTTTACATGTATGGAAGGATAGGCTGAGCTAAGCTAAGCTAAAGGAAGGGAATGAGAAGAGTGAAGGGGAGGGATAGAGGAGGGACATTTTAGCTGTTGTAAGGCTATTGTGACTTACTTAAGGCGTATATAGTTGTTATTATTATTATTATTATTATTATGTGAGTTCAGTTGCATTGTGTTCAATCATAATTAGCTCGTGGTTGTAGATATATTAGAGGTAATTGTAGGTGTGAAGTAGGATTATGTAGGTGTCCCGAAGCTCGTCGTGTCGTGCGAGACTGCGAGATTGCGTGCGCCAAGGTCAAAGGTCAGGGCCAAGCATGGGTGGGATTTACGGTAGAATTATGGGTCGTAAAGCGCGCCACAGCCCTGGGGAACGTGGGAGCTGCGTTGAGGTGTTGCAAGGGAAGGGGCGAATAGAGCCCCCGGTGCTTAGTAATTTGCGGGTGCTGATTCCGCCGATACTGCTGCTGCTTCTGCTGCTGCTTCTGCTGCTGCTTCTGCTGCTGCTTCTGCTTCTGCTGGTTCAAACACCACTGCCAGAACCACTGCCATTATTATTTTCAATATCCAATTGGCCACTACTGCCTCCTGCATGGGATGACGATTGGCCAAACAGCACATTTATCACGACGAAAGCCATATTGTATAGTATTGTAATTTATCTCGATTGGTGGTTGTATTGAGGCTTTATACCAGGTTTTGTGGCAGGCATTGCAATGTTAAATGCAGCTCAGAAAGAAAAAAAATGTTGATGGGTTTATTAGAAGCAGGATTGCAAAAAAAGAGAGAGAGAAAGGGATGAGGTTGCAAGGCGACAGGCCCGTTAGCAGTTGAAGAGAGAGCGGGGACCATCGACTCCAAACACAACACGAAAAATGGTGCTGGTTTACGAGATTGTAACTTGTAAAGAGGTGGCAGCGTGATGAGGTGGAGGTGAAGGTGAAGTCGGTGAAGGGGGAGGGGGAGGGGAAGGAGGTAGGGGTGAAGGTGAAGGGAACGGGGAAGGGAAAGGAGGTGGTAGTGATGGTAGTAGTGAAGGTGAAAGTAAAGATGAAGATAAGGATAAAGGAGAAGGAACTAGAGATGAAGGTGAAGGAGAAGAGAAAGAAGTGGTAGTGGAGGTAGAGATGAAGAGATGGTGGAGGTGGAAATGAAGATGAATATCAAGGATTCAAAGGAGGGCGAGAGGGAGGTGGATTTAGAGGTGTCAGGCACGAAGTGACATTGAGAGATGACAGCAGCTCGCTGGGAAGTTGTTCTTGATAACAAACACTGTCTAGTTTAGGAGAGCGCTGGGCTGATGAGGCGGCGACGGGCGGTTGGGCGGCCCTGAAAAGCAAGGGCTGTTTGACAATACATGATAAAGTTAACGCGTGACACTAGATATTGAATGTCTGTCCCTTGCCAGGGAAAAAAGAGATGTTCTTCGTTATTAGGTTGTTTTCGGGGCGCGGGAATTCCGGTTGTTGATCTTGAAAAGTGCGCCTGGGCGTGAGGGGGTGGAAGGCGTGCATTGCAGCCGTTGCTCCAAGACGGGATGCGAACGCCGTCGTTTTGCTTTCTGTTCCGGGTTGCCGTGGCTTAATTTTGTTTGTGTTTGATTAAGTGATTGGTTGATTACCTGCCTGCCTTACCCGTGTGTCGTGTCTCGGACTGTCTACGGTCTGTCTGTCTCTCACTCTCCGTGGTTTGCACGTGATTGCTTCTTCGAGTGTGTGAATGCGCTTCTGTGGTTGCATGTACGTGTCTGCCTCCTCTGCTTGTTGATCTGCCTGTCTCTGTCGCTCTCTCTCCTCCCCTGTGCCTTTGTGGCAGTGCATGTGTCTCTGTGTCAGTCCATCCATCAGTATTTTTGTGGACTTTTGTGATCGTAGCCCTGTCGTCATCGTCATTGTCATTGTCGTCATTGGGGGGTGGGGGAGGGGCACAAGAGCAGGTCCTCTTTACCTCGGCAGTAGCAGACGGCAGGCGTGGGAGCCGTGGGTCGTCCGTCGACGGTTGGGGCCGCGTTAAAGTCGTGCTTGCGGTCTCTCTGGCCCGGAGCGAGTGTGTCGTCTTCGGGCGGTTTGCTCAGCTTGCCTTGCCTTGGCTCAGCTTGGCTTCGCTTGGTTTGGCTTAGTGTCTTTTGGCTTCAGTTGGCTTGGCTTGGCTTGGTTTTTATCTGCGTGACTTGGCTAGGCCCGCCTTAGGTTGGTTTTGATTTGCTTGCCTTAACTTGGTTCGGCTTTACTTGGCTTGGCCTTGCTTGGCTCAGCTTGGCTGCGTCTCTGCTTGCCTTTGCGGGCGGTTGGCTTGGCCCTGCTTGGCGACGCTGCTTGGGGTTTTAGAACATAAGGCAAAAACATTTTGTAAGGGTTGCAATTACCCTTACAAAGAGAAGGGCAGGGAGGGAACGGAACGGAAGAGAAGGGAAGGGAGGGAACGGAACGGAAGTGAAGGGAAGGGAGGGAACGGAACGGAAGTGAAGGGAAGGGAGGGAACGGGAACGGAAGGCAGGGAACGGGAAGGGATGCGATGCGATGCGATGCGATCCGATCCGATCCGATGGGATGGGAAGGACGGCAAGGGAGGGGAAGGAAAGGGAAGAAAAGAGAAGGAATGGAATAGGAGGGGGATGGGATGGGATGGGATTCCGCGTTAGGAGTCATTTTCCCGTGTTGGCGCCTGTGTGGATGGGCCTCCGTTTGCGACTGCTGTTAGGGCCTCGGGGTTGTGCCACGCATCCCTTTAAGAAGCGTGATGATCTCCCACCTCTTCGGCCCTCCTCCTAATTCTCCTTTCTCTTTTTTCTCTCTCCTATTTTCTCCTTTCTTTTCTCTTATCACGTTCTATCCCCCCTCTATCATCTCCTCCTCTTCCTCCTGTGCCTCATATACCTACTATTTCTCCTCCTATTCATTCTTCTTCTTCTTCTTCTTCTTCTTCTTCTTCTTCTTCTTCTTCTTCTTCTTCTTCTTCTTCTTCTTCTTCTTCTTCTTCTTCTTCTTCTTCTTCTTCTTCTTCTTCTTCTTCTTCTTCTTCTTCTTCTTCTTCTTCTTCTTCTTCTTCTTCCCCCCCTTCCTTCCCTTTCTTTCTCTCCTCCTTCCTCTTCTTCCTCGCCTCCTCCTCCTCCTCCTCCTTTTCATTTTTCTCCTTCGCCTCCTTATTTTTTATTCTCTCTACACAATGCAATGGCCATGTTGAAAGGAAGTAGGAGCGGGGTCGTTCCATGACCAAAGTGAGGGTCGTTAAGATGAGAACGACCTCTATCCCTCTCCTCCTCTCCTCCTCTCCTCTCCGCATCCCCTACATCATTTTCGCTGCTCGTCCTCTCCTCCCTCCCTCTTTCTGTCTCTTGTGTCCAGTCTCCGCGTTCCCTCTTTACATTTTCGCTCCTCTTTCACCTCCCGCTTTTCTCCTCCTTTCTTCTCCTCCTCCTCCTCTTTCTTCTCCTCCTCCTCCTCTTTCTCCTCCCCTCCTCCCTCCTCCTCCTCCTCCTCCTGCTCTTTCTGCTCCTCCCCCTCCCCATCCCCTTTCTCCACCTCTTCACCTCATCCTTCTTTTCCATTTTCTTTTCTCTTCGGTCACTTTTTCAGCACCTTCACTCCTTTTTCGTTCCTTCCCTTCTCCTTCCTCCTCTCTTCTCTCACCTCTCCCCTTTCTTTTCTCTTCCTTTCTTTCCTCTCTCTCTCCTCTTGCCTCTCGCCTCTGCCCCCTTCCCTTTCTCCTCTTTCGTTCTCATGGCACTATTATTATTCGGGCTCGTTGGAGGACAGCCTTAAAAAGGTCCCAAGGAACGAACGGCGCCAAGGAATTCGCACTGCCGAGGCGCGTCTGAAATTCCTTCGAAGGACTCGCTGCTCACACGTCCCTCTCCCTCCCCCTCCCCATTTCTCTCTCTCTCTCTCTCCCTCTCCCTCTCCTCATTTCTCTCCCTCTCTCCCTCCCTCTCCCTTCCCCCCTTCCCACTTTCCTTTTCCCTCTCTTTTCCTTTCCTCCCTTAAGTTACCTCCCTTCTTTCCTTCTCCCCTTTCTCCCCTTTCTCTCCCTCTCCCTATCCCCCTGTAACGAGTCTGTCCTGATGAAACCTGCCGTGCAAGTCATGAATGAATTAGTGAATGAATGAGAGTGGAGGAGTCGTCATTGTGGAATTCTCATTCAGGCTTTTCTCTGTCGATTTAAGAGGCAGTGAATAAAGCATCTTGCTCGGTCGGTTTGCATTCACTTTCGGCCCCTTACCTTTCTCGTCAAAAGAGTCTCTCACCCTTCCTTCCTTCCTCCCCTCTCCCCCCCCCCTCTCTCTCTCTCCTCTCCCTCTCTCTCTCCTCTCCCTCTCTCTCTCCTCTCCCTCTCTCTCTCCTCTCCCTCCCTCCCTCCCCTCCTCTCCTCTCCTCTCCTCTCCTCTCCTCTTCCCCCCTCATCCCCCCTACTTCCTCTCTCCCTCCCCCTTCTATCTCTCCATCTCCCTCTCCCTCCCCCCCTCTCTCTCCATCTCCCTCCCTCCCTCCCTCCCCCCCTCTCTCTTCCTACCTCCCTCCCCTCTCTCTACCCTCCCTCTCCCCCTCTCCTCTCCCTCTCCTCTCCCTCTCCTCTTCTTCTCTCCTTCTCCTTCCCTCCCTCCCCTCCCCGAGAACTCGAAGTTTGCGTATCTGTCGAGAGTCCTACTACTCTGCTCCAGAGGACAAGGCTGGCCATCGTTGAGGGGAAACGGGGAGGGGAGAGGAGTCCCGTGGTCTCTTTGGTCTCTGTGTTTGGTTCTCATGCTCCGAGAGGTCTGTCTATGTCCGCTACGAGCCAAGGTAAGACACGCAGCAGACATGACTTTGCTCCAATATGCAGGAGAAGCTTTTCGTGCAGGATGGCAAGGGGGGAGGGGTGGCCGGGGTTGGTCGCCTCTTCATTGAAGGCTTGAGACCGCGAGGGCGAAGGAGGAGGGGAGGGAGGAAAAGGAGGGAAGGGAGGGGGGCTTACGACCGGTGGGTACGGTGGATGTGTGGGGGGTGGTGGGGATAGATCTACCGGTGAGTCAGGAGGGAAGGGGAAGGGTGGGAAGGGAAGGGGATCTGATGGGGGAGTGAGAGAGATCGGACAATGGGCTGTCAAGACGGCAAACAGCAACGACAATAACAGCAGCAAGGAAGGCAGAAGGGGGATGGTGGGGGTGGGGGGATAGAAGGGGGCGATGCATGATGAGTAGCCCTTTAAAACAACGGAGGGGGAATGGGAAAGAGAAGGTGGACGAGGAAGGGTGGGGTGTAGGGATGTAAAGGTGAAAGGGGATAGGTAGTTAGGTGAATAGGAATGGTCAAGATGGACGAATTCTAGGGAGGGAGAAGGAACAAGGGAAGGGAGAACGGAGTATTGAGATAGAGATGGACGAAGAGGAAGAAAGAAAGAAGGAACATGCAAGCAAGCAAGAGAGCAAGTAAGGAAAAGAAATGAACCAGAAAGAAGAAAAAGAAGAGGAGGAGGAGGAGGTCGGGAGGGGGTGGACAGGGGGAGGGAATCCCGACTAACCCACTAACCGCCATGTGGTTTATCGTTCCCGTCATTATCAGTTACTGCATGTGGTCAGTGGATGGCAAGGGACGGGGAGGGGGCGGTGTGTGTGTATGTGTGTTGTGGTGGTAGTGGTGGTGGTTGGGGGGGTCCATCTGTCTCTTGTGTTTCCCATTTTTTTCCTCATGCCCTTCTCTCCCATCTCCTTTCTTCGCGGCTTGCTTCCCCCCTCGCTCGTTTCCTTTTGCTTATCCCAATCCGATAGAGACTATCTAACCTAAAGACCACACGCACGCACGCACGCAAACACTCACACTCACTCTCACTCTCACTCTCTCACACTCTCACTCTCACTCTCACTCAATCACTCACACACACACACACACACACACACACACACACACACACACACACACACACACACACACACACACACACACACACACACACACACACACACACATATACATATACATATACATGTATACAGAGAGAGAGAGAGAGAGAGAGAGAGAGAGAGAGAGAGAGAGAGAGAGAGAGAGAGAGAGAGAGAGAGAGAGAGAGAGAGAGAGAGAGAGAAAACGCATGTACGTAATGGCTTTCTTCGAGCCAATCCAATTAGTGATTTGACTTTTTTGAGGGGGAAGACAAGAAGGGGGGGGGGAGGTAAACGAGATAGTCGTGGGCGTAGGCGGAGAGTTGTGTATGTGTGTGTGTGTGTGTGTGACAGCGGTCTTGCGTGGGCGTGCGTCCCGGGGACGGGGATGAGGGAAGGGAGGGGAGAAAACTGGTATTTAGAGACGTCGCGGTGCAATTGGGAAAGATTGGTGGGGAGGGGATGGAGGGGGAGGCGTGGTGGAGGAAAAGGCTTGATTTTTTAAAGTGATTGGAACCGTTTGTTAAGAAGAAGAAGAAAAAGATCGCCAGGGAGCAGTTTGCTAACGTTCAATATTGTTTTTAATTACTGTAATTTCATCCTACTATAGTCATGATTTTGACTTCACTTTCATTTTATAGTTTTACGGTTTGATTATAATTGTTGTACTCATTCTTATTCGTTTTTTTTCCAATTATGAATTCGCATATTTGCCCATTTTTTTTTTTTCTTTTTCTTTTTCTTCTAGACGTTTTTTGTCTGTTATTATTTTTGTCATAGGAAAAGCCAGTAGTTTTCATGACAGCCCCAATCACGGAAGCAAACTTTAACGCGATGGTAGGGCGGCCGGGTTCTTGTAAGAAAGAGAAGAAAAAACGCATTTTGTGAATTAAGTCGAGAAATAATTGACACCCGAGGAGCAGCACCCAAAGACTTTTTTCTATTACACTGTAGGAAGTTTGTAAATATGACACACGCGCGCGCGCACGCACACACACACACACACACACACACACACACACACACACACACACACACACACACACACACACACACACACACACACACACACACACACACACACACATACACACACATATAAATATACATAGATATGCTCAAATATATACTTGCATATATATAATGCAAAGATAAAGCGATTCGAACGTCATTTAGTTTGATAGTTTTATTCTTTAGCCAAGCTAAATAAGCAGGCGGGTTTTGGCGTCGATACCTTCTGTATGTGGCCATGTTATTTTGTTAATATTCACCTCCGGCCAGAACTCCACAACGTCCTCTTCTGTTGCCTCCAGTCTGCTCTCGTTTCTTAGCTTTCTTGGATAGTACACTCGCTAGTAGATGCTCTTAGACGTAAGCGACTCTCTCTTTCTTTCGCCGTATCTCTCAACATGATACAACGCGCATTATCTAATTATGAGAGAGAGAGAGAGAGAGAGAGAGAGAGAGAGAGAGAGAGAGAGAGAGAGAGAGAGAGACAACGGTATTACAGGGTCGTATAAATCTAATATTAACAGTGTTACAATAGTGATATCCATGACTTCTACCTCGCCCTCCAAAGTACCAGAATTACTCGATACGTCTGGCGGATTGATTACCGTCATTTTATTGTCTTTTTGATAAGGTAGTCAGGGTAAAAGGGGGAAAGTTTTTCGCCATGTATTATCTAACATTCAGATTAGTGGCGGGGAATAGAGAGGACAGAAGGAAATAGGTAAAACACAAGAACAGGTGAAAACGGACTAAATTTATCTATGCGAGGTTTGGACAAGCGTGGGTCTTGTAAGTGATAACTGGCGTCGTCGCACCATAGAGTTTTTGGCGTGGCGGGTCCTCTCGTACCTTCCCCCCCCCCCCCCCCTTCTCTCTCTCTCTCTCTCTCTCTCTCTCTCTCTCTCTCTCTCTCTCTCTCTCTCTCTCTCTCTCTCTCTCTCTCTCCCCCTCTCCCTCCCTCCCTCTCTCCCTCTCTTTCTCTCTTTCTCTCTCTCCATCCCCCCTCTCCCTCCCTTCTTCCCTCCCTATCTCCCCCTCCCCCTCCCCCTCCCGATCCTGGGCCCCAAGCATGTGTCGTTAAAGTCTCTCGAAATATTGACAGTTTGAATTTATTTTTTATTTTTTATTTATTTTTTTTTTTTATTAACCACACACACACACACACACACACACACACACACACACACACACACACACACACACACACACACACACACACACACACACACACACACACCTACCTGAAGCGATGAGCGAGATCGATGGATTAGGTTATATGACCTGGCATTAGAGAAAACGGGATTGTCAACAGGTATTAAAGGGGTGACTCCTCCCCTCCTCTCCCCTCCCCTCCCTCCCCCCTCTCCCTTTCTCATCCCTCGTCTCCCTCTTCCAGCTCTCCCCTCCCCCTTCCCCTTCCCCTTCTTCCTCCCCACCTTTCTCCTCCAGTCAGGTGGGAGCTGAAAGGCGTTCGAGTGTCACTTGAGCTGGGATTTCCCGACGGAATCATTTTTGCTTATGTTCGGCTGTTGACTGGTTTGATTATCGTTGTTGTTGTTGTTATTATTATTTATTATTATTATTATTATTATTATTATTATTATTATTATTTATTATTATTATTATTATTATTATTATTATTATTATTATTTTCTTTGTTATTGCATCAATTGCTAATTGATTTTTTATCCTTTTTTTCTGAAACGGTAACAACAGCGATGGTGATACCGTCACTGTCAATGACAAAGGGTCACCATAGAAATAACAGCAGCAACAATGATAACAGTAATATTAATGCCACTAATAACAATGTTGAGAACAAAAGTGCCTTGAAATAAAACCTCATTGTTAGTTGTATTTTTATTCATAAATAAGTAATGAAATGATCAAGACGATGCAATTAGATAATCCGGTTGATTGCATCTTTATCGGAGTTTTATTTCCGTTTTATGAGCCTTGTCATTTCTATGATTATTGCTTCCGTCCCTCGTTCCGTCGCCGGTTGAAAACAGCGCCGCGTTTGGTTGTTTCTTTCTTTCTTTCTTTAGTGAAGATCGCGATTTTTTTTTGTTTGTTTATGAGGGTAGGGTTGGAGGTTATTTTATTTTTTTTCTTGAATGTGAAAGTTTGTAGGACGTATCGAGTGTTGGAACAGGCAATTGAATTAGGTTCTTGATTGATTTAGTTACTTTTACAACGCTCACACATCTGTACAAACAAATATACACTCGTACACATACGCATGCACATACACATAATATTACTCATATACAAGTGCAAATGCATGCGGAGAGAGAGAGCGAAAGCGAAAGCGAAAGCGAGAAATTGGGGTCCGGTTGAAAAAGAATGAGCAAGAGCGAAGAGGGAAGAAAAACAAAACACACAACAAACGAAAAAAAAATCTTAAGAGCTACGATGAACACTTCGAACATTCCTGAAGCATTTCTCCGCCCCCCCCCTCCCCCTCCCCTTTGGAAAATTCCGCATCTCTTGCCCCCTTGCCTTTCCGCGGTAAAACGATGATTGATGCTTGATGATTGATGATGGCCGGGCAAGCAACACTGACAAAAATGTTTTAACCGTTGACGTGTGTATTTGACGCCCATGTAAAATTCAGTGCTGGTGCTCGATTTAGTGAGGGGGGGGCGGTATGGGTGTAGGGGGAGAGGATGGAGGGAGGGAGAGGGAGAGGATGGCTGGATAAATGGATATATGGATGGACGGATAAATATATATATGGATGGATAGATAGATGAATGGATGGATAGAAAGGGGGAGGGAGAGGGAGAGGTATACATGTATATATGTAGGGTTTGTGAGGGGAAAGGGAGAGGGAGAGGGAGACGGAGACGAGGGGACGAGTGTGCGTCCGCATCGTACTGAATTTTAATGTGGGTGTCTTTACGAGATCGTATTATTTTATATTTGTTTTCAAGGAAGGAGGGTGATGGTGGGGAAAGATAAATGATATTGTGATTCATATGTTGTTATTATTATTATTATTAAAGTTAGGATTGCTATTATTATAGTTTATGATAATGATAGATATTATTATCATTATTATTATTATTATTATTATTATTATTATTATTATTATTATTATTATTATTGGTATTAGGATTTGAAATAACTAATGGTGATTGGTAGATCTAGAAGTCGTGTTAGTAACAAGTAGTTTAGTATTTTTTGGTGTCGCGAGCTTCTTTATGAGGACGATTATAACAGGGATGACTGTAATTGGCATCATCGTTATCGTCGTAATTGTCGTTATCGTTATCGCCTTCGCTCTACCATCTTCCTTGTCTGGGCCTGATCTGCAAGAGAATGGCAACGTTGCCATATTACAAATTCTCAAATAGCGAAGGATGCCGTGCTGAGAATTTGGTCGTGGGGGGGGGGGGTGAAGAGAGGAAACGGGATAAGAGGAGAGGGTGAAGATGGGGGAGAGGAGAAGGAATGAAGGCACCGTAGAGGAGGGGGGGAGGGGAAGAAGGAAAATCTACAAATGGAGGGAGGGGGTGAGGGGGGGGAGGGAGGGGACGGGACGGGACGGGCCACAGATGTCGCTCCCCGTGCCCGCAACGGCATCGCCCTTGTTAATGCCAATCACCAACGCTAAATCCCCGGGCCTCGCACGCGCTCGGACATGGGGGAGAGTAGGGGAGGGAGGGGAGTGAGTGGAGAAGGGAGAGAGGGAAGATGGTAAGAGGAGGAGGGAAGGAGGAAGGAAAGAAAGGAAAGAAAGGAAGGAAGGAAGGAAGGAAGGAAGGAAGGAAGGAAGGAAGGAAGGAGGGAAGGAGGGAGGGAGGGATGGGATGGGATGGGATGTAATGCATGGAGGAGTATGTGGAAGGTGGGGTGGGGTGTTTGGGGGACGGTAAATTCTGGTGGTTTCATATGATATTGGTTGATGGTTATTATGCCTTTGGCTGTTATTATTATCATTATTATTATTTTATTTTGTAATGATGGAAATCTTTTAATCTTTTTATCATCGTAGTGGTTATTGGGGATATTATCATCATCATTATCCTTATGATGATTATGATGATGATGATGATGATTATTATTATTGGTATTAGTTTTCATCGTTGTGGTTATTATTATTATTATTATTATTATTATTATTATTGGTATTATTATTATTGGTATTTTCATAGTTGTGGTTGTTATTATTATTATTATTATTATTATTATTATTATTACTATTATTATTATTATTGGTATTTGTTATCATCGTTGTGGTTATTATTATTGTTATTGTTATTATTATTATTATTATTATTATTATTATTATTGATATTAGTGTTTTTAGTTCTTATCATTTTATTGCTAATTTTATTTTATTATGTTTAATCAATCACTAGTGCTAATGTTGTACCACCTTGTTACAAATACTTTTACAAATACTATTACAAATACTATTACAAATACTTTTGCTTTCACTACCACTATTGGTTTGAGTTTTACATTACGAGTACTACTCTTATTGCTATTGTTAGCATTGTTATTGATGTTGTTTTATGGCCATCGATGAAGAGGAGGAGAAGGAGGAGGAGGAGGAGGAGATTGGCAATTAGAGGACACACAACTTGTTAGCATAAGCAATCAGTAGACTCGTTCTGGTGCAATGACCCGCATCGCTGCTCTAGGAGAGAGGGGAGGGGGGCTGGAGGTGGTATGGGGGTGATAGAGTGAAGGGGCGGGGGGTGGGGGTGGGGGTGAAGATGCAATAGGATAAAGGAGAGTGGAGGATTGGGATTGGGCAGGGGGGAGGGACAGGGACAGGATGAGAATGCAAGGTAAGAGAAGGGGGGGGGGGGCTAATGATGGGGAGAGAGAGGTGGGCAGGAGAGGAGAGGGGAGGATGGATAGAGGGAATCAAGGGAAAAAAGACGGAAGAGGAGGGAGAAATTGGGAGGAGAAGGCGAAGGAGAAGACGAGGAAGTGAGATGAGAAAAAGGAAGGAATAGAGGGAGAATGGACGGGAGTCATGTATGTACACACACGCACACACACACACACACACACACACACACACACACACACACACACACACACACACACACACACACACACACACACACACACACACACACACACACACACACACACACACTGTGATTGATTGATTTTTCATAAAGTTTGTAATTATGACTCATTTTCGATGTCCCGTTTTTTCATTTATACAGTATTATATGAGTGCATTAGATTATTATTTTTTCCATTATTATTGATTTAATTTTCTATGAACTCTCGTGTCACGTGTTCTTATTTTTCTGATCCTCTCCCTGTATTCTGTTATCTTTTCGCCTTGCATTGTTGTTGTTTTTTCTCGCATATATTTCCTTCCCTCTCCCTTCTCTTTCTATCTCCTCCCACAGTGTCCTCTCCCTTTCCTCCCTCACGGTCACCCCTTTCCCTCTCCCTTTCCTCCATTTCCCATTCCTCTCTCCCAACCCATTCCATTCCATCCCATCCCCCCTACCCGACCTCTTCCAGCCTATCCCTATTTTTTTTCTCTCTTGGGAATGCGAATGTGTGAGCAATAAAGAAAGCTGGATGGATACAGAGCGGCTGCCTTGCGCGCAGGTATGAGATTCCAGGTGTAAACAAGTGGGCTACGGAGGGGGGAGGGATGAGTGTGGGGGAGGATGGGAGACGAAGATTTGGAGGGGGGGGGGAGAGAAGAGGATGGGGAAGGGATGATGGGAGAGGAAGATGTAGAAGGAGTGTGCTGGGAGGGGGGAGGAGAAGAGGATGGGGAGGGATGGTGGGAGAGGAAGATGTGTAGGGAATGTGCTGGGAGGGGATAGTGGGAGTGTAGGATGTGTTGGGACGAGAGGTTGTGGGACTCAGGATAAGGTAGTTGATGGGTAGGTGGGAGCTTCTGGGATGGGGATGAAAGGAGGAGGATGGGAGATGGGGATGGTAGTTGGAAGGAGGGAGTGTGGGGGAGATGAAATGTGTAGGATGGGAAGGAGAAGAGGTGGGGAGGTGGTTGAGGGAGGGAGGATGGGGTAGGAGGGAAAGTGAATAAGTCTGCGTGAAAATATTTTCAGCTCATGTGCGTGTACAATCAGAATGATATTGTATATATTAATTTTCATCAACATTAGTCTTATTAATAGTACGTTAATACAGCTAAGTTCTGTTTGGTCTTTGTGGCTTTAAGTGCTTAAATTTGTTGGTCCAGAATGTGGAGAGGACGCAGGACAGGCAGACAGACAAGGACAAAGACAGACAGACGCTTGCAAAAGTAGAGTGAGAAGACAAACTGACAAACAAAGCACACAGACATACAGGCAGGCAAAATTTAGACAGTAAGTAGACAAAATCAGACAGACAAACATCCATACAGCCATACAGCGCAAGAGCCCCAGCCGGAGCGGGAGCCTGTGTCCGGGTCCTTGTGGGATTTCTTCCGATGTGGATTCTTCTTCATTCTCTTTATTCCCTCATGCTTCACTTTTATCATACACGTATTTCCACCCCTCCTCCCTTCCGCCTTATCATACACGTTTCCCCCGCCCTCTCTCCCTCCTATCCTCCTTTACCCCCCTTCCCCCACTCCGTCCCCTCCCTCCCCTCCTTCCTTCCGTCCCTCCCTCCCTTCCTTCCGTCCCTCCCTCCCTCCCTCCCTCCCTCCCTCCCTCCCTTCCTTCCTTCCTTCCTTCCTCACCTTCCCCCTCGCTTGTCTGTCTGTCTTTGTATTCCGGACGGTGGAACACCTCCATTTACCTCTCTTTTGGCGCCGTCGTCTTCTCCCCCCGTTTATTTTTCTCTTTCATAGATATTGAAGTCTTTTTTTCTATTTACCTTTCATTCGGCTTTCTCCTCTTCCTCCTCCTCCTCCTCCTCCTCCTCCTCCTCCTGCTTGTCACGTTGAACTTATTTACCTTTCTCTGCTCCGTTCGTTTTTTGCATCTCCAATTTTATTATTATTATTATTTTTTCTCGCGTGATTGCTTTTTTCTGTATCAATAATTTGTTATTTTTTGTCTCACTTTATTTTTATTTACCTTTCCATTTGTTCCTGCTTTTCCTCTTTGATCTCCTCTTTATTTCCCATTTGTTTGCTTATCTCCCACTTCTTGCCTCCTCTTTGCTCCCTCTCCCTCTCTTCTCTTTGCCTTTTCTTCCTCTTTCTCCCCCCTCCTCTCTTTGCCTTTTCTTCCTCTTTCTCCCCCCTCTTTCCATTCACCTATTTTCGTTCTCTCTCCACCCCCCCTAACTTTATCCTTTTTACTTTCCTCCTCGTCTTTATTTTCCCCTTTTCCCCCTCACATTTATTCTTTCCCCTTTCTCTTTCCGCTTTCCCCCATATGCTTCTTCTATCTCCTTTCTTCCCATCTCGAACTTTTTTTTCCACCCTTGTCGTATGGTGTCATATGCTCCATCGTGCGGGCCAATATGGTGTCTCGTATTTAGCCATTTGTCTGTGCCGCGTCCTCGCAGATGGGTGACATGTGGACGGGTCTGTCTGACATGCAAACGTTTCGGGTGCGAACGTTTCTGGTCTGAAATGGCAGATCGAAGGGTAGATTGGGGTGTGGACTATTGATTATATGTGGACGAATGGAATGTAATTGTCGGAGGGGAAGGGGGGTGGAGGGGAGGGAGGGATTAAACTGTGGGTAGTGAGGAATTGATGAAGTGGTGGAAATGGATAGATAGAGGATGATATGGCAGTTTCTTCTTGGATGATAACAGATGTTCGGTTTTGTTTTGTTTTTGTTTTGTTTTTTTGTCCTTTGTATTGAACGGGTGAAGAGTACTATGCTTTGTTATCATCGGTACAATCAACCCTCGTAATTGAAGTCATTATATTTTCATTCTAATTAGTTCTTGAAGATTTCCATCTTCATTGGAGGGAACACGGAGGAAATTCAGTTCTTACCTCTGCATATCGCTTACCGGTAGTTCAGGAGATGTGAAATCGGGCGTGGTCGGCGCGTAGAGTTGTTTGGCGCCGGTCCTTGAATTTTCGACGTGTTATTGATATTTCCCATTCTTGCATTTTCGCCTTTCATCGTCTGCTTGGGTTGTAGATTGTGTTTTCCCCCTCTCTTCACCCTCCTATTTATATATCCTCAGGCAGAGAGGAAGGAAGGGAAGCATGGAGGGAAGGAAGGAAATAGACAAACAGGCGATGCATCTCAATATACAGAACTCCAAATAGATATCTGTATGTCTGCCTATATCATTATCTCTCCTGCGGGATATGAAGCAGGCGGCCACATCAGAGACCCCCCACCCCTCCCCTCCCCTCACGCCGCGACCCGGGCCCGAAAGTTGGCATTTCCTGTCCGTTATTACGCTGGCCGCGCGCCGTGACAGCTGACGGCCGCCGCTATGGATTTTTGTCATGGGAAGCGTCATGAGGCGTGTGGTCAGCCAGCGTGTCGTGACCTTTATTGCGGGTGGGCGCGAGGGTGGGTGGATGTTGATATGGGTGGGTGGGTGGGAAAATGGGTAGACGGGGGTGGATCGGCGAACGTGGGAGGGTTGGGTGGGACTAAAGGCGGGGTGGGTTGCTGACTTGGTTGTGGGTTGGGTTAAGGTGGGTTCAAGAAGCGATTCGTGGGTCGGTTTAGTGGGGATGTGTTTAAACACGAGTGTTTTGACTTGGTTGTGGCTGATTGAGTGGGCTGGATGAGGAGGATGGGCTTTCACGGGTAGGCGGTAGGGATAGCGAACGGGTGCATGGGAGAGTTGTGGTGGGCGCGATGGTGGTAGAGGGGGTGGGCGGGTGGGTGTTTTGTTCCAGCTCGTCTAGGTAGAGGGCAATTTCGATTTTTTTTTTTCAGAGGTTTATATGTATTTAGAACTAGATTTATTATCATTATTATTGGTGTTGCTGTTATTATGTGTTTTTTTATTATAGTTACTGTGATTATTGCTGATATTATTATTATTGGTAATGTTTAAATTTGTTATTGTTATTATTGTTATCAGGAATACTACTAATTCATATTTATTTGTGTGCATATCAACGTATTCTTACTGAATCCTATACTTTCATATCGCGTTGTGCAGTGTTTGTAATTTGATAAGTATTTATTTACAGGCTTGATGATTTAATTATGTACGAGTGTTGAAGATGCATTACATCAACAGAGCGTTTGCATTATGGGTGGGAATTATTAATTAGGTATCACGCATTCGAACATTGTGTAAAAAATGAATTGTATAGAAGAGGAAAAGGTTAATAATTGTACCCCCTTTATTTGTTTATTTATTTGTATATTTATCTATTTTGACGGATGGACGGACGTACGACAAAGTGTTATTTATATTACTTATTTATGTTTAGGGGAAGAGGAAGAAAGGGGTAGTGGGGGTTGGGGGAGAATAGGGAAGGAGAGAAATGTGGAAAAATTCAAAGGGCTTCACCCTTCAGGAGTTATGACAAGTGTGACGTACGCACACAGCGCCGGCGCGAATGGGAGTCGGGACGGAAATAATCCCCCTCTCCCTTGGGCTTTAAAGGGAGACGAGAAGGGCAGGTGGGGAAGGGGGCGCTGAATGAGAGGGAGGAAGGGAGGGAGGGGAAGATGTGTAGGTAGGAGGAAGGGAGGGTAGGGGGGAAGGCGATGCAGACGGAAACTTCGATAGGGGGTTGGGGTAAGAAAGTACAACAGGAAGGAGAGAAAGGGGGGGGGAGGACAGGGAAGTTCGATAGGGAGGACGGAAAGAAAGTGATGGCGAGAAAGAACAGAAAAAATCGGGGGGAAAGACCTTAAGTATGGTAAGGATAAAGAGTCATTCAGAGGGGATCAGAGGAGGAGGGGGGGGGGTAAGAGATCGGGAAAATACGTGGATGTTAATGGCCGTCCTGACCAGCGGTAGAAATGGTGGGGAGTGCTGCGCTTCCATCGTTACTAAGATCATGATGGGGGAACCGCTGAGGGGAATGGTAGCTTTAATACTAGTAGAAATAGCTATGATGGTGTGGATGGTCATAGTGATAGTGATGATGATAAAAAAGCAATCGTCATAGGTATGATGTAAGAACCCCTGCTTTGAGGAGGAGTGTATGACAAGCTCGTTTTAAAGAGAGGTGAGCGTAGGTGGGAGAAGGGGGGGGACCCTGCTATTGCTGACACCGAGACAAGAGATCATCACGCTTACTGATGCTTGACGCATATTATATTATGCTATGATGTGTTATAAAATGATTGGGCGAATGAAGAGTTTTTTTTTACAGTAGAACATAGATTAAATATATGGAACTTAAGGTAGATAAAGACATTCCAATTATACTCTCTCCATCTCCCTTACCCTCTCATCCCCTCTTCGATTTATGCATTTATCTATATCTATCTGTCTATATACGTAATTATCTCTAGATATACAGTACACAATACACACTTTATTAATTACATTATTAATGATATTGCGTACGATGTGTTTGATGCATTTGAGGTTAAAGCGGAACACATGATAGCGGAGCGGGTTGTGGGAGGGAACTGCCAATGGTATTTGGGGAGATGAGAAAGGGGTGAAGGGAGGGGGAGGGGGGAGGGGCCACTAACAAAGGGAGACGTAAACAGGAAAGAAGAGAATGAGTGAAAGGGAGAAGAGAAAGCCGTCGAGAGAAGGAAAAGAAAATGAGATAACTCTTTGGGAAATGAAAGTGAGACGGGAAAAAGGGACTTTGAAAGATCGATCTTTCTGGAAGAGGGACGGCTTGTTTGGATGTTATTGTTGTTGGTGTTGTGAGTTTTTTTTATGGGTAGATTTAGTATTATGGCCTTTATTATTTGTCGACCGTTATTATCACAGATACTTTACTACTAGTGCTACTACTACTATGGCTGTATTTAGTCTTACTCTTCCCGCTATTAGCTTTGCTTCACTCCAATCCTACTCCCCTTCCCCCCCCCCCCCATTCTTCCCCTTCCCTTTTTCCTCACCCTACCCCTCCTCATTCGCACTGGCCTTCAGTTTTATTTTGGCCTTCCCCCTACCCTTCATTCCATTGTTCATCCTTCCCACTCTTCCCCTTCACTTTCCTCATCCCCGCTCCTCCCTTTTCCTCTCCCATTTTCCCCCTTTCCCCCATTCCACCATTCCCCCATTCCCCCATTCCCCCATTCCACGCCGCCTGTCACTGGCCGCCGTGTATCGGAGGTCGATGGGCAGAGTAGCGGGCCTGTGCAGGACACCACAATCATAAATAAAACCTACTGAGACGCGAGACTGCCCGGCCTGCCAGATGGTGATATTCCATCTGTGAGTTGAGTGTTCGCCAGCTGTGTCTGTGCTTTTGCGCCAATGAACAAGGGGAAGAAGGGGAGAGGAGGGGATGCGGTAGGGGTGGGATGGGATGGGGGTGGTGAAATGAGGTGCGGTTGGTCGTGGGGGAAGAGCGTAAAATGGGTTGGGTTGAAGGTGGGGGGTTAGGTGGGGTGGGAGGGATAGTGATGGTATCTACATATGTAAATATGTATCTATATATGTACATATGTATAATTATGTAGTATATAAGATATGTATGCATTTATATATGAATGTATCATATGTTTGCGTTTGTATCTATATCTATTTATATCATGTATATATTTATATTTATATGAATATGTATATATATGTATATATGTGTATATGTATATATATATATGTATATATATATATGCATATCTATATATATATATATAATATATATATATATAAAATATATATATAGATATATATATAGATATACATATACATATATATATCATACACACACACACACACACACACACACACACACACACACACACACACACACACACACACACACACACACACTCACACTCACACTCACACTCACACTCACACTCACACTCACATACACATATATATACACATATATGTATTTATATGTATATGCATTAATGTGTATGTGCGTATACATATGTGTGTATGTTTAATTATACTTTTATGTATACATGTGTATGTATGGGTCACCGTGAATCCAACCTGGGGTGTGCCCTCGGCAACAACAATCCTCCCTTTCAAGCGGCACGAAGGGTTAGGAGAGGAAAACGGGAGGAAAAAACTGCTTTTGGGAGGCCGATTCCTTACTTAGTTTATTTTTTAAAGGACGCCGCCGGAAATTGGTCTGGGGAGTGATTTTAGGATGGAAGGTAAATGGGGGAAGAGATGGGGGAGGAAATGAGAGGAGGAGAGATAGGGAGAAAAAAAGGGAGAGTAAAGAAAGGAAGAAGGGAAGAGGGGGGTTGAGTTCAGGAAAGGTAGAGGAAGAAGGGATGGGAAATAATAGGTGTTTTAAAGCGTTTGAGATAGATAATTATTTATCATAAGTATTAGTTATTTAGAAAGAGGAGAGGGAGAGATAGATAGATAGATAGGGAAGAGAGAGAGATAGATAGATAGATAGATAGATAGATAGATAGGGAAGAGAGAGAGAGAGAGAGAGATAGGGAAGAGGAGAAAGAGGGAGTGATATAGGGTGAGGGGGGTTGAAACAAGGAAGAGGAGGGAGAGGGAGGGAGAAGTAGAGAAAGGAAGAGAAAACAAAGGCAAGGTGATGTCTTTGAAAGCACGACAAACTGAAAGAGGACAATGAAAACAAAGCTGATGTACGTTTTGCAAGCGGGAAGCCACGAGAATGGAAGGAAGGGAAGATCAGACGGTGATAATAGGGAGGGGGAGAAGGTGATAGGGAAGATTAAGAGACGGTAATGGGAAAAATGGAAGATGGTGCGATGA
>NW_028234430.1:11846194-11863694 GCF_977035675.1 Penaeus japonicus
GCCGCCGCCGCCGTCACCGTACGATTCACTTTTATGGGTCTCTGTCGTATCTCGCTTTTATATCTTAGTATTCCTAATCAAGGTGCCTTCTCCAGAAAGTGTTCAAATACTCAGAGGGCTCAGCAGGCAGAGTCATTTCTTCATGTATGCTGTTTTGATGGAGGTGTATGTCAGTATTTGTCGAGATAACGTTTTCTTCTCGAATCTAATTCATATCTGGTCGCCGCTACTGTGTTTTAATCGCGGTCATGGGCTAATGTCTGTATTTGTTATTGTTTTATCTTTCGTTATAATGATTCAGTTTTATGTTTTGTTTTCTTTTTGTTTATTGAATTATATTATCATGTGTGTATGTATGTATGTATGTATGTATGTATGTATGTAAATTGTTTCGGGAACTGGCTAGATCTTGTTTGGTTGCTCTTTTTCTGCGCGCACTCTTCTCCCTCTTCTCCTTTCTCCTCTCATTTCTCTCTCTTCACCCTCTCCCTCTCCCTATATCCCTCCTCTTCCTCCTCCTGTCTCCCTTTAGTAAGGGCCCTTTTTCGGAATTTTATTTTGAATAAGGCTTTCCCTATAAAAAATCTCGCTCGTTCGTCTTGTCTCTCCCCTCTTTCTCATATCCTTACCCTCCTCCTTTATCTCCCTCCACCCTCTTCTCCAATCCTCTCTCTTCTCTCCCCTCGTTCTTTGTCGTCCTATCATTCTTCGCCATCCTCTCCCATCCTGACTTCCCATCTCCTCCTTTATCCCCTCCTCCCCCGCCTTTCCTATTTCCCTCCCCCTGTGTGGAAACAATCGCCTCCCCCCCCCCTCTCCTCTTCCACTGTATCGTACCCGCCCCCGCATCACCCAAAGGTCGCTCGCCTCACGCTCCGCGGAACTTTAAAAGAGATATAGGCACCCACGCTTGCTCTCTCTCTCTCTCTCTCTCTCTCTCTCTCTCTCTCTCTCTCTCTCTCTCTCTCTCTCTCTCTCTCTCTCTCTCTCTCTCTCTCTCTGTTTCTTGTAGCTATAGAGTTTGTCTGTATGTCTGTCTCTGGCTGAGAGCACGTTCGAGAGTGTCACGACTACTGAGAAGTCGAGCATTTTCAGTCGAATCCAGAGAGAGAGAGAGAGAGAGAGAGAGAGATTCATTTAAAAGTGACAAAAAAGGCCACCCACGATTATGACGGGGGGGGGGGGGCGATGTTGTCGCAAAGGGTGGAGTGGAAGGTGGGAGGTGAGAGGAGGGAGAGGGAGGGGGAGTGGAAGGGAAATATTGTCGTTGTGACGGTTATATATATTTTTTGTTGTTGCATGCGTTCGATCGGTTCGTACTCTGTTATGGATTAGTTTTTGTTCTGTATTATTATCCTTGATATTGTTCGTTTGTTTATTACAGAAAGTAAGTGTGTGTGTGTGTGTGTGTGTGTGTGAGTGAGAAGAGAGAGAGAGAGAGAGAGAGAGAGAGAGAGAGAGAGAGAGAGAGAGAGAGAGAGAGAGAGAGAGAGAGAAAACGTATATTCTTTGTTCAGGTTATTAAAGATTCCTCGAGTTATTGTATTTACAGGTTATTGGCGAACATTTTAAGCGTCTATTTGGTATACTGGTAGTATTAGGCTTGTAAGAATTAATATTTGGTATTACTTAATCCGGTTTCTCTTTGTTCGCTGCTCATATCCAGGAAAGTATTGATTCCTTGCGCCATCGTAGGATCGATGTATCTTGTCAGTCCAGCATATTGAATTTATTTCCGTCTTTGTGACTTGATCTTGCAAAGAGTATTTATTTATTTTTTACCGATTGGTTTACACTATTATTTCAGGGAGAGAGAAGCGATGCGATTTGGGGCTGGGGAGGGATGGGATGAGGTGGGAGCGGTAAAGGCGAAGGAAGAGGAGGAGAAAGGGAAGCAATGGTTGAGGTGGGGGGGGGGGGGTAAGGAGAAAGGACTGGCGATGGAGAAATTAGCAGGGGAGATTAACCAGATCTGTCAGTCAAGTTGACAGCAGGACGCTGGACAAGGCCTGCATGGGTCGAGGAGAAAGAAGAGGAAGAGGGGAGGGGGGGGTGGCTTGAGGAGATGTAAAGGGCAAGAAAGGGGGGGGAGGGGCAGGAAAAGAAAGGGACACAAGAGAGGGAGAAGAGTGTTGGCCTGCTAATTTCTATGTTAGCACAGGGAATGTAAGCAAAGTAGCTGCCTACTAGAGTAGACAGCTGATAGTTTGGTTGAGAAAGGGAGGGGGAGGGGGAGGTTGGGTACGCGAGGCAGTCAGGGGGTTATTGAGGGAGGGAGAGAGGGGGTGGGATTAGTCGAGGAGGTGCTACTTGTCCTTGCTGTTGGGGTTGGAGAGCTAGGGAGGGGGGAGGGGGCAGGATGATGATAAGGGATTGAGGGTAGGTGGAGAGGAAGGGAGGGAAGGGGAGGAGGTGGAAGGGGCGAGGGGATTGAGGGAGAAGTGGGGGGGGGGGGGGGGGAAAGAGTAGACTCAACAAAGGAACGGTCGCAGATGTCGCCGAAACGCAAGATATTGAATAAACAAACATTGGGTCTCGAACATTTGGAAGGAGAGACGAAACAGCGAACCGTGATTTTCTCCTGAGATTATATACGGTACGACGCGTGCACACACAGACACACACACACACACACACTGTGTATACACTATGCGTACATATATATATATATATATAATGTATGTATGTATGTATGTGTAAATGCATGTGTATATGTATATGTATATGTACATATCCACCTAGTAAGAGATGATAATCCACATATCGGTGAAGGAAGGCAATAGAAAACGGCTTGCGCCCTGATTAAAAGGCTGAAAATGCGAACTTAAAAGGGAAGGGAAGGGAAGGAGGAGCATTTATTTGATGGATTGCTTCGTACTGCACTCGGAAGACTCCGCTGTGTACGTCGGTGGAGTGTACACGGGGACGTCGGGTAGAGGGGGTGGAAGGATGGAGGGGCGAAAGAGGGAGGTTAGGTGGATGTGGAGGAGGTGGAACGAGGGGGGGGGGCGATAAATGAGGTGGTGGTGATACAGGGGAAGGGAGAGGAGGAAGTGGATGGAAAGGAGGAGGAGGGAAAGTTAGAAGAGGTGAGGTGAGGGGGGAATGAAGGAAGGAGGGGAAGGGGTAGAAGAGGAAGAGAATGATGACGGAGGGAGAAGGGGGGAGGGATAAAGAGGAGGAGGGGGAGGGGGGGGAGGGCACCGAAAGCTAAGTAATCGCCACGACACAATGGAAAGTACAACGGCGGCCGTTCGCGGGTCGATATTTTCACACTAACGCGTTCTCGTTGTTCGGTCTCTCTCTCTCTCTCTCTCTCTCTCTCTCTCTCTCTCTCTCTCTCTCTCTCTCTCTCTCTCTCTCTCTCTCTCTCTCTCTCTCTCTCTCTCTCTCTCTCATATTATTTCTCTCTTTTTTGGTCTTTCCCCCCTTCTCGGCTTTCTCCCTATATAATCCTCAATTCAGGTTTGTTCTCTCTCTCCTCCCATCTCTTCTTTCCTCCTCCCTCTCCTAACCCTCTCTTCTCTCCTCTCTTTCCTCCGATTCTTTTCCAGTGTCGACTGGAAAAGAGGTTTTGATGCTTTTGTCGCCGTTTCTGCGCATTGTTTGTCTGCTTCCACCGCAATTTTCTCCTCCTCCTCTTTTTCTATTGTCTCCCTCTTCTCTCTCCCACGCCGAGTGAGTCAATCAATCAGTTTGCTACTCGCGGACGCACACTTGCGAATATAAGATGTATGATGGCGTCAGAAATGTCACAACACGCACGCTTACTCGCACACAAACACGCGCGCGCGCGCGTGTGATGAATCCAGCTGTTGGCACTTTGTCTCTGTATCTCTGCATATCTATCTCGGTTTCTCTAATCTTCCTATCTTTTCCGAGACTTTGTTCTTCCCTCTCCCCCACCCCCCGTCTCTCCCTTCTCGCTCCCTTTCCCCCACCCTCCTCTCTCCCTTCTCGCTCCCTTTCCCCCACCCTCCTCTCTCCCTTCTCGCTCCCTTTCCCGTCCCCTCCCCTCTCCCCTAAAGTTCTATATCCATGTACCAATATTTTCTTACCACCCCTCTCCTTCCATGTCCCTTCTTTTACCACCTCTCCCCTTTCCCATTCCCTCTACCCCCTTTCTCCCTTCCCCTTTTCCTCTACCCCCCTTCCCCTTTCCCTCTACCCCCCGTCCCCTTCCCTCTACCCCCTTCCAATCCCCTTTCCCCTTTCCCCTTCCCATTCCCCCCTACCCCTTTTCCCCTTCCCCTTCTCCCAACCCTCCTTTCCCTTCCCCTTCATACCCCTATCCCCCTTTCCCCCTACCCCCTTTCCCGTTACCCCTTCCCCTACCCCACAATCGGCATATGCATCAGTCTTGTTTCCTCTCGAAAGGTTAGCGTCATGGGAGGAATGAGATGCTGATGAGGAGAGCTAGAGAGAGGGGGAAGGGGAAGGGGGTTAGAGTTGTTTTTCGGTAGCTCCCCCCTCTCAACCTACCCACCCTCTCCTCTCGAGGGCGACTCAGCAATGGACTCGGGCAGAGGCTCCGACTTTAACGCGCTCTCGGCCCGGCTTTGCGGCTCTATTCATTAAAGATTCGCGCGGACGCCGGATGTCCCGATTTGCGGCGCCGTGTCCCGGCGCGAAGCCCGGCCGAACCCGCTCGCGCTCTTTCTTTGTTAGGCGGTGGGGGGCCGCGGAACGCACAGACACTTTTCCTCACTCTCTCTCTCTCTTCTCTTCCCCCCCTCTCTATCTCTCTCCCTCCCCCTCCCCCCTCCCTCCCCCTTTATCTCTCTCTCTCTCTCTCTCTCTCTCTCTCTCTCTCTCTCTCTCTCTCTCTCTCTCTCTCTCTCTCTCTCTCTCTCTCTCTCTCTCTCTCTCTCTCTCTCTCTCCCTCCCTCTATTTCTCTCTTTCTCTTTCTCGCTGTCTCGACAGAAGAGGAGATTGATTTTAAAAAAGGAGGGAGAGGAAGAGAAGGGCGATTGAGGAGAAAGGGAGGTGATGGAACTAGGAGGGAGGGGATGAGGTAGTGGTAGGGGTAGATTGGAGTGGGAATGGAAAGCCTGTGTCCGAAGCGATAAAATTATACCGGGAATTATCGATCGGGTTATTGGTAGCGGACGGACTGGCGGGCGAGCGGCGGCCCGCGGTAATTGGGAACGCTCATTCGCTCGCCCTCTCGTTCGCCCACCCGCTGCCGGTGCCAGGGCCCGATTCCAGGGCTCGGTTCCTCCCTCTATGCAGGCCGAGCTATAGTTCCAGATTCTTGGTTTTCTCCCTATCACTATTCCTCCATCACATATTCTTGCCATCTCCCCCTTTCATTCCCTTCACCCTTCCTATTCGTTTATCCCATCCCAACGTCTTGCTAAACCTCCCCCCACCCACCTCCTCACCCCAACATCTGACTCCCCCATCATCTATCCCTATTCCTTTTGCCCCAACCCCACCTTCCAACCGCCACCTTAATCATTCCTGTATCCTAGCCCCTTAGTTCATTCCGAGACTGAACCCCCTCCCCCCTACCAACAGTTCCCACACTAACCCCCCACCGTCTCAACCCCCTCCCCCCCTTTCCCTGTTGAGTCCAATGCTATTTACGGGTCTTTCCTCCCACCTCCCATCCTCTTCTCTCCCCCTCCCTCCCCTCTCCCCCGCCCTCCCCGCTGCGAAATAGCCGGGTGAGAAGTAACGAGTTTAAATAGGGGAGGAGGGCGGATAAAGAAGGAAAGGAAAATGCGTAGTCGAGAGGGAGGAGCAGGAAGAGGGGGATATAGAGGGAGAAGGATATAGATATAGAGGGGGGGGAGGGAGAGAGGGAGAGAGGAGAGGAGAAGAATGATTGAAAGTATGAAAAGCATTTTTTATGTAAAGATTTTCGTGGACAAAGCGACGTGTGCGCGCGCCGCTAACCTCGTCGGGGTAACCTCGCCGGCTAATTAAAACCCAGTGGTTAATTAACGACAGGGGGGGGGAGAAGTTTGTGTGATGAGCTTAAGCACCTTTTTGTTTCATAATTTAAACCCAGCCGAGGCACGTGTACTGTCCTATGACTAGTTACGCTGACAAAACCTCGTCTGGGAACGCCTCCCCCCCCCTCTTGCCTCTTCCACCCTTCTTTTTCATCTCTCTATCTCCTTCGTCTCTCTCCTCCCTCCTTCCCTCCCTCCCCTTCCTCCCCTTCTCCCTTCACTCTCCTCTCCCTTTCCTCCATCTCTCTCTTCCCTTCCACTCCCTCTTCCCTCTCCCCTCCCTCTCTCCCCTCCCTCTCTCCCCTCCCTCTCTCCCCTCTCCCTCCTTCCCTGCCTCCCGCCTTACCATGAGGTCTTCAATGCGCCGTCGTGGTGTGTCTAGGCTGTTCAAGGTTTTTGGAGGGGGTGGGGTGTGTGGGCATGACATGGCATGGCATCGCATAAGCATGATTGAAATGTACTGCGCGCTGGCACTATGTATAATTGACTTGGGACGTTGAATGTAATTAAACCTGCGCTTTTGGGGCGTAATTAATTAGGGTACTGGATGGCTGCTAGGTTGATAGGAGAGAGAGAGAGAGAGAGAGAGAGAGAGAGAGAGAGAGAGAGAGAGAGAGAGAGAGAGAGAGAGAGAGAGAGAGAGAGAGACGGGGGGGGGGTTAGGGGGTTAGCAGGGGAGTTTGATAGGGTTTTGGTTGGTGAGAAGTAAGAAAGGGGAGATGATTTTTTTATATTTGAATTTTGTGTTCAAAAATATATGAAGAAAATCTAACTATAGCTCTAATGGTAACAATGATACGACTCACGACCACCATAACCAGTGGATTTTCTTGGTTTCTTGGTGAGGGAGACCTGCTATGGCCATTGCCCTCCGCCGCCCCCTCTCCCTCCCCTCAAACCCGAATCACAACCCCCCCCCCCCTCCGTTCCTCACCCTCTTCCCCTTATGAGCGGCACAAAAAAGAGGGAGGGAGTAGGGGCTGGCTGGCAATCAGCTGTTTGGGATAAATCAGCTGTTTGGTAAAATCAGCTGCCTTGAATTACGTACACTAGGGTGCGTGCGTGCGTTCGTTCGTTCGTTTGTTCGTGTTCGTGTGTGTGTAGGTAGCGAGTCAGGTCTGCGCATATGACACACAAGGGGAGAGGAAGGGGTGGGGGAGAAGGTATGGTACATCGGTACAGATGTTAATGGATTCTTGTCGGCCGTTACTTTTTTATTTCTTTTGGTATTGTTTGGCCAGTGAAGACTACTGTGAAATCTGATTTTACTTGATACTTGTAATCGATGGTGCAAGAAGGGGCATAAGGAGATTGATTGTGGGTGAGAAGAGAAAGCGACGCAAACAAAAACAGATATAAAAACGCAGGCAGACAGACAGACAGACGTGCAAATAAATGGACAGACAAACAGGCACTGACAGGCAGACAGGGCAAAAAAGAGAGCGAAAGATTGGTTGAAATGCATTGACAGCGTGCATATTTAGCGCAGGTTGAAGGGCAGAGGTTAACGACCGCCAAATTAAGCGACCGCCAACGTGCGGTCGAGCGCGCGTGGATCAGCTGGCCCGTGGCAGCTGCGTGTGCACGTGCCCACCCCCTTCCTCCCCCTCCCCGTCCCCTTCCATCATAGGTTAGACCCCTACCTCTTCCCTCCTTTCCCCCCCCTCTTAGACTAGTACCTATCCACCCATTCTCCCTCCCTCTCCCTCTCCCTCTCTCTCTCTCTCTCTCTCTCTCTCTCTCTCTCTCTCTCTCTCTCTCTCTCTCTCTCTCTCTCTCTCTCTCTCTCTCTCTCTCTCTCTCTCTCTCCCTCCCCCTATCCCCCCCCTCCCGCCCTCCCTCCCACCCACTCACCCATCCCTCCTCTCTCCTCCCGCCCTCCCCACTCTTTTTCTGTCCACCCCTCTTCTCCCCTCCTCTCCTCCGCCTCCCTCCCTCCCTCCCTCACCCCCCTCCAGCTTTGTCTTTCATATGTCTAAGGTTTGAGATCTCTCCAAGTTTCATTTCTCTCTTGTTTGTTTTGTGTCGTATGATTCGCCTTCGCCGACCTTTTTTCAAAGCTAAGCGCGGGCTGAAAGTTTGGGTTCGTATCGGTAGCAGAGTGGTTTGTGTGTGTGTTGTGTGTGTAAGTTGTTTAAAACCCTCCCTTTTCCCACGCAACTCGCTCTTCCACCCCTACCCATCCCCCTCTCCTCTTCCTCCCTTCACATGTTAACCCCCCCCCCCCCGAAATCCATCATTCCGTCTACCCCTTCGCTACCAACTTACCACCACTACCTCTGCCCACCCTTTTCCTTATCCCCTTCCCTTGATTTACCTCCCTCTGTACCCCCTTCCCCACCACCCCACCCCTTGATTTACCTCCCTCTCCCCACCTTCCTCCGTACCCCCTTTCCCACCACCCCACCTCCCTCGATCCCTCCCTTCCCCACCACCCCACCTCCCTCGGTCCCTCCCTTCCCCACCACCCCACCTCCCTTGGTCCCTCCCTTCCCCACCACCCCACCTCCCTCGGTCCCTCCCTTCCCCACCACCCCACCTCCCTCCGGTCCTCCCTTCCCACACCACCACTCCTCGGCGGTCCCTCCCATCCCCACCACCCATTCTCCTCTACGAATATGTCCCTCCCTTCCCACCACCCACCTCCCTCGGTCTCCCTTCCCACCACCCCACTCCTCGGTCCCCTTGGATTTTACCTCCCTCTCCCCACCTTCTCCTCCGTACCCCCCCTTCCACCACCACACCACTCTCGGTCCTCCCTTCTCTCACCCCACCTCCCTCGGTCCCTCCCTTCCCCACCACCCCACCTCCCTCGGTCCCTCCCTTCCCCACCACCCCACCTCCCTCGGTCCCTCCCTTCCCCACCACCCCACCTCCCTCGGTCCCTCCCTTCCCCACCACCCCACCTCCCTCGGTCCCCCTCCAGAACCCCTTCCTCTCCTCACTTCATACTCCCTCCCTCATATCCTACCTCTCGTCCCTCCCTCCCCACCACCCCATCGGCTCCTATCCTCGGTCCCCTCCAGAACCTTCCTCCCTCACCACTCCTCCTACCCTGCCCCCATCCGTGGCCCTATAGCTGTCTTACCCCCACCCCCACCCCCCACCCTTACCTCCCATCCAAAGCTCGGCGGGAACTGAGCCCTTTAACGGCATTAGCGGTTCGACTCCAAAAGGGTAGCCGAGTTAAAGGGAGAAGGAGGGGAGGGGTGTGGGGAGAGAAGGGTTAGAGTGGGTAGGGGGTGGGGAAAAGGTATTTTGCTGAAAGACCAATTCTAATACCGTTTTTTTTTTCTTCTTTCTTTCTCTATTTCTTGTGATACTCTAGGATCCGTTAGACAAAGAGGGTGTGGAGGCAGATAGACACAAACAGACAGATGTCTCACTACTGCTTTGATCACCTTTGTATTTTATTCCCCCTTAGAAGTTTCATTTGAGAGAAAGAAGAAGCAAAGTGAGTGAGAGAGAGAGAGAGTGAGAGTGTGTGTGTGTGTGTGTGTGTGAGAGAGAGAGAGAGAGAGAGAGAGAGAGAGAGAGAGAGAGAGAGAGAGAGAGAGAGAGAGAGAGAGAGAGAGAGCGTGAGAGATGGAGAGGGCGACCGACCGACCGACCGCGTAGCAGCAGATACAGTGTTTGTACGCTTAGGTATTCGAACGAAAGAGGGAATTTGTTTCCGAGTGCGTGTACAATGGGCTTGATGGATTTCAGTGTACCGCCGCGGAACACATGTATTATTGAGGACCCCCCACCCTCCCCCTTCCTCCTTCCCGCTCAGATACATTGGCTTAAGAGTCGCAAATAAGCACGCACACACACAAGCAAGCAAGCAAGCAAGCGCACACACACATAAACACAAACACACACAAGCGCCCCCCCCTTGGAAGTGAAGCAACGCTGTGTATTCCATCGGCGCCGCGGCTGCGTCATGTGATATGCACCTCACGTCGTTATATGCATTTCGCTTCGCTGTGCCAATATCGCCGTACGCTTTAAGGGGGTGTAATGTGTCGCGTATTGAACGGGTCGGCGGAACATTTTTTTATGGTTGTTGCCATTATTATTTTAGGGCATTTGGGTCATTCATTATTCAAGAGAGCGCGGGTGCTATTTATTATGTATGGGCGCTGAGTCACCATCGTCCAACGCGTGTTGTTGATGCTGGGAACTTTTGGAAGGGTGTTGGGGGGGTGGGGGTAGGGAATGGTTTGTAATGTTTGCGAATTAATTTGTGATGATAGGTATTTTAGGGGAGCTTATTATACGCTTTTAAACATTTCCTTGCTCATTTGAAACTTTTTGGAAATCTGAAATTTGGGGGTTCTGTGTTAAAGGAAGGAGACGGGAAGGGGGAGGGGCAGAGAGAGAGAGAGAGAGAGAGAGAGAGAGAGAGAGAGAGAGAGAGAACTTCAGGTGGGAGGGAAGTTGCAAGGGGACATTTGCTCACCATGTGTATTTTGGGGATTGTGCGTGACATTTGGCGCCGTCTTATTTTTGCGGCGGTAATGAGTTTTTGAGGCGGTCCGCTCTGGCTCTTGCTCGTCCCGCCGCTGATAAGGGGAAACAGCTGACACGGGAATCTCACGGCCGAACGGCAGTCAGGCAGTCAGGCAGTCAGGCAGTCAGGCACACTCAGTCAGTCAGTCAGTCGAGGCAACTTGATGATAGGTTGGTGGGCAGATGGATTGGGAAAATCAGCTGACAGACCAGTAGGTAATCATTCAGGCGGGCTAGCAGGCCGATAGTCTAGCAGACAGACAAGCCGGGAGACCGTCTGTCAGCGAGGGGCGAATCCAAGGGGACCGGAAGGGTCGGGTGGGTGGAAATAGGGAATGGAGGGGGGGGGGGGGTAGGAGATATAGCAGATATTGTTTATCAGAAATATCTTAGTGTTCTTGTCATCTTTTTCTTTTTCTTTTTTGAGTGAGGTCAGGGGTCATCTGCGAGGAAAAGGGATGAAGGGACAAAAGGCAAGAGGGAATGATATTTCTGGAACGAATGAATGAAGAGACCCCCCCTCCCTCCCCCTTCTTTTTTTTCTATGAGGCTGAGGGAACCGTCCCGTCTGCGGGTGTTAGCATCTGTTCAGTTTTTTTTTTCTGTTTTTTATTTTTGTTTGCTGACACGAACAGACGATGGAGGAAGGCATTGTAGAGCTTTCTCTCTCTCTCTCTCTCTCTCTCTCTCTCTCTCTCTCTCTCTCTCTCTCTCTCTCTCTCTCTCTCTCTCTCTCTCTCTCTCTCTCTCTCTCTCTCTCTCGATAATGACGGTGGTGATATCTCGAACGATTGGATGGTCATTTCATTTTTTCATCAGGTCGCTGATGACTGCACTTTGCAATGACAATTTTGATTCGTTGGGCTTTTATTTTGATTATATTTATTTTTGTCACTTCTGAAATGATCAGTTACTCATTCTCTCACCCTCTCCCTTCCCTTACACCTCCGCCTCCCTCCCCCTCTCTCTCCTCTCCCCCTCCCCCTTCCCCTCACCCTCACCCTCTTTCTCCTCTCCTCCCTCCCCCCCTCTCTCTCCTCTCCTCTCCTCTCCTCTCCTCTCCTCTCCCTCCCGTTCCCCCTCTCTCTCTCTCCCTCCCCCTCTCTCTCTCTCTCTCCTCTCCCTCCCCCTCTCTCTCTCCTCTCCCCTCCCCTCCCTCCCTCCCCCCCTCTCTCCTCCCTCCCCCTCTCTCTCCCCTCCCCTCCTCTCCTCCTCTCCCTCCTCCCCCCCTCCTCTCTCTCCTCTCCTCCCCTCTCCCTCCCCCTCTCTCTCTCCTCTCCTCTCCTCTCCTCTCCCTCCCCCTCTCTCTCTCCTCTCCTCTCCTCTCCTCTCCTCTCCCTCCCCCCTCTCTCTCTCTCTCCTCTCCTCTCCCTTCCCCCCATTGTCTCTCTCCTCTCCTCTCCTCTCCCTTTCCCCCCTCTCTCTCTCCTCTCCTCTCCTCTCCCTCCCCCTCTCTCTCTCCTCTCCTCCCCCTCTCTCTCCTCTCCTCTCCCTTCCCCTCATTGTCTCTCTCCTCTCCTCTCCTCTCCCCCCCCTCTCTATGTCTGTCTGTCTCTGTCTCTGCATCCTTTTGAGAAGTAAGTAATCACTTGTCTCAACAGTCTGCCCCTCTCCCTCTCCCTCACCCTCACACGTCTAAAGTTAGTTATATGTAAAAGGTCGCCATTATGAGTGAATATGTGTTTACTCAGAAGGTCAGATTTCCTCCCGTAAATGCTCGTCGAAAGGTCATAGAACGTTTCAGACATTTGTGAAGCAATAAGAAGAGCTAAATTTGTAAGGACTCGGTTTGATTGCTCTCTTAGCGATCTGTGAAGGCAAGTGTGAGGACGAACTAAGCGAGAACACGAGCAAGCTACTAGGGATTGTCGTCTGCGTGCTTGCGTGTGTGCTTGCGTGCGTGCGCCCGTTTCGGTAATTGGTATAAAAAATACTAAGTATGGGATAAGTTTAGCTCTACCTATATTTACATGAATGTATTTACTTGCATACAGTACGTACACATGCGTTCGCACGCGCGCGCACATACACACATACATACACACACATACACACACGCATACACACACGCATACACACACACACACACACACACACACACACACACATACATACATACACACACATACACACACACATACACACACGCATACACACACGCATACACACACACACACACACTCACTCTTTCTCTCTCTCTCTCCCCCACTCACTCTCATTCTCACTCTCATTCTCATTCTCACTCTCACTCTCACACACACACACACACACACACACACACACACACACACACACACACACACACACACACTCACACTCACACTCACACTCACACTCACACTCACTCTTTCTCTCTCACTCACTCACTCACTCACTCACTCACTCACTCACTCACTCACATTATATTTGTTTTCTCGAGAGACAACGAGATGTTTGAATTAAAAAGGGATAAGAAAAAGTCAAAGTGGTGGAGGAGTGGAGAAAAGGAGGAGAAGAGACAAGAGGAGAGAGAAAAAGGGAGGTATGCAAGGGACAAGTAAAACGAGAGAGGAAATGTTGGGTGAGCGGATTTGTAGGAGAGAGAAGGTATGAATGGGGGAGGAGGGGGGGGGGGTGAGTACGTAGGTGTCAGTGGGCGGGGGGAAGGGAGGGGTGAGGGAGAAGGAAGATTATGGGCGGGCGCGGGGTGATATGAAGGGCTGCAGCGAGTTATGAGAGACACGGCAGAAAGTGGGGGACGACAGCCACCTGATGCTGTATGTCACTGGTTTTCACTATCCCCGTATCCCCTCCCTACCTCTCCACTACCCCCTTCCCACCCTCCCTCTCCTACCCCACTCCCTCCCCATTCTCCTCGTATCCCCCCCCCCCACATACACATCGTTTTCGTCGTCTTAGTCCGACTTACCTTTCTTTCATTCAGTTGTTCATTCATTCATTCATTCATTCATTCCGCTTTCTTTCTCTTCTATTCCCCCCCCCCCTTCCTTCCTCCCCTTCTCCCCTCCGCCCCCTTTCCTCTACCATCCCGCCGCCTGCCGTCGTGTCAATCATCTAAGGAGGGGGGTAGGGTAGGGGGAGGGGGATGGTATGAGAAGAGAGTAATAAGTGTCAGAATAAAGGGGGTTGGATGGGGTTATAGGTGTGTTGGAGGTGGAGGATGGGGGTAGGGAGGATACGGGGATGGGAAGGGAGAAGGAGAGGGGGATAAGGTCTCCCCTCTTTATTTTTATCCCCCCTTCACCCCCATCCCCCTATTTTGGCTGATGTCTAGAGCTTTTTAGGTAAGGGCGAGGTGGGGTTGATATTGTTTTTCGCTCTTCAAGGAGTGGGGGGGGGGGGGTGATTGCTCGTATGTTTGGAGTTTGCGTTGGTGGATTTTGGTTTGTGTGTGTGATTGATTGATTTTGTGCAAGGCGGTGGTATGTTGGAGTTGGTGCTGGGGGGGGGGGTGTAAGGGTGTGAGTAATATGCGTAAGGATTGGTGATATGTACGAGGGAGCTGTTGATGTGGTGTATGTAGGGTCCGGTGATGTGTTTAGGAGCTGGTGGAGGCGGCAGAGGTTGAATGAGCGAGGCTGGAAGAGGAGCATAGACACGGGATTGACTCCTCCTTTACCTTCATCAATCTCCTCGCTTCTCTTCCGGTGGACGGAAACCTTTTCGCGGCCGCTCTCGCGCCAGTCGCTAGCCGTTTCGTCGGCGCTGCCACCGCTCCTCCGCTCCTCATGCTAATACTACTACTGCTGCTGCTATTACTGCTGTGGTGGTGCTATTGCTACTGCTACTGCTGCTAATACTACTACTAATACTACTACTACTGGTGGTGGTGGTGGTGGTGCTGCTACTACTATTACTACTACTACTACTACTACTACTACTACTACTACTACTACTACTACTACTACTACTACTACTATTATTATTACTCCTGGTGTTGCTGCTGCTGCTACTACTATTACCACCACCACCTTCTTCCTTTTCATCTTCGTCTCAATCTTTCTTTCTCTGCCACTTTCCGTTTTTCCCCTTCGTGTCTTCTCGCATGCCTTTCTCCCCTTCCCCTCCCCTTCATTTACTTCCCATTCGATCGTTTCCTCCTTCGGTTTCTCCCCATCTTTATCCCGTTCCTTTTTCTATGCTCCGGGATAGAAGCTTCTTTTCACTCAGCCACCTAAATCTCGAGCTACATCATACATCGCTTTTCCCTTCTCCCTCTCACCCCCTCACCCCCTCACCCTCCTCACCGTCTCACCCGCTTCTCTTATCCCCTCTTTCTTTCTTTTTTTCTTTCTTTCGTGATCGCTAGCTCGCTCAATCGCTTAGTATTATATGCATTATATTATATTATATTATATTATATACATCATACATCGATTCATATATTCCTAGCAAACTGCGTAGATGTATAATGTATAATTTGTGTTTGCGTATCTCTCTCTCTCTCTCTCTCTCTCTCTCTCTCTCTCTCTCTCTCTCTCTCTCTCTCTCTCTCTCTCTCTCTCTCTCTCTCTCTCTCTCTCTCACTCTCTCACTCTCTCACTCTCTCTCTCCTCTCTCTTCTCTCTTCTCTCTTCTCTCTTCCCTCTTCCCTCTTCCCTCTTCCCTCTTCCCTCTTCCCTCTTCCCTCGTTTCCCTCGCCAACCCTTTCCTCTTCTTCTTCACCCCCCCTGCACTCTCCCCTTCCTCTTCTGTCGGCTGCAGATATTTGTGTCGTGACTTAGTTAATGACGAAGAAAACATGATTAATCTTAATTAGATTTGTGCTATTAAAGACCACAATCTTCCCCCGCCGCCGCTGTCTCCTCCGTTTTCTTTTTTTTTCCTTTTTTGCTTTTGTGTTCTATTCTTCCTTCATAAGTAACATGGATACCATGGATACGTAACATGAGATACCTAAATACAGACGCATAGATATAGACATATTGATACGGACGGAAGGACGGACACTGACAGAGACAAACAGACAAACGATAGGAAAGAGACAGACATACAAACAGACGGCGATAGAGATTTAAAAGGATTTGAGAATCGATCGTCCAGTGGATCCACTTGATCCCTCCCACCCCCACCCCATCCTCTCCTCCCTCCCTCCCACCTCCTTCCTTCCCTCTTCCCTCCCTCTTCCCTCTTCCCTCTTCCCTCTTCCCTCTTCCCTCTTCCTTCCTCCCACCCCCATCTATAACCCCTTACCCCCACCCCCTACCCACCCCCGGCTCAACACCCTTTCGTCCGATCGAATAGAGTGCTTCCGACGGTAACCGAATAATGGTTGTTTTCGGGGCGGATAGGGGTGGGGATGGGGAGAGGTGGGTGGGTGGGAGGGAGGGAGGGGGGGAGTGGTTGGATGGAAAGTAAGGGGAGTGGGGGTTAAGGGGGGTTAGGTCCGTGTTCACAGATTTTGTTAATTTGGTGGGTTCGGTTGGGCGGCATTCCGTTTTGATGGTGGGGACTGGGCGGTATTTTTGGGGGGGAGGGAAAGGGGGGAAGGGGGGCAGAGGTTAAAATATATGTTGGTGTGTTTGAATGGGTTTAATGGCATGTTAAATTGAATATTGGAGTGGGGTAATGGGTCTATAGGCCTACAATAGTGTATTTATATAGGGTTGTATGGCCACCATCAGCTCGGTATATGATACTCTCACTATCACGATTTTCACTATCATCACTATCATCCCCAGTCTACGCTATTTATTGCCATTCGCTATAATCCGCCCATTCTAAGCCCGACCACGCCCGCATGCGATACTAGGTTTAGTTTGTGGGTTGGGGGTGGGGGTAGGGGTAGGGAGGGTGGATGTTGTGTCTCGAGCGTGTGTGGTGGTTAGCATGAAGTGTCAGATGAAAGGGACTACTGTTTTAACGTGAGGGCTTTGGATGTGGGGATTCCAGTCTCTGTCTCTTTCTTTCTCTTTATCATCTCTCCCTCCCTCCCACATTCTCTCTCTCTCTCTCTCTCTCTCTCTCTCTCTCTCTCTCTCTCTCTCTCTCTCTCTCTCTCTCTCTCTCTCTCTCTCTCTCTCTCTCTCTCTCTCAACCCTCCTCCCCCACACACCTAGTGATTTGTGAATGTTGCAAAGAAATGGGTTGAAAGTGCCAAGAACTGGAGTGTTCAAAGTATTCACTTTCACCTTTCCTTTCATTTACTCTTCGCTTTACCATCCCTCCCTTTCCTTCCGCCACATTATTTACTTCCTTGCATTTTCTTTATTTCCCCCCTTTCCTTTCTTTTTTCTCCCCTTTATTCTCCCATACGGGTCACGGGACCACACACCAAGAGTTAAGGTTGGGAGGGACTCGGGGTTGTAGGGAAGCTCTCAAGAGGCTTCGGACCCCCCTCTCTCTCTCTCTCTCTCTCTCTCTCTCTCTCTCTCTCTCTCTCTCTCTCTCTCTCTCTCTCTCTCTCTCTCTCTCTCTCTCTCTCTCTCTCTCTCTCTTTCAAAATCTCTCTATCTCTGTTCATGCAGTCTTTTTTTTCTCGCTACTACTCCCCTTTACTCTTGATCTTGAAATTAGGTTGCTGTTCTGAGTGGGGAAGAGAGAGGTGATAGGGCTTGGGTGAGAGGAAGAGAGGACGAATAGAAGAGGAGAGGATGGACATGGGTGGGGAATAGAGAAGAATAGGAGAATGAAAGGGGGTGGAAAAGGAGAAAAGCATTTAAGGGTAGAAAAATAGAAGGCGAGGGAGAGGAAGAGAAATATATGGAGAAGGAAGAGAAGAAGAAGAAGAGAGAAAAGAAGAGGAGAGGGTTGGGGGGGAGAGAGGGAAGGAGGGAGGGTGTGGGAGGGAGTTGAAATGCGCTGTTAACACCCGGGCAATTGTGGCTGCAATTAAAGGGACGGAGCGCTGGTCCTAACTCATGAGCATGGCCCACTAATAGCAGCTCTAACGAGGGGTTTGTGCATGAGGAGGAAGTGGAGGGAGGTGGTGGAGGAGGAGGAGGGGAGGGGGGGAAGTAGAGGGAGGAGGTGGAGATGGAGAGAAAGTGGCTATGGAGGAGGGAAGAAAAGGAAGTGGAAGTGGAGGGAGGAAGAGGGGGAAAAA
>NW_028234430.1:11868694-11878694 GCF_977035675.1 Penaeus japonicus
CGACACCGGCGTGCTTCGCAACCGCTGCATTCCGGGGTTGTTGGTTTGTGTGTGCGGGTGCGTGTGTAAATGCGTGTTTGCGTGCGTGTTTGTTGGCTTGTCTTTTATTGGTGGTTGACTTTGGATTTTTGTTTCCTTTCGTGGTGGTTGGGCCAGGAATTCTTTTGTTTTCTCTGTTTTATGATAGGCTGTTTTTTTCCTCTTTACTACTCTTATCTTCCACTTCAGCATTCTTCTCTCATACTACAAGGCGTTGCATTCTTCCCTCATACTACAAGGCGTTGTTTTTATTTGCGTTCCTTTCCTTGCGGAGAGCTAGAGAGCGGATGCCCTTCTCTTCGGAGACGTCTCAGCTGGCGCGGGGAATCCAGCTGTTGTCTGGCGGCGCCGCTTGTTGTGCTTGGCAAGGGGGAGGGAGGCGTAGGGACCCTGTAACCTCTTTCGATGGAGGGGGACCTTCCCCCCCCCCCCCCCGCCCCCCGCCCTTCTCACTCTATTTGTCTTTTTCTTCCTTCCCTCCTCTCTCTCTCTCTCTCTCTCTCTCTCTCTCTCTCTCTCTCTCTCTCTCTCTCTCTCTCTCTCTCTCTCTCTCTCTCTCTCTCTCTCTCTCCCTCCCTCCCTCCCTCCCTCTCCCTCTCCCCCCTGCCCTCCTCCCTTACGCCTACTCTCTTTCCTATCCTTCTCTCCCTCCAAGCCCTTCTTCTTTTTCTCCCCCCCCCCTTTCACTCATTTGCAACTGCATCTAATACAACTGTTGTAAGTAGTATCAGCCTATTTTGTGTGTGATTCCACTATTAGTTTTAAATGATCATTGACATTCATTCGCAGATATATCGTCACGTGCAATGGCCGTGGATCTTGTTTATACATACACCTGGTAGTAACACTGGAGATAGAGTTGTAAGGTTGGTAGGTGGGTGGTGGTGGGGGGGAGGGGAAGGGGGTAAGATATGTTTTTGTGGGGGAGTAAAGGGTTATCTCTTGGTGGGGGTGAGGACGAGAATGTTTGTGTGTGTCTGAGGGGAGTAGATGTGAAGGGGGAGGGCGCGGAGGGGTGACGTAGCCCTGTGTTGTTCCTCCAGCAGGTGGAGAGAGTCGGGGAAGAGGCGTAGATAGCGAGGGGGAGTGGGAAGCTTAGGGTATTGTTTTTGTTGTGCATTCTATTTATATAGACATTATTTATTTCATGTTATTATTATTAATATATTTATTATAATAATAGTAATAATAAAGATGATAATAATAATTAATTATTATTATTATTATTATTATTATTATTATTATTATTATTATTATTATTATTGTGTTTTTTTTGGTGGTGTTGGTGGAGTGGGCATGTTATTTAATATGGATGTGCAACTGTACATGTATGTGTATATATACATATATATATATATATATATATATATGTATATATATATATATATATATATACATATATATATTTATATGTATATATATCACATACATACATACATACACCTACATCAGAACACACACACACACACACACGCACACACAGATATATATATATATATAGATAGATAGATAGATAAGTATACACATATATCACATTTTCTCCCTCATAGAATGGTGACTAGTGTGATGTCAATCCGTATTTCTTCACTATTTCGCATTGAAGAAGAGCCTCACATATCGATATTATTTAAAAAAAATATATATATAAAATTAATAAAGCGAAAGAAGACGAGAGAAAGAAAAACGAAAATGCCTTCTCGAATTTATTAATTTTCTCTCCTTCAAGAGCCTTGTCATAGCAAGGCCTTGGCGACCTAAAAGGAAGGGAGGGAAGCTGGCAGGCAGGATGGGACGGGGAGGGGGGGGAGGGTAGTAGGAACGGAGGGGAGAGATGGAAGGGAGGGAGGAAGAGGATTGAGAGGGGAAGAGAGGGCCAGGAGAGAAGAAAGGAGGGAAAATGTGGTTGCTTGTTTCCAAGATTTCTTTTCGCATCCCCCCCTCCCCCCTCCCCCCTCCCCTTGATCTGGTCGGTAATGAGGTAGGTGTTGGAAAGGGCGTTGGAAATGTTGGTCGCTGTGGCGGGGAAGGAGTTGGCGATGGCGATCAGGTGGCCATTAAAGGGGTAGGGGTAGGGGTAGGGGTTATGGGGTAGAGAGAGTGGTGGAGGTGGGATGGAAGGGAGGGATAAGGAGTATGTAATCATTAGCTTACGGTTACTGGTCTTGCCTCCGTATTATTATGTTTTTGTGGCGCGCACCTCTTCTCGCCGCGGCTCGCTCGCTTTTTTCTCCCCTCGTTTTTTCCTGGATAAGCCTGCCTCTTTCTTTCTCTCTCTTTCTCTTTCTCTCTCTTTCTCTTTCTCTTTCTCTCTCTCTTTCTCTTTCTCTCTCTTTCTCTCTCTTTCTCTTTCTCTCTCTTTCTCTTTCTCTTTTTCTCTTTCTCTCTCTCTTTCTCTCTCTCTTTCTCTCTCTCTCTCTCTCTCTCTCTCTCTCTCTCTCTCCTCTCTCTCTCTCTCTCTCTCTCTCTCTCTCTCTCTCTCTCTCTCTCTCCCTCTCTCTCTCTCTCATTTTCTCTCTCTTCTCTCTCTTTCTCTTTCTCTCTCTGTCTCTCTCTTTCTCTTTTCTCTTTCTTCTCTCTCTTTTCTCCTCCCCCCCTCTCTCTCTCTCTCTCTCTCTCTCTCTCTCTCTCTCTCTCTCTCTCTCTCTCTCTCTCTCTCTCTCTCTCTCTCTCTTCTCTTTCTCTTTCTCTCTCTCCTCTCCCTCTCTCTCTCTCTCTCTCCTCTCTCTCTCTCTCTCTCTCCTCCTCTCTCTCTCTCTTTCTCTCCTCCTCTCTCTCTCTCTCTCTCTCTCTCTCTCTCTCTCTCTCTCTCTCTCTCTCTCTCCCCCCTCTCTCTCTCTCTCTCTCTCTCCCCCTCCTTCTCTCTCTCTCTCTCTCTCTCTCTCTCTCTCTCTCTCTCTCTCTCTCTCTCTCTCTCTCTCTCTCTTTCTCTTTCTCTTTTTTTCTGTTTCTCTTTTTTTTCCTCTGTTTCTCTTTCTTTTTTTCCTTTTCTCTTTCTCCCTCTCTTTCTTTCTTTGTTTCTCTTGCTCTATCTTTCTCTCTCTTTTCTTTCTCCCTCTCCCTCTATCCAGTCTCTTTCTCACTTTCTCTCCCTTTTAATAACAAAACTTAAATACTAATTTATTTACTTTTTTGTATATCATCGTGTTCTTTTGTTGTGTTCTTCCATTTAATTTGTTTCTAGGTTATTGGATTTCGTTATATTTTGTTTTACTTTTATTTTGTGATATTGTAGCAGACATTTTCTGTTATATGGCATTTATTGTCTTTACATAACATATTATACTTGTATATTTTGTTATATTTACGATATTATATCGTGTCACAATTTCAGTTTACTATTGCACGTACCTGTAATACAATTATAGTGAGCGATGATGCATGAACAATTGGTTAGCCGTGTGTGTGTGTGCGTCATTTAAGTATGTATGTATGTATACACAGCTGTGAATATTTTGAGTGTGGAAAGTTGTGAACACCGGAAGACTGTGCTACGCATGTGGAATCCGTAACATCTCTTTCTCTCTCCCTTATTTCCTTCCTCCTCCTCCCCCCTTCCCCTTTCCCTTCATCTTCCTCTTCCCCCACACTCCCTTCTCTCACCCTTTCCCTTTTTCCCTTTCTCTCCTTCTCCCGTTCTCTATTTCTTATCCCTTTCCCCTTCCCTACCATCTTCTCTCTTTATCTACATCCCCATTTATCTGTTACCTTTGTATCTCGCTCCTCTTTCCGTCCATCTGTCCTTCCTTTCCCTCCCCTCCCTTTCGCTTCCTTTCCCTCTCCTTTCCCTCTCCTTCCCCTCTCCTTCCCCTCTCCTTCCCCTCCCCTCCCTTCCCCTTCCTTCCCCTCCCTTCCCTTCCTCTCCCACCCCTCCCCTCCTCTCCTCTCCCCTCGTATCAGGCATTTTTGAAATACCTGCGTGATGTTGGTATGTGTAATGTACCGCGTGCCTCTTGTCAGGTGTGTGCAGGTGTTCCTCGCGCACTGGGAGGTGGAGGTTGGTGGGGAGGAGATTGCTGGGTGCTGTGAACAGATTCTCACTTGCCTCATTCATTGATTGACTGATTGATTACTTGACTGATTAAGTGATTGTTGTATAGAGGATTTTTGAATTAAAGGTTTCGATTCAGAAAAGGGGTGGGTGTATTTACTTACTCGTGCACTCGCCCATTCACTCACTCGTGCACTCGCCCACTCACTCACTCGTACACTCGCCCACTCACTCACTCGTACACTCGCCCACTCACTCACTCGTACACTCGCCCACTCACTCACTCGTACACTCGCCCACTCACTCACTCGTACACTCGCCCACTCACTCACTCGCCCACTCACCCACCCACCCACTCACTCGATCACTCCCTCTCTTAAATCCAGAGTGACGCACTGTTCCGCGCCACCTGCTGATCATTTCCGCCTTGACGGTTTGAAAGAAGAAAAATGCAGAGTGCGCAACAGAGAGCTGTCGCCTTCACATTATTATTTTGTTGTTGTTATTGTTGTCATTGCTATAAGAATTGATATTAGTATTGTTGTTTTTGTTAATACTATTAAGGTTAACGTTGTTGTCTTTATTGTTGATATTGTCGAAATTGTCGTCATTATTATTATTGTCATCATGATTGTTGCCATTATTATTAGAATTATTGTAATTTGTTACTGTTATCATTATCATTGTCATTATTATTATTTTGTTATTATTATTAGCTTTAGAATTTTAGTAGTAATGATAATCATTACCATCATGATGAATAGTAACAATACTGATAATTAACAATATTTTTTTGGATTGGCTAATGATTATTGATTATTTCCTGTTTAAACATGCTATATTTTCAATATAATTCTTGATAGTAGAACAAGTATGAACAAAACTTTTTCTCACCGTTGCCGGTTTTAACTTGATTTTCTCTCTTTTTACAGGTAAGTACTGGCTGGCCTTTGGAGTCCGGGGTTTTCGGTCCGGTGAGGGCGCCCTGTCACGGCACCCTTTCGCTCGTGGCCGTCAAGGTGAGTCTGGAATTTGTGTGTGCAGGTGAGTGAGGGAATTAATGAATGGCACACACACACACACACACACACACACACACACACACACACACACACACACACACACACACACACACACACACACATACACATACACATACACATACACATACACATACACATACACATACACACTTACACACAAACACACACTCTCTCTCTCTCTCTCTCTCTCTCTCTCTCTCTCTCTCTCTCTCTCTCTCTCTCTCTCTCTCTCTCTCTCTCTCTCTCTCTCTCTCTCTCTCTCTCTCTCATTCACTCACTCACTCACTCACACATGTACATATATGTGTGTGTGTGTGTACACACACATGAACACAAAGAGAGAGAGAGAGAGAGAGAGAGAGAGAGAGAGAGAGAGAGAGAGAGAGAGAGAGAGAGAGAGAAGGGGGGTGGTGGCAGTGATAGCAGGGAATTCCCCGGTGAGTCACTATACTGCTCGCCGCGATGAGTAAAATGGATAAGTTTAACAGGCGTGTTTTAGGAAATTTATTCATCTTTCTCCTCTTTTCCCCTTCTTTCATCCTTGCCTTCAATTTCCCCTCCGCATTATCGCCCCCTTTCTCACTTATTTCTAACCTGTCTCCCGTCCCCCCCTGTTTCCCCTCTCCCTCCTCTCTCTCTCTTCTCTTTTTCCTCTTTCTCTCCCATTTCCCTCCCTCCCTCCCTCCCTCCCCTCACTCCTGTCTCATCCCCTCCCCTTGCTTTCTTTCTGCCCTTCTATATATCCTTCTCTATCTCGCTCTTCCATCACCCTTCAACTCCTTCCTGTCAGACTTGCTTTTTATGCCTTCTGTCGCAGGCGTTTATCCTCTCCTTGTGTTCTCTCCTTTTTCTATTCTCATTTTTGTCAGTTTTGTTTGTTTGGTTTGTGTCGTTTCTTTGTTTTTTGTCGCGTTTTATTTATTTCTCCTCTCATCCCTACCTCGTCCTGTCTTCCTCTCCCTCCTCTTTGAATTAACCTTTTATTCTCCCTTCCTTACTCTTTCCTTCACACATCTTTCTCCCTTTTCCTCTTCCTCCTCCTCCTCCCCCTCCCTTTCCCCTTCCCCCCTCCCTCTACCTTCCTATTTCCTCCCCCCTCCCTCCCTTTCTCTTTCCTACTCCTCTATCCTCCTTCCTCCTTCTCTTCTTCCTTCTCCTCCTCCTCTTCCTCCTCCTCCTCCTCCTCCTCCTCCTCCTCCTCCTCCTTCTCCTCCTCCTCCTCCTTCCTTTCCCCCCTCCTCCTCCTTTCTTCCTCCCCCCCTCCTCCTCTTTCTTCCCTCCCCCCCCTCCCCTCTTCCTCCTTCCTTCCATCTCCCACTCCATTGCCCCTCCATCCCTCCCCCCCCTCTCCCTCCGACTGTACGTGATGGCGAGTACTTGTGTCTGAATGGATTCACTCGTCCGTCGCCGTCGCCTGCGGGGAGGGGTGGGTGTAGGGGTAGGGGGAGAGGATAGAATGGGCTAGGGGGTAGGAGGGTGGGGGAAGTGAGTGCCCCAGGTTGTGGGAGAGGTGGGGGGGGGATATCTCCCATAACGCGTATTTTGACTCCGTGCCGCGTGTGGGCAGATTGACTTGTGGGTACGCGGTGTCGAATTTCCATGTGCCGTGGGAGTGATTTTATTGTGGGGGGAGGGGGGGCGGTTATGGTCAGGTGAGGGTGGGATGCAATGGATTGGATAAGAGAGGTAGCAAGAGGGATTTAAAAGATGGAAAAGAGAGAAGAAGAGATTCAGGGAGATAGCGAGAGTGAAGAAAAGGAAGGGAAAGTAAGCAAGCAAACAAGCGAGAGGCGAGAGAGAAAGAGAAAAGGTAAAGATCCACTTCAAAAGTAACAAGCGAAGAGGAAAAGTTGCAAGAAGTAAGAACAAAGAAGAGAGAGAAGAAAAAGAAATTGAGAGGAGAGAAGAGAGAAAGTCAAGTCAAAGACAAAAACAAATAACAAGAGAAGGGGGATAAAACGAGCGAAGGAAGTGTAAAGGAGAAAGAGAGGCGATCGATAGAATGATAATAAAAAGAAAGGGCAGAGAAGGAAGGAGAATACTAAGGGGAAGAGACAAGCGAGCAGGCAGTAAGCAGGTGGGTTGTGGAGGTGATTGGAGTGAGTGAGAGCGAGCGCGCGAGCGTGTGTGTTAGTGGATTGAGGGAGGGAGGGAATGGATGGAAGAGGAATTCTGTGGTTGAGGGAGAGAGAGAGAGAGAGAGAGAGAGAGAGAGAGAGAGAGAGAGAGAGAGAGAGAGAGAGAGAGAGAGAGAGAGAGAAGTGACAATAAAGGGTAGATTGTTGACGGACGGAGGAGAACCCCGAGATAGAAAATTATAATTTACAGGTGTTGAAAACTATGGCGGTGAAAGGGGCAAGAGTTGAAATGGAAACAATAATTGAGTAGAAATTACTGTAAATGCTCTTTTTATTTATCTATTTATTTACATACCAATATTGAAGATAGGTGTGTGTGTCTGTCTGTGTCTTTGTCTTTGTCTTTGTTTGTGTTTCTGTTGTGATATATTGTTTTTTTATATTTCTGTTCTTGTTAAGGCTTTTCTTGCCCGTCCTCCATTTTTTGGGATTCCTTTGTTTTGTTCATAATGCGAGAGCGAGATGAGAGTGCGTGCGTGTGCCTTTGCTTGGGATATGCTCACACAAACCTCATACTTTTTTTTTCTTTCTTTCTATCATTCTACTTGATTTTATTTATTATTTATTTTATGTGTTATTATTTTATTTGTTTATTATTTATTTTTTTATTATTATTATTATTATTATTTTTTTGCTTTCGTTCGTACACGCATGTGTTTATACTGTTTCCCAAAAGAAGAGATATTCAATATGGCAGAAGCACGAAGGGAGCTCATTGTATATTTATAGGTATGTTACCTCCATTATATATATATATATGTGTGTGTGTGTATGTGTGTTTATTAGATAGTATACCCGATTTTTAAAACAAATAGACTCAAAGTAAATATAGCTTTTTATGCAAGTCAGTCAGAGAATCAGAAGTGAATAAGGAATGACGACACGAAACAAAACGAAATGGTAAAAATCATGAACCATTAAAAGATATGAAAGGATAAATAAGCCAGATGGGACAACAAAGAAAATTAAATTAGAAATAAAAATCTCGATCAGGAACTCTGCATTAAAGAAAATGGGAAATAATGGAAGAATGGTGATAAACACGAGAGAATAATAAGTGAATGGAGAGTGAATGAAGTAGCTGACAAGAAGAAAGATGGTTCGTCTGGGGGAGTAGGGGGTGGGCGGTGGGGGTGTAGGGGTAGTCTGGCTTCGGGTTGACGCGGCCCGTTCAAATTGATCATTAGCGCCGACATCAGTTCGTGGGTGATAAGAGCCATGATGGAGCTCCGTGTTTCCTCTCCTCACCCTTCTCCCCAAACTTTTTTTTTCTCCCCTTCTCCCCCTTTTCTCTCTCCCCTTTATCCTTTTTTTCCCGCTTTCTCTCCATTGCTTACCCCCCCCACAGGGCCCACACCCCCACCCCTCGTTTTCTCTTGCTTTCTATACCCTCTTCGTTTTCTTACTCCCTTCCCTTCCTCACTCTACCTATTTCCCTTTCATCTTTAGTTTCTCTTTCACTCCTCCCCATCCACAAGCATATCTCTAGTCCTCTCTCTCTTTATCTTTTACATTTTTTACATATTTGTCCGTGTTTTCCTTTATTGTTCTTTTTTGCTTTTCCTTGCACTGGTCTTTTTCTCATCTACTCCCATTTCTCCTCTCTCCCTCTCCTCCTCCTCCCCTTCCTCGCTTCCCTCCTCTTCGTTCATCCCTCCCTCCCGCCCTCATTTCGGTCGTTCATCTCTTCGCCATCACATTAAGAAACCAGATCAGTTCCCTCTCTCCCTCCCCTCTTTTCCTCCCCTCCGCTCCCCTCCATCTCAGGACGGCGTGAGTAAATTGCATTCCCCTTACTGCTGCTGCTCCTACAGTTTTGTATGGTGTGTATGTGGAGGAATTGTTATTAATTAAATTATTTAATTATTTTATTGTGTATATGTATATATATATATATATATATATATATATTTTTTTTTTTTTTTTTTTTTTTTTTTTTTTTGGGGGGGGGCTGTATGTGTGTGCCTAAGCTATCCTATTTGTGTGTGTGTGTGTGTGTGAGAGAGAGAGAGAGAGAGAGAGAGAGAGAGAGAGAGAGAGAGAGAAAATTTATCTATCTTTTATCTATTTATGCCATTCAATTTGTTGATCAACTTACATAACTGTCTACCTGCTAATTCGAGAGGGGATTTAAGGGGAAAAAAAAGGCAGAGCTCTTCCTGGATCGAGGACTTTAGGGAAAGTAAATACAGTACGAGAGAGTGAAGGGCTGACGTAACGACTTTAAAGCCGGTTAGGATATTAACTCCGCCGTTTATGTTTACGCCGGTTAGAAGAGAGACTACAAAAACACGATTTCCTTCTTCCGAGTCCACCCTCCCTCCACTAACAAAACCACCACCACCCTCCTTCCCTCCCTCTCTCCCTCCCCACTTCCCTTCCCTTTCCCTCCCTCCCTCCCTCCCCACTTCCCTTTCCCTCCCCCCCTCTTCGTGCCCTCGTCAAAATAGTTAGAATAGAGAAGTTTATGACGTATAAAGAACTTTTATTTGGTACTATTTTTTTCATTTGCTGATATACTTTAACCCTAAGAAAGGGATTGTGAAAGAAAAAAAACCCTGGTAGATTGGTATCGTTAGACAGTGTATGGGTAGGAGCCACATAGCAACCGTTACTAAGGCTAAGGAAGAATGCGTTTTTTAATATCATTTATTTATTTTTTTTATCGTATCATATCTTTCTATTTCCCATAAGACGAGTTCGATGATAGCCATTGATAACGGTTTTGATCTCACGATATGGAGGAAGGATGGGGGGGGGGGATGCAAGGCAGACGATCTCTCGAGTTGACG
>NW_028234430.1:11891194-11893694 GCF_977035675.1 Penaeus japonicus
CGTGCGCGTGTGTGCGTTCGTGTGTATGTGCGCGCGCGGGCTGGGTGGCGGCGGCGGCGGCGGCGAGGAAGTTGGTAGCGTCGGGTGTCGCGGGGTGCGGCAGTGTTGGCTGAGTAGTCTGGTGAGCAGGTAGTAGTCCGGGACGTAGTGGTAGTCCGTGAGAGCAGCAGCCGCCCCTCCGCGACGTGGTGTTACTGTCGGTGTGTCAAGCGTACAGAGAGCCGGCCGCCGTGTGGCGCCGTCACCCACTCCTGCGTCGCCTACTTCAGCTCTAGCGCCGCCGTTGCCGCTCCTTGAACTCTGCACTCGGCCGCCCAAGTGTGTGTGCGTGAACCGGTGCCCCGTGCCATTCCTGCTGGCGCTGCCGCCACAACTGCCAGCGCTGCAAGTGCACCTGCTGCTCCTGCTGCTGTGTCGTGCGTATAGTGTGGCTGCCGCTAGAGTCGGGCGGTGGCGCGAGGGACGGACGTAAGGTGAGCTTGTTGCCCCGCACCTCTCCTCTCCCGCCTATCTTCACGCCATGGAAGATTCTGCCAGGTGATCCTCTTCTGTCTCGTTGTTGGGCCGTGTGGCGGCGGCGGCCGCGGGCGTGCGTCTCACCCTTCTCTCTCCTCTCTCTCTCTCCCCCATGAGCACGCCCGCACGCCCGCGGCCTCCCTCCAACACGCCACTCACGCTCTGGCCGCTTCCCTCCCCTGCATGACTGCTGGCAGTTCGATCCTCGTCCCGCTCCTTTCGTGAGGTCCGTCCGCCATCAGGGGGTTGGTTGTGCTGGACGTCGTGGCGAGGCGAAGTCCGGAGCGCGCCCTCGGGAGCTCTTGGGGCCTGGGCTCCGGGGCTCTCGAGGCACTCCGGCACTCTCTCTCTTCCGCCGAGACCCTGGCGGGATCCCCTGGTCGTGCGCTCCCCCTGGCGCTTCCCTCGCGGCGCCCGTGGCCTCCGGGCGGCGAGGAGGCCTCGGGCGCTCGGGATGCAGCCAGCGCTTGTTGTTGATGTCTGTAGTGCGGGACCCGACTTGTAGCAGGTCCTGCGGGCGGAGTGCGGGGCCCTCCGTCCTCGTAGTGCACTCTGCCCGGTAGGCGCGTAGGTCCTTCAGAGGTCGAGAGGCCCTTGTAGCTAGTGTGGCCTTGTCGTAGAGTAGCGCTTGGTGGGGTAGTGAAGCCTTTTCCCTTGGCTGGCACTTGCTCTTGAGAGCGGTGCCGGCCGTGGCAGTGCCTCCGAGCGGGCCCGTCGGGGTGTCTTTCGCCGCGAGCCACCAGGCACAACCCGTGGCACTGAGGGCTGTTGGTCGGGTTCGCTGTGCCGCTGGCTGTGAAGGTCGTTGTAGAGTCCGAGGCGCTACCCGCATGCTGGCACTTCTGCGTAAGGTCCAGTCCTGCCCTTGTACGGCCATGTGATCCTGCAGTGATTATGAAATGCAAGAGGGAACCGCAGTGATTATGCGACAATTACAGTTATTCTGTAACCGTGTTTCCCTGCCGTGACTTTTGTTTTAAAAGATCAGTCCCTTTTTTTTTTCTTTTCACTTTCTTTTAGTGTTCCTATCCGAAGTCCTCTCCTGACTCTGGCGATTTTGCAGTGATGTTTAAAAAAGTAAGATTGAAATCATGCAGAGGTGCTTCCGGCTGCCCTTAGCCTGTTGTGCGAGTTCTGTGGTGACAGTGGTGATGGTGAGGCCATACAGTTACTGGTATTTGAGAGACCGAGAGAGAGGCCTTACAGTATTTCCGCCAAAGTGCCCTTACAGTGTCTCGGAGACGGCGCCTGTGTGTGTGCTCTAAGTGTTCCTGCAACATGCCGTGTATTGTGGCTCTTGATAGTGCAGTCTAACGGTATGGTGCAATTATGCAGTTTTGTGCCAGACCTGTGGCAGTGTGCGTTCTTGCAGTGTTCCCTTGGTGTGCGCCGAGGTCTCGGTTGTGCTGACCTACACTGGTGGCCTTGCAATGTTGCACGTGACGGTACGCATCACAATGTGTCAGATTTACATCTATTATAATTTTATATAAAGAAGTCTTATCAATTCTACATGTCTATATCTTGTGAATGTGTTGTTACTAAGTTACATACTAGATGATAATGGCGTATCTTTTTTTTCAAATGTACTAAATGTGCCAGAGCGATTTATTAGTAATTGCACCACTTCCTTGGAAGAGCAATTTTCTGCCTCACAGACCAGACCGTTGATAACAGTTGCAACAGCAAGACAATGCCAGCCATGTCCCCTCTTGTAGGTGCTTGCAGTACGCTTTGCAGTACACATCAAATTTGACCCCCATGCCTCTTTCTAGTATTATCTATCCGATCGGGCCAGTGTTGCACATAAGAATATCTGCACTATCGTGAGCATTGCAGTAGTGGAACGGCAAAATAAGTAGATAACCAGAATGAAATAGAAACCCCGCGGTAAACACCGGTTCTCCCTTCCCCTTCCCTTCCCCTTTTCCCTTCACTTTTCCCTCTTCGTCCTTCCCTCCTTCCACCTAATGTAAAGTTCTTC
>NW_028234430.1:11896194-11903694 GCF_977035675.1 Penaeus japonicus
GTATGTATATATATACATATGTATAAAGGTATTTATATATACATACATATGCATGTAAGTATATATACATACATATGCATGTATGTATATATATACATATGCATGTATGTATATATATACATATGTATGTATGTATATATATATACATATGCATGTATGTATACATATATACATATGTATGTATGTATAAATATATACATATATGTTATGTATATACATATATATGTATATATATACATATATGTGTATATATACATATATATATACATATATATGTACATATGTTTATGTATATATATATATATGTGTATGTATGCATATATATGTGTATGTATGCATAAATATGTATATATATACATATATATGTATATATACATATATGTGTATTTATACATATATGTGTACTTATACATATATATGTTTATGTATATACATATATGTATATATACATATGTGTATATATACATAAATGTATAGATATATGTGTATATATTTATGTATATATTCAAATATGTATATATGTATGTATATACACATATGTATATATATATATGTATATACATATATGTATATATAATGTATATATATACATGTATATGTTTATATATGTATATATATACATATATGTATGTACATATATGTATATATATGCATAAATGTATATGTGTATATATACATATATGTATATATATGTGTATATATACATAAATGTATATTTGTGTGTATATATAGATATATGTATATATGTGTGTATATACACATATGTGTGTGTATACACATGTCTATATATATACATATGTAAATGTATATATAAGTTTGTGATTGGCGCAATTCTTTACATTTCTGTTGATGTAAATTATCTAATGCGCGGCAAGTAATTACGCCGGGTTGCAAGCGCGGCGTATGTTGGCCGAGATGGGCCCTTGAGCTCGCGTGCATGCATCTATTTGTATATTTATTTATTGAATTTTACGCGTGTTATATTTTATGATTTTAAGTTGTTTTTATCACAAGGGAGAGTATTGGCTCCCATATATTTGTGTCTAATTAAGTGCATCTCGTAGACCTACTTAGGGTAAGGATCATGAACTGAGACATGACAAGGGCACACGCAGTGGATGAGGTGGATAAGGAGTGGACAGACAGACGGGGGGGGGGGGTATGGCAGTAGTTCCAGGATGACCGTTCCTAATGCGTTATTAAGGACAGAGTAGAGAGACTTGGAATGGGTGGAAGAGGGATCTGGGCGTGGAGGAGCAGCAGCTGAAATGAGATTCAGAAAGGCGGAATCGGGCGGTAGTAGAGAGAGAGAGAGAGAGAGAGAAGGGGGGGGGCAAAGGTTGGGAGTAGGGAGTAGAACCGAGGAGGCAGGCCGAGGAGGCAGGCCGAGGGGACAGGCCGAGGGACAGACAAGGTCACGGCCGCTTTGAGGGATAGACTGTAGCGGCCGTCCGGCGTGACCCTGGCTGCAAAGAGGGGAAGAAAGTGGGAGGAGCGGCAGCCTGTTTTTGTTGTGAGGGAATAGGGTGATGAGGGAGGGGAAGGGTGTAGGGTAGGTAGGTTAAGCAAGCGGGTGGAAGCTTGTGTGTGCGGACAGACATTTTCGTTAGCCGCCAAGTACTGTCTGTACGCGTTCTACCCACCCCGCGCGTAGAAGGCTCTTTCGTTTTTTAATAGGGATGTTTCTTATTACGGTCCTTGTTCTAGCTCGCTTGTTCTTCTCCCACCACCACCTTATCTTCCTCTACTCCTTCCGTCTCCTCCCGCTCCTCTTCATCCTCCAACTCTTCCTCTCCTTCCAGTGCCGCGCGTCTGTCCCCTTGCGGCTTGGCGGAAATAATCGATAATTGGTGACGCTGGTGGTGTGTGCAAGTTTGTGTGTGTGTGTGTGTGGGGGGGGGGTGACGCTCTCTTTCTCTCTTTTCTTCTCTTTTCTTTAGCTATTCCCTATTCCCTCCCCTTCTCTTTTCTCTCATCTCCCTCTCTATCTCTTCGTCCCTTTTCTCGTGTCCATCCCCAGTGCAACAACAAATCCTTCTATCTACTCCTTCATCAGTTTTCCTCTCCTCCTCTTTCCCCTGTCGCCTTCCCCTCTTATCCGTAACGCGTGCTTCCTCTTCCTCCCTGTCTCCCTCTTTCCCACTTTTTCTCTTTTCTTTCGTAACACTCGTCCCCTCAGTTTTCGCCTCCTCTTTCGTTTACTTCTCTCGTCTCGGTCGCCTCTTCTCTCTCTCTCTCTCTCTCTCTCTCTCTCTCTCTCTCTCTCTCTCTCTCTCTCTCTCTCTCTCTCTCTCTCTCTCTCTCTAACCCCCATCTCCACCCATTCTTTCGCAGGGTCGTCTCCTTGATAATCTTGTTTTCTCCTCCTTTCCTTTTTTTGTCCCATTTTCTTCCAATTCCCATCGTTTCTAAGCGCTTAAACCAGTCACCTTCCCTCTTCCTCCTCTCCTCTTCCTTTCCCTTCTCCCCCTCTCCCCCTCGCCCAGTGTGTGGACTTATCCAGCCGCTGTACACTGTGTTCCCCGTTTCCCCTTTGCCCCTTTGTGGCGTTATTGCGTGCCGGGATGAGGGGAAAGGATAGAGGGTGGGGTAGGGGGAGGGGCTTGGGCTGGGGCTGGGTAAGTGAAGGGGAGTGGGGGTAGAGGAGAACCTTGTGTGTGTCTTTTCCCTGGCTGGGTCACCTTATTCTGATCTCTTGAGCATATATTATTTAGCCCCTTCCCCCACCCTTCCCCCTACCCCATCCCCTGCATGTTCTATGTTATCTCCCCCATCCTCTCTCCCCCTACTCTTTACCTCTTCTTTCCCCATTTTGGTCGCCCCCCCCCCTCAACACCCCCTCTCCTCTACCTTTCTTCCTATCTCCCTCGTCTCCCCCACTTCTCCTCTTCCTCCTCCTCCTCCTCCTCCTCCTCCTCCTTCTTCTTCTTCCACCATCCCTCTTCTCCTATTTCCCACCTCCCTCCCTCCCTCTTCTCCTTCCACCCTTTTTCTTTTCTTGGGATTTTCATGAATGGCACGTTATATTGTGGCCCTTTTATATGACTTGTATGGCCCTCCGTGGTTTGGCACTAAGCACCTCTCTGTGTGTGGAGGTGGGGGTTGGGGTAGGGGTAGGGGTGCGCGCGTGCCTTTGCTATTTTTTTAGGGTTAAGCAATTAATTGTTTACGTTGTTCTTTCACTTGTTAGTTTGTTTGCGGGGTATGTGATATTTAATTTGTTTTATTTTATTTTAGTTAATTGGTTGTTTTGGGGCGGTTTTCCGGTTGACCTGTTTTTAGATTTTGAGGAATTGACGGTTTGATTTTTTTGGTTCACTGGTTTTGGTTGTAGAGTAATTTTTTTACTATTATTAAAGGTTTGCCGGTTGCCTCGACGCCCACGCCCGATTCACGTTGTTTGGGTCCGACGCCCACGTACATGTATCATCCCCGCACGCACTTGTAGGCTTATCGATTCGCGTCCACCTCCCCCCTTCTCCTCCCCCACTCCCCACTCCTTTTTTCTTTTAAGTCCGCATTATTATAGTCTTCGGAGATGTGGAGGAAAAGGAGTGGGTTGGGAGGGTCATGGGTTGATAGGGAGGGTGGGTTGGAGGGGTGATGGTAATGGGAGGGGAGGGGAGGGAAGGGAAGGATGGAATGAGGGCTAGGAGTTGTGTAAGGATGTTTAATATCCTTTCGTAAAGCGTCTGTATGTTGCAGGAGCTTCCTAGAGCGGGAATCTGAGTATCTCGGTGGTTTGTTTGGGTGGCTGGGTTTGTGGGTTGGATAGGGGGCAGGGGGCATGTCTAGGATCATCATCATTTTCTTTTGTTTTCTCCTAATATATATATGTATATATATTTATATATAGATATAAATATATATATATATATATAATATATATATATATATATATATATATATATGATATAAATATATGATATATATGTATGTATATATATATATATATATATATATATATATATATATATATATATATATATATATATATATAATATATATATATATATATATATATATGCATGCACCCCCCCCCCCCCCCCACACACACCCATTTCCTTCTCTCTCCTCTCAGCTCTTGTCTTTTCCCCTCTTGCATTCTCTCTCCATGTTTCTATTATCTTTCCATCTCTTCCCCCTTATCCACCCTCCCTCTCCTTTTCTTTTCTACATAGTTCTCCCCTTTCCCCTCCCCCTCCCCTTCCATGCGTGTTGTGCTGTCCGAGGCATTTTGCTTCCAATTTGGGGTTGACTTGTCTGTTTTTTTGTTTTTCTTCTTTTTTTTTCTTTTTCTTGTCTTGCAGTCTTAGCTTTAAGGGAGAAAGATTTTGTATGATTGACATGGCTGCGGCTTCCTGTTCATTTCGGGTCGTGCATCCTGGTTCCTCACTTTTCCCCTCTTCCCCTCTTCTGCTCTTCCTTCTACCTTTCCCTATCTCCTCTGCGGGTTCTTTTTTATGTCATTGCTGACATCAGCAGCATTATTTTCCTCTTCTTCTCAAACATGGCATTGGTTTCGTTATCGTCAGTTATGATTTAAGCTCTTTTCCTCTCCTCTCTTCTCCTTTTCTCTCCTCCCTGTCTCTCCCTCATTTTCTTTCTCCTCTTGTTCCTCATCCTCATACTTTTCATTTTCTTTCTCTTCCTCCCCCTCCTCCCCCTCCTCCCCCTCCTACCCTGCCCATTTTTCTGCTGCTCATCCACCCCATTTCCCCAATTTTTCATCCACCTTCTCACGTCTTATCCTCGTAGGTGTAGCGCGCGCTTGGCCAACAGCGTGACATAATGTCGTTCGTTTTTTTTTTCTCTCTTTTTTTTTTTTCCTCCAATACTTGCAGGCTTTTGGATTGGGCAGCTGCGCCTTCTTTCTTTCATCCGGTCTATCTTCCTTGTTCTTTCTCTTATCACCTTCCTTTCGCTTTTCAAAGGATTTTTTTTCACCTAGGAAGAGGAGGAGGGAAAGGTTGAGTGCATTGGATGGATAAATAACAATAATCATAATAAAATGTCTTGTCTTTTCCAACTTCATTCCTCACGAATATGCTTGTATTGCTTGTTTCTATTGTTGCTATGTGTTTTAGATCAGGGAATAGGGGGGATGGGGTGGGTAAAGTAAAAAATAAGCGCAAAAATTGCTTTCCCCACCTCCCAAATACTCCTCCTATTACCCCCGCTCCCCCTTCAACTTTTAGCCATGAGTAGCCACTGAAAGATGCAAGAACACATATTGTATGTTTATGAATAACTCGCGGGTGTCGGCTCTTCATTTTTTTTTTTTTTTTTTGGGGGGGGGAATGTCACTTTCTTCAAAATGGATTTGGATAGATTGGGAAGTGAGTGAGTTTTTTTTATTTCTTGATTAGGTGTAAAGGGGGGATGTCTGATAGTGATGATAAAGATTATAGTAATTATTGTGATATTGCACTGTGATATTTTAATGACATTTCATTGTTTCTAATTTGGCGCTTATCTGGATGAATTGATTTTGGCTCTCGAGAAAGATCTGGATAACTGTCCGATTTGTTATTGATAAAATCCCGTGACGAAGATTTTTGAGAAGTAGAATGTGTGCTATTAGTGATATTTTTGTTTGTTCGTTTGTTTGCCTTTGGTATGGTAAGTGGAAAGGTGTTGTGAATTCTCTCGCGTGGGTGATGAATGGCTATGGTGATTGCGGTAGCGTATAGTGGTGATGGTGAGTGCGTAGGTGATGCAGTGAGTACGATGACGATGATGCTGTTGATATCAGCGCGTAGTCTACCCCCTCCCCTTCCCTCCCCTCCCATGTTATATAAATAGTGTTGAGGTGTGAACATAGCTACGCTCTCTCTCTCCCTTCCTCTCTCTTTCTTCCTATTTTTTTCCCCTTTTCCTCTCTTTTCCTCCTTTACTCTCGTGTTTTGTTTTGCCTTCTCTACCTTTCGCGTTTCATTCTTACCCTTGAAGTCTTTTTCTCTCCCCCCCCCCCCTCTATCCCTCCCTCTCTCCCTCTCTCTCTCCCTCTCCTTTCTTTTCTGTTTTTCCCAGCGTTCTTCTCGGTGCGTCATAATTACTCCTGGTTTAACCGTGACTTTTGTTCTTACTTGCTTTGTAATGCTAAAATATTTCTTTGCGACTTCATACTTCTTGAGGGCGAGAAAAGGATTTTGCTTGGCTGCCGTCTTAAGGGGGATGTTAATATGTACGTGTTTTATATTTTGTATACATACACAGATACGGTACGATACGATAGATCACGGTAGATAAAATGTTTATGTAAAATGTAAGTAAGTTATGTAGAATTTCGTGTTTCTGGCAATCTGTTGTTTTGGTAGTTGGCTTTGCATTCACTTACGCGACATAATTGAAGATTCAAGATAAAGTGTTCTCAGGCCCTCCCTGTCGTTGCCTCTGTGTGTGTGTGTGTGTGTGTGTAGGAGTATGTGCACGTGCACGTGCGAGCGGGTTCGTGCGTGCGTGTGTTCGTGTGCGTTTGCGGCCGCTCGACCGACGCCTGTGCCAAGTCTATTAGGGAAACGGACAGGTAAATTCCTCCCCGACGTAGTCAGATCGGCTTCAGGTAAATGTCAAAAGAGGTGTTGAAGTACGAGATAGCCTTTGCCTTGAGATATTTGTATTTGTGCGTGCATGTGTCTGCGTCTGCTTGGCGTTGGCGCAGAGGAAAGGAGGGGCTTTATTACAGGGATGATTGCTTTGTATTGTTTATAGATGGGGGTTGCGTTTATTGTATACATTACGTGGGTATTGTACAAGCGCGTGTGTGCACGTGCACAAATACACACACATGACATTATGTATGTATAGCTTTATGTAAGAAGGGAGTTCCAAGCTCGAGTTCAGTGCGCGTTGTACCCCTTTTGCAAGTTGGAATGAAAGCACCGTGCTTGAATGTGTAAGAAACCCCCACACCCACCCCCTTTCCCCTCCCCTCCATCCCAGCTCTTCCTCCCTCTCTCCTTCCCCCCTTCCTCCGTGAGGCTGAGGTACATCATTAACATCCAAAGACGCTGGAACGAACGCCCGTGAAATGCAAACGCAGACTGGGCGGAGGTGGTGGGCGCATTGGGGTGTGGGGGTGAGAGAGGAGAGGGTGTTCATGAATACTGGTGTTGTGTCCATGTCTGTCTATCTTTCTTTTATCTCTTTCTCTCTTTCTCTTTCTCTCTTTCTCTCTTTCTCTCTTTCTCTCTTTCTCTGCCTCTACCTCTCTGCTCCATTTCTTGCTCTTCGCTTACATGTATATTTTTTTCCACGCACGTTTATCCTTCCTCCCTTCATTCTGCCCCCTCTCCCCCTCCCCTTCCTAAACTAGGTTCTTTGTTTAATATTGTTTATTTACACTCGGGGCCTTTCGTCCACCATTCCCTTTTCCCTTCATACTTACCCCCCCTCCCCTCTCTCTCTCTCTCTCTCTCTCTCTCTCTCTCTCTCTCTCTCTCTCTCTCTCTCTCTCTCTCTCTCTCTCTCTCTCTCTCTCTCTCTCTCTCTCTCTCT
>NW_028234430.1:11908694-11921194 GCF_977035675.1 Penaeus japonicus
CGCACAAAGTTATGTAGATTTAATTTTGCCGTCTTTGTCGACATACGCGAGTCTAGTCGAGTGCGAATAAAAGAAGGAGAGTGAGCGTGAGTGAGTGAGAGAGAGTGGGAGTGAGTGAGAGAGAGAGAGAGAGAGAGAGAGAGAGAGAGAGAGAGAGAGAGAAAGTGAGAGAGAAAGTGAGAGAGTGAGAGAGTGAGAGTAACCGAGACAGAGAAAGAGAGACGGAGTGTTGGACTTGACCTTTCACGTGTGATGTTAACTTTAAAAACAGCGTCGACGCTCCAGTCCGCCGCCTTATTAAGCTGCAGTGGAAAGGAAGGAAGAGAGAGAGAGAGGAGAGGGAGAGGAGAGGAGAGGGAGAGGATGGGGTAAAAAGAAAGAAAGAAAGGTCTTTCGTGAAGAGGGAAAAGGTCGAGACCAGCAAGGGAAGGAGGGAGGGAGGAGGCACCCAGTGGCAATGTCGTCGCAATTTCTTTTTTTCTTCTTCTATTTCGTAGGAACTGGAAAGGAAGATAAAAGAATCGAGAGGGGATAGAAAGGGCCGGGGGAGGTTTGATGATGCTGCCCTTGTCTATCAGTTTTTAATCTTGGGAGTGAGTGAAGGGACATTCGTGTGTTGGCGAGGGGAGAGAGGGAGGGAGGGAGGTAGGGAGGGAGGGGGGGAGGAGAAGGATGTTAAAGACTAGCAGAGAAGAGGAGGGAGAGAGAGGAAGGTACAACGGAGGAAGACATGGGTAGGCTGGGAGAGGAAGCGAAGGGGGAAAGCTCCCACACGCATTGCAGGGTGGATTAATTTGAATACTGGTATCGGTGGTTGTCAGGAGCGTTCAATCTGCCTGCCAGCACCGCCTCGCTGACGTGTTCAACCGGGCGGAGGGAAAGGAGGGAAGGGAAGGGAGGAGAGGAGAGGGGAGGGGAGGGGAGGAAAGGACAGTGCAGGGCGATGGAAGTTTGGAAGACCCAGAATGTGATGACCGTAAGTGGAGTAAGAGTAAGAGTAGGAGAGGAGGGGGTTGGCAAGAGTAATCTTGACAGTGGACGCAAGTGGAAGAGGTTAGAGTGGCGTTAGGAGGAGGGTAAGAGTGGGGGGTCAGAGGGATTGAGGGACGCGCTGGAAAGAGGCGGGAGAAGGGAACAGGACGGGCCGGGACGCGAGGGAAAGAGAGAGGAAGGGAACGGGCCGACCGAGCGGGAGTAGTAGAGGGGACGCCGACAGGGAGGAACGGACGAGGGGAAACGAAGGAGTCCTGTGCCTGGTGGGTCCCTTGGCTAGTTGGTTGGTTGGCTGGAGAGATAAAGCTGACAGCGCTACTGAATGGCTGGGGGTTGGTAGATGTCTAGATGGATAGAAACCGTTCCGACTTGCTGTCTCCTCAGATGATGGATAGATAGGTTAGTTAGATGGCTGCCTTCCTCTGTGTCTCTCTGCCCTTCTGCCTTGTTCACTGTAATCAGATGAGCATGGACGAGACAGTGTGAAGAGGGTGATTAACCAACCGATTTCCATCTAGAATTAGGTCTAGTATATTTATGAATCTTTTTTTCTCGTCTCTAAGCGTCATTTGAATATCACCCCCTCCCCCCTCTTTTCCCTCTCTCTCTCTCTCTCTCTCTCTCTCTCTCTCTCTCTCTCTCTCTCTCTCTCTCTCTCTCTCTCTCTCTCTCTCTCTCTCTCTCTCGCTCGCTCGCTCGCTCTCCCCTCCCTCCTTCCCTCCCCCCTCCCCCTCTCTCCCTCACTCTCCCCCCTCTCTCTCTCTCTCGCTCTCCCCTCACCCTCTCTCTCCCTCACCCCCCCCCCTCTCTCTCCCTCTCCCTCTCTCTTTTATCTTTGGACATGAAAGAGCACTTCATGCAAGGATGAGTGAAGTTTAACGCTTTTTTTCCCTCCCCCTTTCATAAAAGTTCATGTCTTTGGTCTTGGGCATCGAGAGAGAATGGGAGAAATGGGGGGAGAGATGAAGAGAAGAAGAGGCGGGGGAGACAATAAGAGGAACAGAGTATTTTACGCATTGACTGAACTTGTTGGCGACGGGGAGGGAGAGGGGAAAGAGGGATGGGGATATCTTTTTCCTTGGCCCTTCTAAAGCACCTGTCGGATTGAATTCGCGCATCTGTGTCTAGGAGTGAGGAGGGAGGGGGAGGGATGGGGAGGGGGTAGCGATGGGGGCGTCGACACGTGTTCGATGTGTTGTAAAAGAATCCCAATTCTTTTTGTTAGGTGCACGGTTGTATGCATTTCCAGTTATTTTTGTTGATGCCTTTCGTTAATGGCTTTGCGTCAAAATGAAATGCGCAAATAGAAGTGAATTCGGAAGTGGTGACTCGTGCTTATTAATTAGTATTGGTTGGTACTTCGAGTGATGCGAGTCGCGAGTAAGTCTGTGGGTGGGTTCGGCGGGGGGCTTCGGGGTCCTCGCCCTCGTCGGCTCGAGGTGATCCGCCTTCTGGTAACTTTTCTTGTGGGAAATGTTGTCACCTCGGTGGACTTGGCTCTTGCACGAAAGGCGGCTTCCACTCCTCAGAGGACTCCGTGACCGTCGCGGGGGAATGCATACTTTTTTGATTTTCTCTTGTTATCGTCTCCCTTTCCTTCTCCCTCTGTTTGATGGGCGTCACTCGCCATTTTGTGTCCGTCGTGAGCCCCGAGGCCTGGCTGACACGAGGAACTGAGACTTGTTCACGCGAGTTTTGGAGGGGGTGGGGGTGGAAGAGCAAGAGGGGACAGGGCGCAAGGGAGGGGGGAGGGGAAGTAGAAAAAGTGATGGGGGAGCCTTAAGTTATCCGTGGGCTTCGTAGAGAGAGAGAGAGAGAGAGAGAGAGAGAGAGAGAGAGAGAGAGAGAGAGAGAGAGAGAGAGAATCCCCGACGCGCGGCGGCCGTGGCGGCGTCGCCAAGCAACGCAACCCTCGCTGCTCACAGTAACCATGGCAACCGTAGCACGTGACCGCCATGCCACCGACGCCGCCACCGACGCGGCCGCCCGCTGCCAATGCCATCGCCATCAGCCCACCGCTCCGGCAACCTGCCACACCCGCCCGTGATACGCTTCTTGTAGGGGCCGGGTGGAGGAGTTCGGGCCAGAGGGGCGGGGGGCCAGGGGCGGGGGGCCAGGGGAAGATGACCGAGTCCCCCTTGGCGTGCGTATATCCATCCTGAGGGGCGAGTATACACCCACCCACTCGCCCATACTTTGGGCAAGAGGTGCAGGGATGAGATATTGCGGATGGTCAATAAACGTTTATTTGATAGAAATAAGGAAAAATATTTGGGTCAGAATCGTGGTTGTATTTCTGTCAAAGTTACTTGTGCCTATTAGCGGTGATTTGTTTTCCGTTCGAGGTTATTCTCCTTACGCAACCTGTCCGTGAATCTCTTTATTTTCCGTTTTTGCCCCCTAGTTCAGAAATTATTTCGGTTCTACGAATTTTGCGTGATGTATTCACTGTAGTATCATGTTCATTTATTTTATTTTATTTATTTATTTAGTAATATTTTAAAATCTTTCCTGCTTGTTGCCCTTTGAAGTCGATTGCGTCTTGCGTGTTACCAAAATCCGGACGAAGCTTTTTTTTCTCTTTTCTTTTACATCCGTAATGACGGCGCTTCTTATCGTGAAATTGAACTAGACTTTCGTGAATCATTTCGTGAACGCCGGACAGTTGTTGCATGCGTTTTTTTATGGTGATGGCGTTCGTAAAACTGCGCAAAGTGCCTTCATCTAGATGTTATGTAGTGGAGTGTGAGGGGGCGGGGGGCGGGGGAGGGCAAAGAGGGGTTGACTTAGGAAGAGCTCATTTTTTCTACTGTTCTTTCCTTTCTCCTTTGATCTCCCTTCCCTCTTCGCCCCCCTCTCCCCCCTCTCCCCACCCCCCTTCTTCCATCTTCCGTCTCCTCCTCCTTCCTGCCTCCTTCTCCCTCCTCCCCCCCTCCTTCCTACCACCTCCTTCCGATGGCCTCCGTCAGATCTTTAAGTACTCAGTCAAGGTGCATAATCACCGCTCGGAAAGGCGGGGGGGGGGGTAGGAGTAGGGGGTTTGGGGTCGGGGTATTAAAAAGTTAGAGGCGGTAACTTCTTTTTATCAGCTGGGCTTTTTTTTCTTTGGAGGATTTGAACTTAAGTGAAAGTTTGCCCGCGCCTGCATCTGCGCGTATGTATTAGTATTTATGTATATGTGTGTGTGTATGTGTATTTATATGTATGTAGAAGTGTGTACGTGCACATATGAAAGCGTAAGTTTCGAGTTGGATAGTGTGTGCGTGATATATATATGTATGTAAAGACAGGACTTGCGTGCGCCCGATATGTATGTAGCCTTATCTTCGTCCATGGCGTGCGCGCGATGTACGTACCTATTTTTACGTACATCAGGTGTGCATGGGGAGCGAGCAGCGAAGTACCCAAGCCCTTTAATAAATCCGGAGCGTCTTATTAAACGAGTGAATGTATCCCTAAAGCATTCGTGGCCAGCGGACGGTGGGTGCGCGGCAGACATGCGACAGGCAAGCGCCGCCATTCGGCCGTCATGGCGGTTTTTTGAGGGGGAGGGGCCCACTAGTTGAGATTTTTGTTTTATCCTCTGAGGTCTGGAGTTTTATTTTCCGTTCTCTATTAATTTCCTTTTTGGTAGATAGGGATTTAGATATGTTCTTGTTCTTGGTTTCTCTTTACACGGATTTGTTCTCTCTCTCTCTCTCTCTCTCTCTCTCTCTCTCTCTCTCTCTCTCTCTCTCTCTCTCTCTCTCTCTCTCTCTCTCTCTCTCTCTCTCTCTCCCTCTCCCTCTCCCTCTCCCTCTCCCCCCCCCCTCACTCCCACACACTGATTCTGCCCTTACCTCTCCCTCCCTCCCTCCCTTCCTCTTCGCCGAGAGTTGTGGAAGCCATTCACCTGAAGAACGGGCACCCGGATATGTTCTTCATGGCGGGGGATAGGGTTGGGGGGGAGGGGGAGTTTGGGGATAGGGTTGGTAGGGGTGGATGGGTGAGGAGATAAGAGACGGGGTTGGAGTGGGAGGGGCGAGGGGTTATACATCAGCTGATGAACAGTACAGGTGGTTTTGTAGGAGGCCAGCTGTAGTGACAGAGCGACAGGGGGTTGGGGGAGCGGAGGGGGAGGGGAGGGGTTTATCGGGGTGTTAAGTGGGGAAATGACGGGGTTACAGTTCGGGAGGGGGGGTAGGTAGGGGTAGGAATAGGAAGGCGTGGGGAGGGGGGTATTTTGGTATGGGAATGGCATTTTCTGGATGACAGGGCCCAAATAAGAGAGCGTTTTGCGTTACTGCGATACTAATCTCTCTTTTTTGTCGTTGGTTAGGCATAGCTAAGTGACAGATGGCTAGTTAGGTGGGTAGAAGTAGATTATTTTCTCTCTCTCTATCTCTCCCTCCCTCCCTCTTTCCCCCTCTTTCACTCTCCCTCTCTCGCTCTCGCTTTTTTCGCTCTTTTTCTTTCTCACTATTTATTGGTGCCTCTTCTTTCGCTTGCGGAGTGCCGTGTTTTCGACACTAATTTATCTATTTTCAAGTACTGCCTCTTAGGGGAGTGGAGGGGGGGGAGATTGGTGTACTGTCAGCGTAAATTAGGATACCAAGCATACGGCAACGCTATCCTTTGCTTTTGCCTCCTGTCTTAGTCCCGTGTTTTTTCTTTTTTTAACTTTCCATTTTCATTTTCCTCTTTAGTTTGGAACTAACTATCGGTTGCCAATACCGAAGGCGCTGCTGACGAAATCTGTGTGTGTGTGAGTGTGAGTGTGAGTGTGAGTGTGAGTGTGTGTGTGTGTGTGTGTGTGTGTGTGTGTGTGTGTGTGTGTGTGTGTGTGTGTTTCTATGTATTCGCACATGTATCTTAACTGTTGTCCCTTTAAAAGTGACATGAGTTGTATTGATGTAGGGGGGACTTGTGGGGGAGGGGGGGGGGCACAGAACCGGATGTGGTTGTCTGGACATTTAAAAGGGGTGGGAGGGAGGGTGGGGGTTTGAATAGGAGACGAGAGAAGGAAAAACGTATGAGAGGGAAGATAGATCGAAAGGGAGAGCGAGCGCGTGGTTTGATGACCTTTTCAACGAAGGCTATTTAAAGCACAGCTCTATTTCTCTCCGTCACTCCCGATCTTATTTTATCTACCTGTCTATCTATCTATCTATCTCCGCCGATGATGTCCCTACGTGGAAGGTCATTAATGATCTGATGGGATCTGTGAGTATTTAGGTGAGAGAGGAAGACAATGGGAGGGGGAGGGGGGGGGGAGTGTGTGAAACCGTAGTAAGACTGACTCACACACAGACTGAGTGCGACGCGACCTTCACTCGTGTTGCACATTGGTTTTGGGTGTGACACGTTTTTTCTTTCTTTCTTTCTTGCTTTTTGTTTGCGTTGACATATTATTTCCTTCTATTATTCTATATCATTTCACTTGTATTTTCCTTTTTTTATCCTCTCGCTCTTGATTTTCCTTTCTCCTTTCTTTGTTGTCCCTGTTTACTTTACTTCCTTCCATCTCCCCCCCCCCCTCCCTCTGCCCATAGCTCTCATTTTCCCCCTCTTCCCCTTCCCCTGCATTCCCACTATCCTCTTTCCTCTCCTTGCGTCAATCTCTCCTCATCCCTCCCTTTCTCCTTCCTTCCCTCCCTCCCTGTCCTCCTGCCATCCTTCTCTCCTTCTTTTCTTCCCTCTCTCCCTCCCCACCCCCATCCCCACTCCCACCCCCATCCCCATCCCCATCCCCATCCCCATCCCCATCCCCGAACTACACGTGCCCTGTATGTAGGCTCGCGTGCCTCGTTATCAGCGCGTCGTGCAGTGAAGAGGTGATAAAAGACTAGTTTATCGCCGGTTCTTATCAGTCTTGACGATACGCTTTATCTCGTACGCGCGCCACTTTTTTCCTGGGGAGTCTACAATGGATTTGTTTGGTGCGGATGAATAATTTTGAGTTGTCTGTTTATTATTATTATTATTGTTATTATTATTATTATTATTATTATATGATATGGAGGATTTGTGCCCGCGGGTTCTAACGGGGGTTGATTGAGAAAGATGTGGAAAGATATACTTGCAGGTAAATGCACGAGAGTGAGAGAATAAGGGTATAGTGAATGAAATTGAACATCAGACCGAAGATTACAATGAACGACAATCCAAATGTATTGGAGAGAAAGAGGGAGGGGGAGAGAGAGGGGTAGGGGACAGACAAACAGAAATGCGGGAGATGTGAAAAGAGAAGTGTAAGGGGGGCGGGGGGGAATAAGTTTTCTTGTTTGCGCTCGATTGCTTTCTGTCAACTCTCCTTCATTTCCTCCTCCTCCGTTATATCTTCGTCCTGAGGAATGTAATGTAATTCTTTATCAGATTTTCGCCGGCTGTCTCAACTTTTCTCTTCGTTCCTTTTTCGTAATTGTTCCTTGTCTCCCTTCCACCTTCGTTTCCCTCCCCCTTTTCCTCTGTACGCCCTTGTTTTTTCCCTCTTGAGGATTGTCTGTAGGAGAAAGAGAAAAGAGAAGAAAGGAGAAAGGAGAAAGGAGGCGACGAAAGAGTGGGAGGAAAGGGAGGAGGAGTGGCGGCGGTAGTTGTTGCTATAGGCTTGTTCTCGGGGTTCGTTTGGAGCATCGATTTTTTTCGCACTAGGGGGGAGGTGGGAGGTGGGAGGGGAAAGATGCCTTTGTCTTTGTCTCTCTCTCTCTCTCTCTCTCTCTCTCTCTCTCTCTCTCTCTCTCTCTCTCTCTCTCTCTCTCTCTCTCTCTCTCTCTCTCTCTCTCTCTCTCTCTCTCTCTCTCTCTCTCTCTCGTGTGTGTGTATGTGTATATGTGTATATGTTTTATACATACAATATCACACACACACACACACACACACACACTTGTACAAATATTCAACCTTCAACCTCTCCTCCTTCCCTCCTCCCCTTTCTCACTCTTTTATCTTTTCATCCCTCCCTTCACGCTCCCTTTCCCCCTTCACCCCCCCCCCCCTCCTTGATGAGAGAAATCGAAATCGAAAGGAGAATATGAGCGAGAGACAGAAATCCGGCTTGGATTAAGGAATAAGGCAAGGGGAGAATAATGGTCATCTTCCAAGAGGGGGAAAGAGGAGGACGCCCCTCTCTCAGCCGCGACGGGGACCTGGAAACGCAATCTACTGCATTCCGCCTTATTCACGCCGTCGAGGGGAGGGAGGGGGGATATGAGGAAGGAGTGAGAAAGAGAGGAATTAGACGAGGACGAGAAAGGGGAAAGGGTAAAGGGGAAAGGGAAATGAGAAGGGAGGGGAAATTAAAGCCGAGGTAGGATAGGTAGGCAAGAAGGGCAGCATCAGCAGGAGGAGTAGGCAGTAGAGATAGCAGGCGTGAGGGTGTGTGTGTGGGGGGGGGGAGGTTCTCTGGCGAAAATTGGTCTGGGTGAGGAGATACTCCTGGGGGGGATCTTGCAGTAATCCAGTTGATTGGTCGAGAGCGGAAGGAGGCAGAGGGGGACTGGGGCTTCATTGTCCCTAGACTTGTGAGTCTTGTCTCTGTCTTTCTTTCTTTCTTTCTTTCTTTCTAAGTACATATGAGGATATATCTTTCCTTGTATCTGCTTCCCTCTTCCTCTTGTCTCTTCCCCTTTTGTCCCTCTGATACTTTCGCCCACTCCCTCTCACTCGCCTCGTGTGTGTGGGTGTGTTTTATGCAGGCATTGCTTGGTGTGTCGATGGCCAATGGTTTATTGAAGTAGCGTGAACAGCATACTTGGTTAAACAATGTAAAACACACACACACACACACACACACACACACACACACACACACACACACACACACACACACACACACACACACACACACACACACACACACACACACGATACAGTCTCTTTCTCTCTCCTCTCCTCACTTCGCTTTCTTTTCTTTTTTGTGTCCCTACTTTCTTTACTTTTTCTTCCTCTATTCTGCTTCTATTGTTGGATCTCAAAAGAAAGCTCCTTTACCCCCTTCCCAGAATGATTTTTTTTATTTGTGCTTTTGATGGCTTGGGCTGCTTCTCTCACCCTGTTTATATAAATATATATATATATATATATATATATATATATATATATATATATACATACATAATATATATATATATATATATATATATTATATATATATATATAATATATAATATAATATATATATATATATAGAGAGAGAGAGAGAGAGAGAAGGCGAGGTGTATATATCACTCTCTCTCACTCTCTCTCTCTCTCTCTCTCTCTCTCTCTCTCTCTCTCTCTCTCTCTCTCTCTCTCTCTCTCTCTCTCACTCTCTCACTCTCTCACTCTCTCTCACTCTCTCTCACTCTCTCTTCTTATTCACCTTCTCTTGTCCCTCCCCTTCACTTCTCCCTCCTCCCACATCTTGAAGGCTTTTTGACTTGGATAATTGATGTTATTCTTGAAGGCTAGTTTTCTCTCCGTTGAACGGTAATTACATTTTCTGATGTCAGGCGTTTGAAGTCATTGCTCCCCCTCCTCATCCATCCATCCCTGCCCCCTCCCCATCCCCCTTTTCTAGTCTCTTTAAAGGCACTTTCATCATCCGACCTCACTCGTTTCTCCTCTTTATTTCTATCTCCTCCTCCTCCTCCTTCTTCTTCTTAACCTTCCCTCTCAACTGACCCTGTTTGCCTCCTGCCTGCATGACGTCCGTGCATGCGTGCTTGCTAGCTTCATCGGCTTTCCTTTCGGTAGTGGTAGGACTTTGATCCTCCCTCTCCCCCGCGTCTTCTGCTCTCTGGGATTGTTCACCGGGATGAATCCTTGTATCCTAACAGTCGGGCGTGCGGTAGGATTCGCCCCTTTTTCCCTTGTTTCCTATTCACAAAGGCACTGTCGTTGATCGCTGATGAGAAAGCACATTTCTTCTTCTTCTTCTTCTTCTTCTTCTTTTTCTGTTGATATATTGATGTTTAGTCAATTATCTCTTTTCTGGGGATGTGGCGGTGGCGATGAAGGTATAACAAGAATTTTAACCAAAGAAAGGGGGAAATGAGATTGTTTCTCTCCCTCTCCCTCTCCCTCTCCCTCTCCCTCTCCCTCTCCCTCCTTCCCTCCCTCTCTCCCCCACTCACTCACCCACCCAATCACCCACCCTCTCCTATCTTTATCTACTCGCTGGACTGCATATTCATTGTGCGCATGTCCGTGCGTGCGTCCGTACGTGCATTTATGTACGTATGTGTAAACATGTGTGAGCATAAGCGGTGCGCTGAACACCAGGAGTAGCATGAGGGATGCCGGTTGTTCTGTTGTTGTATTTTCCTCATTATTTTTGAACGGGTGGAGGGGTTGTCTTCAGGAGAGCTCTTTCTTACATATGTTTGTTTTGGGGGGCATTTTAAGAAGATCTTTTTATTGATATCGGAATTCCAATGTTTAAATTGATTCTTGCTGAGAGTGGATTGGGGGGGTGGGGAGTGAGATGCAATTGGTTTTACTGTTGTTTTTGTTTGCAATCAGGAGAAGGAGGTCTTTAAGGCTGCAAGATTGAACCACAGGGTGTGATTTGAATTGATGCGTGTCTTTTGGATTCAACTTGATTTCCTTTTGTCTTCCCCTTCTTTTTATAGGGATTCATAAACTCTATAGATTGCGCACACATGTATACATCGGTGTATTCATAGTATGTACATGATATAATATATATATATATATATATATATATATATATATATATATATTATATTATATTATATTATATTATGTATTTGTTACACATACACATGTATGCATACATATTCTATACATAAAATTTCCAATATGAGCTTCTGACACTTCCTTAATTTAGAAATTGGTCATAACTTGTGTATTGTCTGTGCATTTTTACGGTATTGTTTTCTAAAATTGATATATAAATCACCCTGATCAATTACTGTCTTTTAAAAACTTTTATGACTGTGATGATCTGTGTGTATTTTAACATCTTTATTGTGTATTAACATCTTTATGAAATATTTAATTATATTATGTTGTTTTATTCAAATTAACTAACTCTATTTTTTTCTTTTTTTTCCCTCCCTCCCTCCCTTCCTCAAACCTCCAATCCACAAACCAATCAACTCTCCTGGTCTTCTCAACTCTTTATTTTCATCCTCCTCTTCCATCATTATTTTCCTCTTCCTCTACTTACCATAATCTTTCCTCCTTCCTTCCCTCCACCTGCACCCTCCCTCCCTCCCTTCCCTCCTTCCCTCCCTCCTTCGTTGGCTCCCCCTCCCTCCCCTGCAGCTTCAAGGTGAGCGTGGAGTCTTGGATGTCAGGCATGATTAACGGGATGGACTCCTGCGCCCAGAACGGCACCGCCTCCTCCAACTCCTCCCAGAGTGGCCACATCGAGGAGTCCAAGACGAACCTAATCGTGAACTACCTGCCGCAGAACATGACGCAGGAGGAGATCCGCTCCCTGTTTTCGTCCATAGGCGAGCTGGAGTCGTGCAAGCTCATCAGGGACAAAGTCACAGGTGAGTCAGGTGCGAACAATCAATTCTTTTTTCCGTTTTTTGGGGGGTGGAGTTTGCTGTGTGTGTTTGTGTGTGCGTGTGTTTGCTTTGTTGGGGGGGTTTGTGTGTGTGTGTGTGTGTTTGTTTTGTAAGGAGGGGGGAGGGGTTGTTTGTGTTTTGTGTGTGTGTGTGTGTGTGTGTTGTAAGGGCGGGGGGGTTGTTTGTGTGCGTGGTGTGGTTTTGGCTGACTTAGGGGGTTATAGATAGAAATAGTTGTAGATGAACTTAGTAATGACTGTGCATCATGTATATGAACATACGTTGATACACACACAAAAAAAAAGAGATCGTAGCATTGTGTCTTTTCACCATTAACCTTTTATTAATTGTTTCGTAGTGTGGGAAGAAGTTGTAGTAGGTTTGACTGACCGATTGACTGCTAACGAAGTGAATGAGGTAGTTGTGTAGTTATGTAGTTTTTTTTTCACGAGTGCTGTGTGATGATATATATTTGTGTATATTGTAAGGTTTTCTTAGTTTGCTTTCATTCATATGTTTCATTATTCATTTATTTTCCATTATCGTTTGCCAATTGTCATCCACTCGGCACTATTATCACCTTATCATTTGTTCATTTATTCACTGAATAAAGTTTTGCCTTCATTGCCATTTACCTGTTTATTTGATGACCATCCTTATTGATTGTTCTTTGTTATTATTCTATAATCACCATTGTTATTATTCCATTTAATTGTTCTTTGTTATTATACATCAATTTTTGTCCCTTTTGTTTTTTGTTTTTTTTGTTTTTTTTTGCATTGTTTTTGTGAACAGCACAGCTTGCTTTAGGATAATTGGTAAGTGTGTTGGGAGATTAATGCTTATGTGAGGAGAAAAAGAGAGAATGTTAGGAGAAAGAGAGAGAGAAAGAAGTGAGCGAGCCAGCGAGAGCAAGAGCGAGAGTCGTCGCCATCTTGGCAGACATAAAATTGTTTGGCTCTGTACTGTTGCTATATTTGGTCGCATTAATAATGGTTCGCTTTTATA
>NW_028234430.1:11931194-11948694 GCF_977035675.1 Penaeus japonicus
CACACACTACTCTCCACCACTCACTCCCTCCCTCCCTCTCTCACTCCCCCCCGCTCTCCCCCCCCCCCCCCCCCACACACACACACACGCACATATCTTCTCGTCCTTATTCCCTCTTCTTCGCCCCGTGTGCCACGGCACCTGAAGCCGCAGTACGTCGGTCGGACATCTCCCGCGCGTTATATGACACGTAACTCGGTCGGTCGGTCGGTCTTTACGTTCTCCCTCCTACCCTACCCGCGTCCCCTTTCTCTCCCCTCATTTCCCCTTAGAATCGGACTTTTCCCTCCCTCCCCTTTCCCCTCTGCCCCTTGCCCTCTTATCCCCTTCTCGTCCGCCCCGCGTGTCTCTTTCAGGGTAATCGGATTATCTGGGCACTTTTACGAGAGAGAAAGCTTTGTTGGCGAAAGTACGCGATGCTCAGCTTTACTCCGGATTTTTTTTCCTCCCCCGGATACGGGTTATCACCATCTCTGTCTGTCTGTCAGTCTCCCTCACTCCCTATGTCTCTCTCCCTCCCTCTCCCTTCTTCCTCCCTCCCTCTCCCTTTTTCCTCCCTCCTTCCTACCTCCCTCTCCCTCCTTCCTCCCTCCCTCTCCCTCCTTCCTCCCTCTCCCTTCTTCCTCCTCCCCCTGTGAGGCAGAGAATAGTAGCAGTATTTTGCGGTCGAGATCACCGCGAGGTGTAATTGCTCTTCGCTGCAGAAACACGGATTACCTGAAGAGAATTTTGCATGAGGATTTTGATGAAAAGCTTTACCTTGTGCGTGCGTGCTTGCTTGCTTGTTTGCGAAGGGTGGGTAGGGTGGGGTGGGGAGGAGAGAAGGAAGGGAGTGAGTGAGTGAGTGTGGGGGAGAGGGAAGATGATGATGGAGGGAAGAATGATTCGGGTTTTCATCTACAGTCTCTCTCTCTCTCTCTCTCTCTCTCTCTCTCTCTCTCTCTCTCTCTCTCTCTCTCTCTCTCTCTCTCTCTCTCTCTCTCTCTCTCTCTCTCTCTCTCTCTCTCTCTCTTTCTCTTTCTCTTTCTCTTTCTCTTTCTCTTTCTCTTTCTCTTTCTCTTTATTTTGCTACCTCTTCGGTGTTTATTTCGCTCCCCTCCCTCCCTCCCCTCCCCTCCCCTCCCCTCCCCTCCAACATAGATACGTACCATGTAGGTGATTGGAGCTGCCGAATCGGTTGCCGATATAATGCAGTATGTTGACCGCTCGTCATACGCCGGCACATGTCTCGACTCAAAACAGAAATATAGATAGATAGATGGTTAGACAGATAAATATATTAGGATGGAATTCATTGCTTTCACAGTGGTTAAGTGTACATCTGCTCGTTTATCATTTGTCTCCGTCTTTTTTATTGATTGATTGATTTTGTATGTACGCGCTTGTCTTCTCTGTCTATCTATCTATCTATCTATCTGTCTGTCTACTTTCCTTACTGTCTGCATCGAAATTATATGCTAATGTCGATTCTTATCCCCCCGCCCCCGATCCTCAGCTTGAGGGTGTTTGTTTCTGGCGCCCCGTGAATCTTTTCTCTTTTGATTAATATATTATGGTAATTAATCGAACGGTAATTACTTTGTTATCGAGATTTGGTGGCGTGGGAGGGGGAGGGAGGGGGGGGGGAGGGAGAGAGAGAGATGGATTTGTGTTTGCGATTGCGTTTGCACTTTCGCTTTCTCTTGTTCTCTCTCTTTCCCTTCCCCCCTCCCCCCCTCCCTCCGTCCCTCCTTATTCCACTTCCCTTCGGCTGATGATATTGCCTCTTCTCTTGCTGAGTTCGCTTATCGGCAGAATGCGCCGAGGGAAACATTACTGAAGTATTATCATTGTAGCACGAAGGGTGGGCCGATGGGCGGGCATAGTGGGGTAGGGATGGGGTTGGGTGGGGTGGTGGGAGGGGAGGAGGGGGAGTGTAGTCATGGGGATTTTTGTATGTGTAAACTCGAGTTGAATTGGGAAGAGAGAGTGATTGTTTTGCGGTCTCAATATACATTTTTTTTTTCTTTCTTTCTTTTTTCTTTCTAGTACATTTACTTCGACTTAACTAGTCAAAGCATGGAGGTTTAACGAAAGTTCGTCTATTATCATTATTATTGTATAAATGCTAAAGTCATTATTATTAAGTGGTAAAAGACTTGGTTAGGGAAACAAACGAGGCCAGCGGAGGGTAAGAGCAACTGGCGTCGGATTCGGAATAGGAATGGGAATCGAGCCGTGGCTTCGCTGACCGCTGCTTGCCGATCCGACCGGCCGAGCGGACGGACGTACGGACAGACAACATATGGCCGCGTCCGGCCAGGCATCAATTATCCCGGGGCAGGAGACAAGAGGCCGCCCTTATCGCCGCTCGAACTCTCCCCGCAAGCGATCGATACTCACGCCCTTAACACGCTCCCTCCACCCGACGCCCACCCTCGCCCCTTTTTCCCTTTTTCTCTGTTTCTCTTGCTCGCATTTGTCCTTTTTGCTTTCCTCGCTCTCGGATTGTCTCCCCTCTCGGTCCCCGCTTCCCCAATCCTCGTCTTCCTTTTTATCGCAGTCCTTGCTTCCTTTCCTCTCTTTCTTATCCCCACCTACTTTTCTCCCTCCATCACCCCCCCACCCCACCCTCCTGGCCCAAAGCGATGACGTCAGCCGTGACGCTTCGCGTGTTTGGTTTAGCTCATTCACATTGTGTCTGTCTGTCTGTCTGTTTCTTTGGCTCTTTGTCACCCGCTCATTCGGCCTTTCCGGTTCGCGCTTTTGTCTATGTTCAGTGGGAGGAGGGGGGGGGGGACTCGAAGTAAATGTTTGATTTTTTTCACGTTTTTTTAATCTTTCCTCGTTCTTTCATTCTTTACCTTCTTCGTTTATTTTTTCCTTTCTTTCTTTCATTTCGGTTTCTTCCTTATCCCCTGCCTTTATCATTCTCTCCATTCCACCTTCTGCACGGCGAGGATCAGGAGAATCCGGGAGCTTTGTCATCTCGCCCACACATCCATGGCACGCTAAAGGGGGAGGGTGGGGGTCTTCTCGCCTTGCCCCCCCCCCCCTCTCTCTCTCTCTCTCTCTCTCTCTCTCTCTCTCTCTCTCTCTCTCTCTCTCTCTCTTTTTCTCTTCGCTTCAGGAGTTACTCCACCCCTCCTTCATCCACCCTCTCGTTTTTCCCCTCGTCCTCCTCATTCGTCTTAATGTGTTTTTCTCCCTCCGTGTTAACATGCTATTCCCTTCGCTTCTTAATGGGGTAGCCACCCACTCGCCGCCTCCAGATTCTTCTCGTTCTCTTTCTTCATCTTCGTCACGCCTTTTCTCTTCTCTCTATCCCCTCTCCCTTCCTCTTTTTTCTGTCTCCATCTCGCCCTTCCTTCCCTCCCTCCGTCTTCGAAGGCACTTGTTTACATTTTTCTCCTGTGGTGCCATGGTATCGCCGGAATCCCGTGTTTGAATGCCATTTAATACATTAGAAAATGGTTGCATACAGTGAGCCATGTGTGGGGGTGGGGTGGGGGGCAGGGAGAGGGGATAGGGAGGAGTTATTTTTAGCCTTCGGAATTGACAGCGAGGTGTGAGGCGGCGATCGGGATTGGTGCTCATTGTGGCGGTCTGCGTCGGGACGGCTAATTGATGTTTTAATTACGACTGGAAGGAGCTGAGGCAGGGGGGAGGGGAGGGAGGGGGGAGGTTATATCGCCATGCGGGGAATCACTTTGAGAGGCTATCAAAGGCCGACAATGGATGAATGGGATACAACTTTTACTACTCTGGTATGATGACGTGATGATGGTATAGTGTGTGTGTGTATGTATGTATGTGTATGCATGTGTATGTGGGACGTAAACGCACGATTGTAAGCGTGTGTGTGTGTATGTACGTGTAAAAATCTTTGTGTGCGTGCGACTGGCCATAAGCCTAGCCAGCAGCATTGTCAGGGGTTAGAATCACTCGCCGATAACCGGGACCGCAGATCGATAACTTAACAACAACAACGCCAGATTAGGCAGACGCTACCCCCCACCCCCGGTTTCAATCTCTCTCTCTCTCCCTCCCTCCCTCCCTCCCTCCTTCTCCCCCCTCCCTCTCTTCCTTTCCTACTCTCTCTCTCTCTCTCTCTCTCTCTCTCTCTCTCTCTCTCTCTCTCTCTCTCTCTCTCTCTCTCTCTCTCTCTCTCTCTCTCGCTCTCTCTCTCCAATTTATTTATTTCCCCTGATCCTCGTTTATCTTGTAGGTTCTCCCCATTCGTAATCCTCCCTCCTCAATCATTCTTCCATACGAATTTTCCTCCTTTTCTCTCCTTTTATTCTTCATACTCGTTAATGAACGCTCTCCCCTCCTCCCTTCCTCCCTCTTTCCCTCTCTCCCTCCAGTCCCTTACCCTACCTCTGTCCCTCCTCCCCCCTGCTCTCCTCAGTCTCTCCCCTCCATCCCTATCCTTCCCTCCTCCCTCCCCCTGCTTCCCACCCCTCTCTTGTCCCTCCCCTCCCCCTCCCCTCCATCCCCTCCCTTGGCCGGGTCGAGGAATGAGTCTATTATTGATTGAATCGCCCCTGAGGTCATTTAAGCGCGACGGGGAAAATCGAAGAGAACCCGCCGGGTCCGTTCGCCTCTTGTGGCAGTGGCGGCGGCGGCTTTGGGGGTGGGTGGGTCTCTCTCCTCTCTCCTCCCTCCCTCTCTCTCCTCCCTCCTCCCTCCCTCTCTCTCCTCCCTCCCTCTCTCTCTCTCTCTCTCTCTCTCTCTCTCTCTCTCTCTCCCCCCTCCCCCCTCTCTCTCTCTCTCTCTCTCTCTCTCCTCTCTCCCCCCTCCTCTCTATCTCTCTCTCTCTCTCTCTCTCTCTCTCTCTCTCTCTCTCCCTCTCTCTCTCTCTTTTCCTCTCTCTCTCTCTCTCTCTCTCTCTCTCTCTCTCTCTCTCTCTCTCTCTCTCCCTCTCTCTCTCTCTCTCCCTCTCTCTCTCTCTCCCTCTTTCTTTCCCTGTCGGTCTGTCGATTATTTTGCCACTCCCCCCCCCTCCCTCCTATTTCTGTCTCTCTTCACCCTCTTCACTCTTCTCTTCTCTCCCCCCTTTCTATATCTCTCTCTTCACCCTTCCGTGCCACTTCACCTTTCACTCCTCAGCACTCGCTTCCCCTCGTCACCTCCCCTTTTCTCCCCTCTTCTTCCTCCTCGTCAGCCTCCACTTCCCTTCACTCCATTCACTCCCACGTTTCCTCTCCATAGATTCCCTCCCTCCCCCCCTTCTTTTTATTATTTTTTTCCTCCCTCTCGATCTCCCCTCTCTCCCCTCTTTCCTGTCTCCCCCCCCCTCTCCCCTTGCTCACTCGCTTGAACATTGTGAGATATGTTATTCACGATATATTTTTTTTATTTTATTATCGCAGAGTGGTTGGGGAGACAATTTATTTTTCATCTCCGTTCCTCTCCTGTTATTTTTTTTTTCTTTTTGGTTACTCTGTGTGTCTGTCTGTCTGTCTGTCTGTATATATATATAGCGATTATGGGACCAGACCTTCCTCTCGCACGCACGCACGCCCGTATGTATCGGCGCCCTTTGTAATTGCTCACGGGCGAGATGACGGTGATAGGTCTCGTTAATAGGGCTAAAGGGGGGGGGGGCGAGGGAGAGGGAGAGGAAGGGGTGGTGGTAGAGGGACACAGAGAGGATAGGGGGGAGGGTGGAGAGAGGGGAAAGTGTAGCGGTTTATGAAAGGGAATAAGGGGATAGAGTCGAGTCGACAGAGACGGGGAGGGAAAGGGGGAGGGGGAAACATGCTAATTTGTTTAAGAGAGAGAAAGGGGCTTTTATGAGGGGGAGACACCGAGAGGAATAGAGAAATAAGCTACAGGAAACCAGAGAAAAGAAGGGGGTTGCCTTGATGATGAAAGAAAGCAGTAAGAGGAGTTAGAAGATACAGAGAAAAAGAGAGTTAAAGAGAGAGAGAGAGACAGAGAAACAGAGAGACGTGCGAGCGAATGGCCTCTGGCTGTTATCTCGAGGCCGGCGGTGTCCGGGCAGGCAGCGATTCGGGATTATACGGCCCGTGCGGAGGGGGCGAAGGGTGGTCCGGCCGCCAGTAAAAAAGGTGAAGGGGGGGGGATAAGGGATGAGAAGGGGCAGGGTGGGGGTGAGAGTGGGGTGGGTAGAGGAGAAGGGGAATGACAGCGAGGGTAAGAGGGGGGGAAATGGACGCGGCTAAAGTGGTAGAGAAAGGGTTTCGACGATGACCGTACGTAAATTAAAGATGCTGAGGGAAGTGGTGGCCATCCTTGCATGTTGGACTTCGTGTGTGTGTGTACGCACGCGTGTACGCGCGTACGTGCGGCTGTTTACACGGGCTAGATAACGAGTGCGAGATGCTAGTCTGTGGTATGCTGTTTTCCCCCCTTCCTTTCTCCCTTTCTTTTCGTAGCAGGGCAGTTCACTGTATTGACTAAACATGCGATGGTGATACAGCGATTAGAGCGCAGAGGCGTGAGTAATCGCGGGAAAGGGTATTGCAGATGGCACACATGCAACGGTCCTTTCGCTCCTCATTAACCATTCTCTCTTTCCCCAATTCTCCTTTTAACCCTCTCACCTCTCTTCGTTTTCCTCATTTCCCCCCTCATTCACCTTGTTCTCTTCCTCGTTCCTCTCCCTGTGCCTTTTATCAAGTTCCGTCGTTCTTATCCTCTTTCCCCTCATCGGTTCTTCACTCGTTCCTCTCCTCTCTCGTGCCACCAGCGTTGGTTGACGCTGGTGCCCTAACGCCCGACCCGATGGGAACAGTCGTTCTGCCACCACTAGAGAGGGCGAAAGAAGGGAAGGGAAGAAGCCATGGCCCTATGCTGAAGGCCTAAGGGCCATGACTAGGGATGGCCGGCCCTCTGACGCAGGCCAATCGGTTTATTGTTGGAATAGTTGTTGCCGCGTGAATATTCAACAAGGCTTCGAACGCTTCCTGCCGCGCTTGTTCCCTCGCGTGCCTGCTTGTCTGCTTGTCTGCTTGTGCGTTTGCCGGGTTGTAGTTGGGGGGTGGGGCGGGCGATACGGTGTGACATGGAACGATGCTGGGACTTGTTTAGCGCGGGGGTGGGGGGAGGGGGGCCAAAGGGAAGGCGAAAATTGGAGAGAAATGGCGAGGAAGAGAGGGGGTGAGAAAGTGGGGGTGGGAGAAGGGAGGGTTACAGGTGGGGGGGGGGAGGTGTCGTCTGTATGTCGAGATCTTGTGAATTAATAGCGAGGGGAGAGTGATGATGGGTTAAGAGTATGGACGTGGGCGTGGATGTGCGTGTGAAAGTGTCTTCGTATTCGGATAAAAGGTGCTCGGAGCCTTAAGCCCCCCCCCCCTCCCTCCACGTTATTTTTAATCTAGACGGAATGGGCGAGGAGGGGAAAATTCAGTAAAGGAAGCATGGAGAAGGGAAAAAAGTAAGTTGCATATGAAAGTGACTACCGCTTCCCCCCCCCCCCACACACACTAAAAATAAGTGAGAGAGAAAAAGAAAAATATCCTCTTTCCTTTCCTTCCTTCAAAAAATTGACTTCCGGTACATATGTAAAATATGTTTGTGGTGTGTAAACGTAGCTCGGATGTTATCTCGAGTTATGACTCCCCCCTCTCCCCTCCCCATATATCCCCTCCTCTCTTCTCCCCTTTTTTTATAGGTGTTGAGTCAATTTGAAGACGGGAAGTGTTAGTCAGTCCTATTTTCGATTTGGTTTTCAAGTCGAAAGTATGAAGCTAAATAATTTCGGAGGGGGGGGGGAGGAGAGAGAGAGAGAGAGAGAGAGAGAGAGAGAGAGAGAGAGAGAGAGAGAGAGATTCTTCAGACACGAGAATGTTTACAATTAGTCTAGCGTTGTGTAAGAGAAAGAGAAGGGAGAGGGAGAGGAGGGGGTACATTGTGGGGGATTGGAGGGTAAGGTTAGGGGGGGAGGGAGAGGAAGGCAAACAAACGAGGCATGGGAGTTCAGGACAGATGGATGCACCACCCCCCCGCCTGCCCTCACCCTACCCCACCTACCCTCACCCCCTGGTGTGACCATATGGTATCGTTAGAATAGGCGATACTTCCCTTTCCTTCCCCTCCAATTCCTCTTCCTCTTCCTCTTCCTCTTCCTTCCTCATTTTTCACGTTTTTTTTCTCTCGCCGTTGTCTACACCTCTCCTTTCCTCATTCGTCCACACCCTTTGCTCTCAGCTCTCTCTCTCCTCTCTCCTCTCCTATCTTTTCTTCTCTTTTATGTCCTCAACTCTCCTCTCCACTCCTTTTTTCTCTCCCTCCCCCTTCCATCTACCTACCTCCCCCTCTCACTCCCTCTCCTCCTCCTGCTCCCCCACCCACTCTCCCTCCTCCTCCTACCCCTCCCTCTCTTCCTTCTCCTCCTCCTCCTCCTCCCCCTCCTCCTCCCCCTCCTCCCCCCCCCCACGACCACCACCAGAGAAACTTCGTAGGGAGGCATGAGATTCTATTTTTAAGACCAAGCTGTTTTTCTTTCTTTCCTTTTTGTGATAATGAGATCTAATGAGCTTTCTTGGGGTCGGAAGAATAGGGGAAGTCGAAAGGACCTCAAAGTAGAAGTGATTAGGAGAGAGAGGGAGAGCGGGAGAAAGAGAGCGTGTGTGAGAGGCAGGCAGACAGACAGAGAGACAGGCACATGCTTGCTTACGTTTATTTTTCATGCGCGCGAATACACCACATTACACACACACACACACACACACACACACACACACACACACACACACACACACACACACACACACACACACACACACACACACACACACACACTTATATTCACACACACCTGTGGACGGGAGAGGTCCTTATCTTATTGCATCACCTTTAATTCCGTGTCCGTCGTGGGGAGCGCTGAAGGCGGTGAACGTGCAGATACGGTGTGCTAGTTACCATGGCAACCTGCATCAGATACACCTCTTCCCCAGACGTAGTAGAGTAGGAGGAATGAGAGGGGAGGAGGAGGAGGCGACGGCGGCGACTAGCTATTCTGTCTGTCATATATAGGTAACCAAGTTGTAACCAAGAAACGGGGAAAAGGGGAATGACAGGACAAAAAGATTTTAAGCTTATAAAAAGAGAGACAGAATACATGTAAAATGGAGAGAGAGAAAGAGGGAGGGAAGGAGAGGGGGGTGGGGGGAAGGTTAGCCTAGGTCGAACGGTTAGACTTGCCTTGTTCATGGCGTCTACTGTAACAGATGACATTGGCGTGGTCACAGAGCTTCTGATCGGATGACGTTGCTTGAGGAAGGCAGACGCGGTCGTGGTGTTCGAAGGATGGTTGAGGAGGAAAGGGGGGAAAGGGCGTGTGATTGTGCGAGTGAGCGAGTGTGTTTGTGCCCGTACATGTTGAGGGGGAAGAAAAGGCGTGTGTTGGCCGGAAAGTTGCAGGCGTGTGCCGTGCCGTCCCTGTGAGAGGGCAGAGAGGCAGGGAGAGGGCGCGGAGAGAGCTGTGTGTCTGTGTGTTTGGGGAAGGATGGTTCGGCTAGGATAGGGGGGGGGAGGGCGGATCGGTTTTGGAGTGTGGATAGCGCAGATATGCAGTCGTCATGCTAAGGGAGGGCGAAAAGAAGAGGGGAAAAATGCTCTCTACTTGATAGCTTTTCCCCCTTGAGCGCTGGCCTGGTCTTGACACGGGGCTCGATTGGGTTGCTTGACTTGCTTTTCGCTTGCTTGCTTGCCTGCTTGCTTTGCTAGTCTTAAGCCTCCAATTGGGATTTTATGGACATCGTAAATTCCGTCAGGCTGACACACCTAGCGTACCAGAAAATATATTTTTTTCTAACAAGCTCTAAAAAAATCTAAAGCATTTCATTTTTCACTTGCTGAAAGAAAAACGTGAACATGCATGGATGTGCGCGTATACACATGCTTATATTTGTTTATTTTAGTTTTGTGCATATGCGTTGCTTGAGTCGCGTGCATACTTGCGTACATTCGTACCCAGGCAGCCAAATGACTTGTGCGGGCTGTCTGACAGTAAGAGACATTGGGGCATCGCTTACCTTGGGCGAGGGGAAGGGGAAAGGGGGGGGGGCAGGAGTCGGTGAAGTGGACCAGATTACCGGTGTGACAGTTGGAGTGACAGTCTCGTGTGCTGTACAGACAGGTGGTGCGGGGGAGGAGGGCGTGTGTAGGGGGGGGGGTAGTCAAGGGGATGGTAAGAGGGAGGGAGGGAGGGAGGGACGGGAAGGGAGAGCTGTAGAGTGTCCAGTCTAGAACTCTAGATGAGTTAGGGAGGGAGGGAGGGAGGGATGAAGTAAAGGAAGGGGCCCTCCTGTGCGTGCGTTAGGGTGGTAATGCGGGTGTCCTGTGGCCTGGCCTGGCCCTCCTTTGCAACGTTATGGCCCTGGGAGTCGTAAAGGGGCTTGAGACTTTTGCCTTGACCCTTCCTCCGCCTTCGCCGTCCTTCCGACTCCTTCTCCTTACTACTTCTTATTCTCCTCTTCCTTCTCTTCCGACTCCTTCTCACTTTCCACACCTTTCTTCCCTTTTAATTCCCCTCTCCGCCTCTTCCGCATTTCCCCTCTCCGCCTTCACTTTTTCCTCTCTCCTTGCCAACTCCTTTTCATGTTTATCCTCTATACCGCTTCACCCCCCATGTCCCCCTTCTCCTCCCCTCCCCTCCCCTCCCCTCCCATCCCATCCCGTCATTTTTCTTTCAACATTTTGATATGTTACTTTCGCCCCTCGTGTCTCTAGTCAGCCTTTTTTATATTCTTGTTTCCTTTTTTATCTTTCTCGTTCTCCACCTCTCATCCCTTTTGTCTATATACACGGATTTTCCTTTATCTTTTCATTTCATTTTTCTTCTTCGTTCCTTCCTTTCCCATTTCCTCTCTTTCCTCCCTTCCTTCCTCTTTCTCCTCTCCCCGTCTATTTTTTCCACCATCTCTTTTCTGGCCTGTGCGCGCACGTGGCCAGCCACGCGCTCTGCAGTGATGAAATTACGTTTTAAGCCCCGCAAATTTCGAAAAAATAGCTTAGTCAACGCTGTTACTCTAATCCCTCCGTCTTCATTTTCTCCATTTCTTATCCTCTTCCATTTCATCCTCTTTTATTCCTTTTCCTCCTTCTTTTCTTCCTTTTCCCGTTCCCGCTCCCGCTCCCGTTCCCCATCTTCATCCCCCCTGGTAATGAAGCCTAAAGTGACCTTATTGAATCCCTGATGGCAATATTTATGTGACTGGAGGTGTGTTGGGAGGAGGGGTAGGGGTGGCTGGGGGGTAGGTTAAGGGAGGGGAGAGCGAAAGGAAGGCTGTGTGTCTGTGTGTGTGTGTTTGAGTATATATTTATCCTAAGCTTACAAGCAGGGAATATCAAGCATCCATCAACTAATTGTTTGTTGATCGTAATACGCGGGCTCAAAGCTTATCTCTCTCTCTCTCTCTCTCTCTCTCTCCCTACCTACGCTCCCCCTACCCCGCTCCATGTTCCCTCTCCCCTTCCCTCTCCCCTTCCCTCTCCCCTTCCCTCGAGGCGTTGTGGAAACAAATGGGAAAGTGCAGGTGGTTGTTCCGAGTTGTTTAGGCCGGGGGGAGAGGGGAGAGGGAGGGGGGGAGGGGTCGGAGGCGTCGAGCAGGGTAATGTTGCGTGCGTGCCGGCGTGCTGTGGATGGAAGGGGGGTGGCCGGGGAGTGGGGGTTGGGAGGAATTGCGGGGGTTAGGCAGGCTGTGTGTCTGTCTGTTTTGTGTTTATCTTAGGTGTGTTTTTTGTTTGTTTGTTGCTCGTGCCGTTTGCGTTTGTTATTTTCCTCTTTCGTTCTTGGTCCTTTTCCGATCCTGCGCTTCGCTCCCCTTCTCCAAGGAAAGAGGGAGGGGGCGGGAAAGAGCCAATAAAATCACCTGATAAGAATGAGCTTATTGGATCTCTTGTTAGTGTATTGCTCAGCGAGGCCGATATCTCCACCAATTGCTCGTTGCTTCATTCAGGTGGTTGGACATCGTCTCGTCTTGCTGGGAGAGGTTTCTCTCTCTCCCCCCCTACCCCTCCCCCCTTCCCCCCCTCTCTCTCTCCCCCACTTCCTAATTTACTCATCCTTTCCACTCCCTCGTTTATCTACGCACTTCATGTTCTCTCTTTCCCTCCGCCCCCACCCCACCCTAGCCACCCATCACTGCATCCTTGTTTCCATCGATCAAGCTCTCACCTCGCAAGGGGGTTTGGGAGCGAGATGATACAGGCACGCACGCACGCACATACACGGGCTCGAAGCCTCTCTCCCCTGTCCTAATATCCCCTTGTCCCTATCCCTCCATCCCCCCCTCCCCCCTCTATCCTGTTCTCTCATCCCCTCGCCCCGTTTTCCTCACCCCTGTTCTCTTATCCCCTCACCCCCACCCCTGTTCACTCATCCCCTCACCCCTCCCCCCTCTTTCCATCCCCGCTTGGTGTTGTGGGCCCAGATCCTGCAGTATATGATAAATATTTCACGGCCAGCTGCCACTGTCCCCACGGTTCTGACCCCATCCTACCCCCCGTTCCCACTAACGCCTTCCCCGTCCCCTCCCCTTCCCCTAACTCCTTTCCCCTCCCCTTCCCCTACCCCCTTCCCCTCCCCTTCCCCTAACTCCTTTCCCCTCCCCTTCCCCTAACTCCTTTCCCCTCTCCTTCCCCTCCCCATCCCCCCAACTCCTTTTCCCTCTCCTCCCCCTCCCCTTCCCCCTAACTCCTTCCCCTCCTCCCTTCCCCCTAACTCCTTCCCATCCTCCCTTCCCCCTAACTCCTTCCCATCCTCCCTTCCCCCTAACTCCTTCCCCTCCCCTCCCCCCTCCCCTGGACCTTCCTTCGCTCAGCCGTCAATCCACCTGCTACCCTTGCGTCCATTTGTGCTGGCTGGGATGATTGTAGTGCTCTCTCTCTCTCTCTCTCTCTCTCTCTCTCTCTCTCTCTCTCTCTCTCTCTCTCTCTCTCTCTCTCTCCCTCTCTCTCTCTCTCTCTCTTTCTCTCCTCCTCTCTCCTCTCTCTCTCTTCCTCCTCTCTCTCTCTCTCTCTCTCTCTCTCCTTTCTCTCTTCCCCTCCCCCTGCTCTCTCTCTCCCTTCTCTCTGCTCTCTCTCTCTCTTCTCTCTCTCTCTCTCTTCTCTCTCTCTCTCTCTTTTCTCTTTCTGTCTCTCTCTCTCTCTCTCTCTCTCTCTCTCTCTCTCTCTCTCTCTCTCTCTCTCTCTCTCTCTCTCTCTCTCTCTCTCTCTCTCTCTCTCTCTCTTCCCCCTCCCCACTTTTTTCCACTCCATTCCATCTATCTGTTGTCACGGGGTTTAAATTCGTGTGTCCTCTTTTACAATGTCAGCGTGACGCTTTGCCAGCCCTTTTAAACATTCGCTCTCGACGTGTGTCAGACGTGTTCTCCTGGTGTTCAAGCAGCAGAGCGTCTGTTTGTTAGTTTTTGTATATAGTCTGTTGGATTGACATATATATTTATATATAGAGATTTTTTTTTTTTTTTTTTTTGGGGGGGAGGGGGAGGTTTGTGTATTGTGGGTATGTGTGGTTGAATATTTTGCGGTTGTTCTGGGACTGGTGGTGGGGAAGGTTTGTGTTGGTGTTTACGTTTGTCTCTGTTCATATGTTTATGTATTTGTATTTGCTCTTACTGTCGTCCCCTCCCTCCCCTCCCATCCTGATTACCCCCCCTCCCCCGCGACACTATATTGGTTGTCGCTCGCTCGCACCTTGCCCTCGCTCGAACAATTGTGGCACCTTTATGGCACCCATTACTGGCCCGCCGCGTGCCTCTCCCCGCGCAGTGAGTGCCGTACCGCGATCGTTGGGCCAGCACGACGTTTTCGGGTTGTGTTGGGGTGATGGGGGGGAGGTGAGAGGGATGAGGGTGACAGTAAAATCGCATTACGGGGAAACGGCGAAACAGCGGGGATGACATGGGGAGGGAGGGAGGGAGGGAGGGGACGAGAGATTGTGTTGGAGTTGATCGAGTTTATTTTATCTTCTTTTTATTGCTTTTTTATTGTTTTCGTGTGTTTGGTTTCGCTTTTTTTCCACATTTTTAGTACTTGCATTTTTGTGGATGATGATTGTCTCTGAAGTAAATTCTCTCTCTCTCTCTCTCTCTCTCCCTCCTTCTCCCTCTCTCTCGCCCTCCCCCTCCCCCTTCCCCCTCTCTCGTTCGTTCGTTCGTTCGTATATCCTTACTGCTCGTCCCTTCTCTCCCTCTCCCTCACGCCCCCTTCGTACTTCTTTATCGTCCCCTGAACGCGCTGATCTCGCCCTCTCCCTTTCCCCTTAAGAGATAAGTGGTCCCTTCGCGGCATCTATTCCTCCCCTCCCCTCTTTTCCCCCGCGCCCTCCCTCCCTTTCAGTCCGCCCTCAAGTCTCAGGAGACCGCGAACACCCTCCCCTCCTCCCCCTCATACTAACCTACTCGTTTCTCCTCTCCCCCTCTCCCCTCTCCCCTCGTCTCTTTCCCCCCTCCGGCGCTCTTACTCATTCTCCCTCGATTCTCCCAGTTCTTCCCCCCGTTTTCCAATCTTGGCCTGTCCATTCCATCCGTTCAATCCCCCCCCCCCTTACACCTGTCCTCTTTCACCCGTTCTTCAATTATCTCTTTACGCTCCCCCCCCCCCATCCCACCCTCTTCCCTTGGTCCTCCCCCCCATTCTCCCTCTACCTCTTTCACCCTGCCTTATTTCATCCGTCTTTCCTTTTACCCCTTCTCCCCATTCTAATCCCCTTACTCAACCTCTCCTCTCCCATTTCTGCCCCTACTCCACCTTTCTCTCTCCCTCCCTGCCTCTCATCCTCACCCCCTATCCCCTTCTTCCCCCCTCCCTCCCATTTACCGGATTCAATTTAGCTCGTTTCGCCCGAGGCCCCGTCAAGTGTTTCTTCAGCTCTCCGCTTCTTCGTCTTGAAACCTTCATTTGGGTTCCCCCTCCCCCTCCCCCACCCCTTTCGTCGGCATGCTCTTCTGATATATTCTCTGTCTCTACCTCTCTCCTTCTCCCCCCTCTGCCCTCCTCCTTCTGGCCCTCCTTGTTTCCCATGTTTTGCTTCCTCTACTCCTCTTCCTCCTCCTCCTCCCTTCCTCCCCTCTCCTTGCATCCTCCTCTCTTTCCTCTCTCCTCCCTCCTCTTCCTCCCCCCTTGAGCAACTCGTCTCCTTTCATGTCCCCGATTTTTTTTGCTCTGCCTCCCATGGACGTTTAACATAATGAAATCAGCGGTTCTCCAAGCCAGAGGTTTTAGTCCTTAATTTTGAGGGGGGGTTATGGGATGGAGGAGGAAGAGGGGAAGGCTGGAAGGTAGGGAGGGGGAGGGAAGAGAGGGAGAAGGAGAAGGAGTAGAAAAATAAAGAGGAGAAAAAGGGAGAGGAGAGGAGGAGAGGCTGTTTAAAAAAAAGGGATTGCAATTTTTAGATGGTCCAAGTTCATATATTTTTTTTCCTAGTTGATTTTACATTTATGAAATTGTTTATTATTTGTTAAACAAGTGTGTCGGGGGGAAGCCAGATAAATGGAGCGTTCATTTGTGCCGACTTTCCCACCTTCGGGAGTTAAACGGCACTTCGTGATGAATGGGTTTGTCATTCTCTCCTTTTTCCCTCTCGCCCCCTCCCCCGCTCCTCCTCTTTAATCTGGTGTCTCTCTCTCCCTGTCCCCCGTATTCCAGGATAACGTTTTTTTTTTTTTTTCCTAGCTTTTTTATTTATCCCTTGCACCCTCCAGTCTTCTCCCTCGCACCCCCTCCTTATTCTCTTTGTTCATCTCCGTTTTCTTTTCTCTTGTTTATATTTATTGTTCATTGTTGGTGCCTGGTATTCAGTGAGAAAGAGAGAGAGAGAGAGAGAGAGGGAGGAAGGATAGAAGGAAGGAAGGAAGGAAGGAAATAAAACAAAGCAAATAGAGCGAAGAAGAAGCAGGAGAAAGAGATAACGGTGACAGAAAAGGGGGCGGTTGGGTGGCTGGGTGTGGGAGGACGCGGAACGAGTGATAATAAATGGAGCAGGTTGAGAGGTGCTGACACTTGGGAAAGGGGTAGATAAATAGTGGGGGACGAAGAGGAGGAGGAATTGGGGATAGGGAACGGGGGGATGAGGTAGGGGAGGAAGAGGAAGAAGGGGAGAGAGGTGAGAGCAGGAGGAGGGAGTGGAGGCAGAGAAAGGGGGAGGGGGGGGACGAGGAGGCGTGTGTTGTACCTACGCGTGTAATGTGCGCTTCGGCGCTACATCTGCCTCGTAGAATGGCTCCCCATTGTTCACGCTGGGATTAATCTATCAGGCCGACACTACTCTCTCTCTCTCTCTCTCTCTCTCTCTCTCTCTCTCTCTCTCTCTCTCTCTCTCTCTCTCTCTCTCTCTCTCTCTCTCTCTCTCTCTCTCTCTCTCTCTCTCTCTCAGATATATTTTCTCCTTTGAAAGTCACTCTTTGATATTGATATTCCGTTTCGTAATTCTGCAATTCTTGTTATTTCCTTTCTTCTCATCTTTTCCCTTTCTCTCTTTTTATTCTTCGGGATGCTGCGGGCTAAGGGCAGGGGTTGGGGACAGGGGGGCTCGGGAACGCATTTTAATGGTTTTCTCGTAATTAAAGTTCACTTTGCGCATCCTTGGTGTGTTTGTGTGATGATACGGGGAGGAGGGGGGATATATAAGGGGTAGGGGGTTGGAGGGGGAGGATCTAGCACATCAATGACTGTCAAAAGGTGGTCGGTATTGATTCACTGGCGGAGGGGGGCGAGAGAGAGAGAGAGAGTGAGTGAGTGAGTTTGTGAGTTTGTTATCAGTCATTCGAGAGAAAGGAAATACGATAAAAGTCGCTAGAAAATTTGAATGAACAAGTGTAGTTGAGTTGAGGGAGAGGGAAAAGAAGAAAGCTTAGGGAGATGAGGAAGTGGAAGAGGAGAAGGAAGGAAGGAAGGAAGGAAGGAAGAAGGAGAAGCAGCATGAGCGAGAGAGGGCTAAGAGGCGGCAGTGAATGCAGATCCGGTGTATGAGGCTGTCTGGGGAGTCATTAGAAAGATATTTATTTCTCATTTGCATATTGGGAGGCGGATGCGAGTGCTGATATGTGCCGGCGCGTATGTCTATAAAAATGGAAATTGTTCCTTTATATATTTATGTGTATGTATATATATATATATATATATATATATATATATATATATATATATATATATATATATATAATATTTATATATTTATATATCATATACATACATATTTTCCTCATTGAGGAAAATAAAACCGATAATTTTGGTGAAAGACGCAACGATGAAATTATTAGATCCAGGAGCCAGACTATGACGAGAGCGGCCCCGAAGCTCAGTAAATTGCGGCGGAGTGGCGGCTGCGGCGGCGGCTGCGGCGGCGGCTGCGGCGGCGGAAGACTTGTTTGTGGCGAACCCGAATGGCGTCGTTGCGGTTTTACCTTTGTGAAGCGCTTGATTAAATGTCGTGCGGTAATTTGCAGCTCTTTAGTGGCGCCGAGACAAAGGCGCCGCGAGCCTCCCTGGTGGATTTGGATGCGTTGGGCCTCTCGCCGGGATCGTGGTGGGGGGGGGGGGTGAT
>NW_028234430.1:11951194-11968694 GCF_977035675.1 Penaeus japonicus
GTTCGGGGAGAGGGGGAGCGGAATTAGGATGGGGACTGTAGGGTTAAGGGGGGGGGGTGGAAGAGGAGAAGGGGGTTTCACAATTGCACAGTTGCACGGCGAAGAGGACGCCGTGTGCCGCGTTGGTTGGCGGCGGTGGCGGCGGCCGCGTGGCTGGTAGCAAGTTGGCGCTCGCTGGCTGCGGATTCGGCTTTTTGCATCGGCCACGTTTAGATGCCGCACATTTTATGTTGGCCAGGCGGCCTCGTGGGGAGAGAGAGAGAGAGAGAGAGAGAGAGAGAGAGAGAGAGAGAGAGAGAGAGAGAGAGAGAGAGAGAGAGAGAGAGAGAGAAAGGGGGGGGAGGGAGGGAGGGAAGGAGGGAGAGAGAGAGAGAGAGAGAGGGGGGGGGGCGATTGAAATTAATGTGATAGGAGGTTCCTAAGAAAAGGAAGGAAAGATGGGCGAAAGTGATAGAGAAATTTAGAGAGAGTGAGCGAGGGAGGGAGGGGAGGGGAAGGGAAGGGAGGGGAGAGGGACTGGCCAGCCGTCGTGTGCGGGTCGTGAAGCATTGTTGTGACTGCCCGGGGGAGGGGGGAGGGGGTAGCCAGAGACACCGATGTGCGAGCGGTGGAATTAACGGTTTGTCCGGTGCAGTTTGTTTTAGAGGCGCTGTGGCACTCCCCCGCCGTGCCAGCGTTGGGAGGAGTGACGTGGGGGGGGGGGTACAGCGGTTGAAGAGAACGTCCATGGTATTGGGCAGGTCCTGCGGAAGCCGGGATGGGTACGAGAGTTGTCTTTTTATTTTTTATTTATTTATATTGTTTTAATGCCAACCCCCTCTCTCTCCTCTCTCCTCTCTCTCTCTCTTTCTATCTCTCTCTCTCTCTTTCTCTCTCTCTCTCTCTCTCTGGAAAAAATAAAGAAATAGCAGGCGCTCTATATATCCAGGCGTACCCAATAAGACGTAGACAGACAGACAGACCGAAGGATCGTGTTGCAGGGCGGTAAGAGGGGGGGGGGGGGTTGGCCCGGCATGCGGCTCGGGATCCCCAGGTAACACACAGGTAAGGCTGAGGGACGGCAGGGGGAGGAGGAATAGTGTCGGGGGAGGGAGGGAAGGAAGGAGGGAGGGAGGGAGAGAGGGAAGGCGGGCAGGTCAGGTTGGGCGGCGTGCCAAGTGGTGCCAACGCGTGACACATGGTACTACTACCAGGGATGGGGGTATAGGAGAGGAGTGGGGGTCAGGGTCGGGGGCGATGACACGGGTGGAGGGGGTAGGGGGGGCAAGGTGGGTTGGTAGGTAAGCTCTTGGTGACACCATCGCTAGCGGCGGTGCCTGAGCAACTGTCAGTGCTTTCACGGCCAAAGTCGGGAAGAAAGCCTGGGTGCTGTTTGCTCGCTCAGTCTCTCTCTCTCTCTCTTCCTCTCTCTCTCTCTCTCTCTCTCTCTCTCTCTCTCTCTCTCTTCCTCTCTCTCTCTCTCTCTCTCTCTCTCTCTCTCTCTCTCTCTCTCTCTCTCTCTCTCTCTCTCTCTCTCTCTCTCTCTCCCTCTCTTCCTCTCTTCCTCTCTTTTTGGGGGGGGGGGGGGGGGGGCTTGGGGGGGGGGGGGGGGGGGGGGGGGGTGGGGGGGGTGGGGGGGGGGGGGGGGGGGGGGGCGTGTCCTCTCTCTCTCTCTCTTTCCAGGGGGGGGGTCTCTCTCTCTCTCTCTCTCTCCCTCTCTCTCTTTTCTTCTTTCTCTCTCTCCTCTGTCTTTCTCTCTTTTTCTCTCTTCCTCTCTCTTTTTCACTATCCCTCTCTCTCTCTCTCCTCCTCTCCCCCCTCTCTCTCACTCTCTCTCTCTCTCTCTCTCTCTCTCTCTCTCTCTCTCTCTCTTCTCTCTCTCTTTCTCTCTCTTTCTCTCTCTCTCTCTCTCTCTCTCTCTCTCTCTCTCTCTCTCTCTCTCTCTCTCTCTCTCTCCTCTCTCTCTCCCTCTCCCTCTCCCTCTCCCCTCTCTCGCTGTCTCTTTCCTATCACCGAAAGCGCTTATGGGCTTCAAGGGAAGTAGAAGAGAAACAAGCGAGTACTTCCTTTGTGGGGAGGGGGGGGGGGTGTTCGTCTGTACTGTGTTCTGTTGCTTTGATGTGTCTCCAGGATAAAGGAAGAGTGAAATTGCTTTTCGGGATTTCATTCTCTCGCTCGTTATATAAGTTCAGGGGTTTGGCTTGGGCGACATGTACTGTACCTCGGCACAGGAATGAAAGAACGATAGAGAGAGAGAGAGAGAGAGAGAGAGAGAGAGAGAGAGAGAGAGATAGAGATAGAGATAAAGGAAGAGAAGAGAAGATAAAGACAAAAATGAACCCTCAACTCCTAGCACATCCCCTGCACCGTATCCCCTTCTTAGCCCCTCTCTCCCCTCATTCCTCCTCCCCCTTCCCCTCACCCCCTGTGAGTAGGACTAATAATACATGGCCTTCAAACCCGTCCTTTCTCCCCCACCCCCTCTCCCTGTCCCCTCAGAGGCCGCTACCTCCATTTTGCAGATTTTTTTTTCTTCTCATTTTTACCCGTGTTCAATATTCTTGAATGTCCAGCCATTGTTGTTGCCTTCGCTGGGTTGATGGGGGTGGAGTGGGAGGGGTAGAGGAGGAGGAGGAGGAGGAGGCTGGAGAAAAAATAGGAGGAAAATTATGAGGGAGGGGGGGGGAGAGAGAGAGAGAGAGAGAGAGAGAGAGAGAGAGAGGACGATGAGGTAGTGGAGAGTGGGGAGTGAGGAGGAGCATGAGAGGAGAGATGGGTGAGGAGAGAGAGAGGAGAGGGTATGAGGAGGAGAGAGAGAGAGAGAGAGAGAGAGAGAGAGAGAGGGGGGGGTGAGAGAGAAGTGAGGATGGAGAAGTGTGGGGGGTGTGAGATGGGGGGTGAGAGAGAGAAGATTGGGCGGGGGGGGGGGCGTGCAGTTGGTGGTGAGCGAGCTCCTTTCTTCTACCCTTTCCACACTTAGGATAAACATCCTCCCTTCACCCCCGGTTTCCCTCCTGCAGCCAAAGCCCCCCCCCCTTCTCCCCTTCGTAAACAGAGGACTGAGAGCACCACTTTTACTTCTCTCTATATATTATCTTTATTTGTTCATCCATCTATCAATCTATCTTCTTTTTCTTCCTTTCTTTTCTCTTTTCTTTCTCTTTCATTCTCGTTTCCTGAATGTGTGAGGTCGAGTTCGTTGTCTTCCTCCTCCTCCTCCTCCCCTCTTTCTTCTCCCCCCCCCCCCCTTCGCCGATAATGACACGGCATTTGGCTCCTCTTTCGTATCTTCGCGTGCTTGTTTGTTAGTTTGTTTGGGAAGCAAAACGGTTGTGTATATGTTTTGAGGTGAGGGGAATAGGGGAAGGACAGAGGGAGGGAAGGGAAGGGGAAGGGGAAGGGTGAAGCGTAGGGCGTAGGGTGTAGAGGAGGGAAGGGAAGGGAAAGGGAAATGGGGGGGGGGGGATTTGGGTGCGGGGTCGGTGTTGGGGGGATGGAGAAGGGTTTGACAGGTGATGGCGTGTCAAGACGGCGGCGGGACGGACGGGAGGGAGATGGTTCAATAAATACCTCGCGATTGTTCCTGCATCGTGTTTCGCTGGCGCCAGTTGTGTGTGCGTGAGTGCGTGCGTACGGAGAAATGAGAGAGAGAGAGAGAATCTGCTGGAACTCCGAGGTGGAGGTGAGGGAGTAGAGGGGGTTTATTATCATCATTATTTCTCTCGTGCACTTTCGTTTCCTGCGCCTCCTTTTGGTCCTTGCTTCCCCTCTCGTTCGTTCGTCGTCATCAGCAGCGAATACTCTTCCTGACGAGAGAGTCGAGACGAATGCCCTGCCTTTCAGCTTTGAAGCTGGGGAGGCGGTGGGGGTGGGGAGGAAGGGGGGGATTGCCTTGTCTTTCTCTTCAGAGTTTGCTTGCGAGGTAAACTATGCGTGAAATTGTCCTCTTGTCTTTTGCTTTTCACTCCCCTTCCTGCATTTCTCGTTATCATCTCTCTCTCTCTCTCTCTCTCTCTCTCTCTCTCTCTCTCTCTCTCTCTCTCCCTCTCCATCTCTCCATATTCCAACCCTTGCTGTCATTTCCATTTCCATTTCTATTTCTATTCCATTCCTCCCTCTCTGCGAAAATGTATAGGATAATTTTGTGCAACCCTCCTCCCTCCCTTCCTCCTACGCTCCTCCCCCTTCTCCTGCCTCTCTCCCAATCTTCCTTCCTTCCCTTTCTCCCACGCCCTCCCCCCCCCATCCTCCCTCTTTCCCTGTCTCCCCCCCCCCCCCTTCTCTCTCTTCTCCCCCTGGCCTTCCTCTTCATCCAGTGCCTGAGTACCTGCTGCTGTTCTCCTGTCAAAGCTTGGTATGCGCTCGAAATTCTCGGGGGAAGGGAAGTAGGCCGAGGGATCTATGCGTGACAAGTGCTTCTCCTCCCTTTCCCTCCCTTGCCATTTCTCATTCCCTTTTCCTGTTTTCCTCTTTTTTCCCTTTCCCCTTTCTCGTTTCTTTCGTTTTTTTTTTCCTTCGAGTATATGGGTGCAGAGGGAAAGGTTGAGTGAATAGGAGGAATAATAATAATACTTAGGTGGAGAGTGAGTGAATGAGTGATAAGAGACGCTAGAAAAAAAACATGGAAGCCTACCAGAAGTCAGCCTACCATGAGGAAATTGCCGCCGGAGGATGTTGAATTATGAAGGATGGAGACAGAGGGAGCGTCACGATAAAAAAGAGGGTGAGAGGGGGAGGGGAGGGAGGGTGGGGACATGTGAAAGACTAGCTTAGTGATGGAAGAAAAAAGGAGGGGGGGGGGAGAGAAGCGTAAAGAATTCGAGATGGAAATATATTTTTGAGAAAGAGGGAGGGAATGAGAGAAAAGAAAGAAAGAGAAAAGGGGGAGGGATAGAGGGAGGAAGAGAGGGGAGGAGGGGCACTCCCAGGGGAAATAAAGGTTGGTATGAGAGAACGAGGGGAGGGGAGGGGAGGGGTGGAGGGTTATCCGAGGAAGAGTAACGGACCTTCTAATTGGCGTGTGGTATTTTGACTGCGGGTAATTTGTTTTGTTCCCCCGGTGCAGTGTAGGAGGTTGGGGGGGGGGGTATAAGGGAGGGCATGTGGAGGGATCCTTGACACTTGGCGGTCGGTTTAATCAAAAGAGGAAAGTCAACACGTCTTCGCTGTATGTGATCTAGCTATCCGCCTCTCTCTCTATATTTCTATTTCTTTTTCTTTCTCCACCCTCCCTTCTTCCCTTTTGTTTTCCTTCGTTTATCATCATCCTCCTCCACGCCCTCCCTTCGCTATCCTCCTCCTCTCCTATGCATTATCGTCCGACCCACCCATCCCCTCTTAACTTTATGCGCCGGAAGTTTTATCCCCTTATCTGGAGCCTCTTCTGCCACTCCGCAGCCCTCCCTCCCTCCCCTCCCCCTCCCCTCTCCCTCTGCCTGTTCTTCTTCTCTTCCTTCTAGCCTTATTTTTTATACTTTTTGACTTTTTCCGCCTTTATTTTTTGCCCTCTTTCTCTTCTTCACTTTTCTTTCATTTCTTTCCCATGCGCTTGGATTCCCGATTCCTTCTTCTGTGAGGGAGGGAGGGAAAGTTGGAGGGAAAAGATGATGTCAAGCCCTTGACGTCATTGTGAAGGTCGCAAGCGGCTGCATTACTGAAGGGACGACCTACTTTTATCATGAAGAGAGAATGAGAAAAAACGTTTTTTGTTTTTCTTTTTGTTTTTTTCATTTTTGTCCATTTGTTCATTTTATTATTATTATTATTATTATAATTTTCTTTGTCACCAATCTATAAACCATTCACCCATTCATCACTATCACCCACTACCACCCTCATCATAGGGCATGCAAAGTAGCGTAGTTCAGTTATTATGATTTCCGTAGTGTAATAAACTAACTTGGCCATAATGTGAAACAGACCCCGATACGCTTAAGGCTGGGCAGGCAGGTTTAACTGATGATCTTTTCTTGTGTCTTTACAGGTACGTGTCGACCGAACCTTCAGAGTGTGATGGAAGCTGTGTATGGCGAGGCGTGAGTAGAGAAAGAGAGAGAGAGGGAGAGGAATGAATGAATTAATTGTATGTTTGTATTCAGTCATGTGTGTGGCTTTTTTTTATTTACGCCCTTGTGTTCGTGTGATTAATTTCGGCGTAAGTATTTCGCACGAGTCGATATTGGTGAGCCAGGAACGACGTGCATATCTGACTCAACGCATGAGATCACTCTTGGTCCGCCGCGACGCCCCTTGGCTCGTGCAGGAGGCTCTCGAGCCTCGGGAAGACCACCGACCGTAGAAGGCTCTAGGCGCTGCTGAACTTAAATGTCAGCAGCTGACACCAACTCGCTCGCTCGCGGCCACGGCCAGGCTGACAGCTGGAGGTGACAGACGGAGCTGACGGCGAAGGACCTTGAGCAGCGGGGCCACGCCCTGCTAGCCACCAATTTCATTAGAGGGACGACTCTGGTGCTGACGGCGGCGCTACCCTTATCGCGGATCCCCGCCCCCTCCTCCTCCTCCTCCTCCTCCTCCTCCTCCTCCTCCTCCTCCTCCTCCTCCTCCTCGCCCCCCCCCCCTCACCCCTGACCTCCCCTCTTTCGTCGGCTCACCCCCACACACACTTCCCCTATTTCCTCCATACCCTCCGTCTCCGTTTTACTCCACCCTTTCCCGACTCTTTCACCTATCTTTCCTCCTTTCATTTTTTTCCTCCCTCCCCCATTTCTGCCTTGTCACTACCAGGATGTTTTCCTTCTTTTCTTCTTCCCCGTGTCTTCTTTCTTTCTCTCTTTCAGCTCCTATGCCCCCCATCCCCACCCGACCCCCTTTTCCTTTCTCATTTCTCTTGGGTACACTTCTCCCCGGCCCGGAGGGAGTGCATGGAAGGGAGGGAGGGAAGGAGGGATCAAAGTGAAGGACAGGAGTAGAGTAGAGTGGAGAGGGGGATAGATCAAGAGGAAGAGCAGAAAGAGAAAAGTAAAGAGGAAGGATAATAGGTTTAAGAGAAGGGTTAGGGTTGGGGGGAGGGCAAAGGCGAAATGAATACGAAGTGAGAGAGTAAGTGGTAGAGGGATTCGGATAAAAGATAAGTAGAATGAGGAAAAAGGAGGAAGAGAGAATGGGGGGATTAGAACATGGGGGGAATAGGCTTTGGAAATAAAAAGGTCGTTGAAAGGCTTGGGGTTCAGAAGGTCACTGGTTCAGGTTCAGCCAAAGAAATGCGCGAGGACTTGAGGGGAAACGCGCTGGCGAGGGGTAGTGGTGACTGTGGTGATGAGGAGGATGACGGGCCGTGTGAGGTAATGGCGTTGCGAAGGAAAACATTTCAAATGGGCCACTTGCACAAGAGCTGTCGGAGAGGGAAGACCTTTTTCCGCTAGAAATGACGGGTTCGGGGATAATTTCCTCTCCCTCTCCATTTCTCTCTCCCTCCCTCCCTCTCCACTTCTCTCTCTTAACCCCTTCCCCCTCCCTCCCTCTCTTTCCCCTCTTTCTCCCTCTCTCTTTCCCCCTTTCTCCCTCTTTCTTTCCCCCTTTCTCCCACTCTCTTCCCCCCCCATCTCCTCTCTCTCTCTCTCTCTCTCTCTCCCTCCCTCCCTCCCTCCCTCCCTCCCTCCCTCCCTCCCTCCCCCCCTCTCTCCCCTCTCTCCCCTCTCTCCCTCCCCCCCTCTCTACTTCTTCTTCTACTACTTCTGCCTCTTTCTATCACTACCACTATCCTCCCGTCCCCTCATTTTGTACCTGCTGAATGGAGAGTGCAACTTGCATCTCTAAAGAGAATCTTCACTGAATAACCAGAGACGCTGTGCCTTCGCTTGTGTGTGTGTCTCTCAACTTTACTTTCCTCTTTTTTTTTCCTTTCCCTCTCCCTCTTCTTCTTCCTGTTGTCGGTGGCTTTTTATCCCTTTATCTTTCTGCCGAGCTCCTCCTTTTTGGCAGCCGGCTCGACGTGCATGGACACCGCCGCGGGCAGGGATTGTAAGCCGAGAATAATTAAGAAATGCGCGGTGCCGAGGACACGTGTGCGTTTTCGCGACGTGGGGCGGGGGAAGGGGGGGGGGGTAGTGGCGGTAACCCGATGCTAGTCGCCGGATGCGTTGCACGGCCAAGAAGCGCTTCGGTTTCGAGCGGTCGGTATGGTATTGATAATAGCGGCTATTTATATGAATTAATTATTTTCCCCGTTTGATTGTGCCCGAGGTCGCTTTGTTTGAATTTATCCTTGTCTTTACTCTGTTAAGGATTTTGTTGCATTGTGATTTTATTTTATTTTTTACTGTTTTATTCCTTTTTTTGCCTAGTCGTTTCAGAAAACAAAATAATTTTAATCCCCCCCCGAACATGTAATCGTCCCGCATGTATAAATTCTTTTTGAAAGAGAATCTCCTTCGAGTTCGCCCTTCAAGTTTCCTCACGCCCGCTGCGCTACACGCCCATATATACACCGCCGTCGACGCACTGAAAGTTGCACCGTTGACGACGCAAAGTTTGGACGAGAGCATTAGTTTTATTGGGAAGGAGGGAGAGAAGGAAGGAGGAGGAGGTGGAGGTGGAGGAGGAGGAGGAGGAGGAGGTTGAAGTTGAGGTTGTAGTAGTAGTTGTAATAGGAGGGAGAGGGAAGGGAAGGGATGGGAAAGGAGATAGCGAAGAGGAAGTTAGGCGGTAGATCGATTTGGCTGAACTGTAAACATGTTTTATTCATGTTCCTGAGGCGCTGTTTTCCCCCCTCCCCTTCTCTCCCTTTTTGTCAGTTCCTCTTCCACTTACCCGCCGTTCTTTTAGTTAAGTTTTCCCCCCTTTTGAAGGATACCTTGTTTACTTCGTTTATTTCTCTTCCCTATCTCCCTCTTTCCGTTGCCTTGGTACTTTCCTATCTCGTTTCCCCTGTCCTCTTTCCCATTTTCCCTTTTCTCCTTCCCTCCTTCCCAATGCATCCCCCATGTCCCCTCCTCTCATCCTGCTTCTTTTTTTCTTTTTTTTCTCTCATTTTCTCTGCGCCTCGTGTGTCATCAGTTCTCTGTCGATTAATTATTTATTCCATCATCTTATCTAATTTATTGTTTGCTTTTTTATATTATAACCATGATTATTTTTTTTTATGAATCATTACGAATATTATTATAGAATCCCCTCATATCCCGTTTTCTGCTGTATGAGAATGTTGACCTGCATCGACGGGCGTGAGTGACCTCGATGTCTCTTTTATTGGTACTTGCGGCCGATCCTGGAGTCCTCTTGGGGCCGCCTTTTCCGACCTTATCACCCTGCTTGCCCCTCCTCTTCCCTCTTCCCGTTTCCCTTTTTCCCTTTGCCCTCTTCCCTCTTACCTCTTACCTTTTCCCTTTTCCCTTCACCTACCCTGGATCCCCTTCCAGTTTTTTTTCTTGGCTCTGTTTTTGGTTTGGTTGTGAAGGTGTTCAGTTGCAGATTTTTTGTTTGTTTTTGTTAGTTTGTTTGAGGTCCCTGGGTGTTCAAAGAGTTGATGGGGAAGTCATTTTGCAAAGGAACTGTAACCGTGTTGTAAAAGGGTGGTGTGACGTTGAAGAAGAAAAGAGAGGGTGGTATTTCGTGCTTAGTTTCGTTTCTCTTTTCTTTTTTTTTCTTTCATGTTAATCTATGCCCTTTTCTATCTCGGCGGCCACCCCTCCTGTCTTCGCCTTACACTCCCGCTCCCTCCCGCTTCTTTCTCTCTCCTCCTCATCTTCCCCCTCCGCCTCAACAACCCCGCCCCCCTGTCTACCTGTCCTCAGCTGGCCGTGGTAGGTGACGTGAACCCCGTCTCCCCATGTGTTTGTAAAGGCGTATATTTTGGGTTGTCAGTGCCAGCTGGTTGGAATGGCACCTCCTCCCTCTTCCTCTTCCCTCTTCCCCTCCCTTTTACCTTCCTCCCCACTGTTCTCTCCCCCTCCCTCTTCCTCCCCGCCCCCTCCCCTCTTCCTCCTCCTCCTCCCCCCCCTTTCTTCCTCCTCCTCCCCCCCTTTTTTCCTTCCTTCCTCCCCCTCCTGCTGCTGCTCTCCCTACCCCTACCCATCCCTTTCTCCTACCCTTCCTCCCTCTTCCCTCATTAGAGGCTCTTTGGAAACGAGGTGTTTAATTCCTCGTGGGGATGAACTCTATGCAGCCAGGTAAGACGAAGTTTGCGAAGGGCGCGAGTGTGGCCGTAATTGAGCGAGGGGATGGTGGACAGGCAGAGAGGAGGGGGCGGGATGGGGGGCATGGGGAGTCAAGGAGGAGGAAGATGAAAGATAAAGAAAAAACAAAAAAAAACAAAGGCATCATGAGGGTGGAAGGTAGGTAGGTAGATAGGTAGGGAGTCCTCTTGTCGCATGTGAAGGGGTAGATGGCGGTGAGACAAAAGGGCTTTTGGAAGGAGATGATTAATGCAGATGTTGGGAGTCTCGCGTCGCGCTCTTAGCTTATCCATCCATCCATTCATCTATCTGTCCATCTATCTTTTTTATTTGATATCCTCTCCTCGTCCTCGCTCCTCTCATTGAGTCATTATGCGAGCGATTTCCGAGTGGCTGCTTGAGTGAGCTGAGTAAGTGCGCCTGGGTGGGAGAAGGCACCCCCAAGGGCACCCCCAAGGGCCAAATAAACAAGCGAGGGAATCGGTCGGTTATTTAGGGCTTGCGAGGGAGTGGAGGGACGTCTTGTTACAAACACACGGGGGCCTGCTGCGTCGGGAGGGGGTCCGAGGAGGGGGCCGTGGGGCTCGGCCTGCGCGCTTGTTTATACGTTACCTATTTCTGGTGACGTACGGACACGCCGTACCCGGGCGTACCGCGCGGATGACGTGCGGGTCCCTCTGTGCCGCCGCCCTTTGCGCGTTATCGGTGGGTGGCTTGGGATTGTGCGGCGTTTTTTATTTATTATTATTGTTATTGTTCTATGTGTTTCTCGGCTGTGCTGAAGAGGGAGGGCAGGGAAGGAAGCGAATTCCCTCTCCCCTTTTCTTTTCCTTTTCATAAGAAAACGGAGGGTGGCATGAGGTAAAACTGGAGGAAAGTTCGGAGGAGATCCCCTTGAGGAGCGAAATGGGAGGGAGGGAGGGAGGGAGGGAAGGAAGGAAGGAACGAACCATCTGGGCCAGGATGGTGGGAATTAGGGACGGTTGAAGTGAGGCAAAGGGAACCAGCTGGCACAAGGCTTGACAGCGCGAGGGGCTCCTGTGTGCGTATGCACTTGTCTGTGTGTCTGGATGTGTGTATGTGAGGTTTCATGAGGGAGAGATTGAGATCTGGGTTTAGCGCGAGATAGGAGGGTGAGAGTAGGGGGATGGGGGGGAGGGGTTTGCATAACAACTCCCGTTGCCAAGATTAGGAACATCGGGGCATAACGGAGAGAGAGAGAGAGAGAGAGAGAGAGAGAGAGAGAGAGAGAGAGAGAGAGAGAGAGAGAGAGAGAGAGAGAGAGAGAGAGAGAGAGACCTAGCAAGAGAGAGCAGTGGCGGTTGTGGCTGTGGCCGCGGGAGCACCTGGTAAATATTTACCTGAGGAGATTATTGAGTGGCGGAGTTGTAGGTGGGGTCGGGCACCTCCCTCGCTCCCTGCCGCCGCGCCTGCTGCTGCTGCCGCCGCTCGACGCCTCTCTCGTCTCTCCCCCCCTCACTCTCCCTCTCCCCCCCCTTTGTATTCTTGGTTATCGCCCCCTTTCATTACGTCGGAGGATGGTGAACGTCTCGACTGCTAGCCGGTCGTGTCATGCAACCTCGCGCTTGGAAACCTTTCTACTCGTGCATTTTCATTGCCTCTTCTATTTCACCTTTCCCCTTTCCCCTTTCCCGTTCCCCCTTCTCATGATCTCGCTCCTTCCCATTACTTTCTTCTCATTTTTATCCCCTCCTTACTCTTTCCTTGTTGGCCGTCAGCATCTGTCAGGTTGCATCGTGCGGCCGCGAGACTGCTCTTCGCGTAAACAGGTGTTGGCAGGAAAGAGGGGAGGGGAGAGGGGAGAAGAGAGGGAAAGGCACGTAAGGAACGCCTCGACAAGGACGTGCTGATGCTGTAGTTTAGGTGGCATGCGACGTATGACTTGCTGCCCCCCCCCCCCCTTCTGCCTCCCTCCTCTGTCTCTCTCTCTCTCTCTCTCTCTCTCTCTCTCTCTCTCTCTCTCTCTCTCTCTCTCTCTCTCTCTCTCTCTCTCTCTCTCTCTCTCTCTCTCTCCCCCCCCTCTCTCTCCCCCCTCTCTCCCCCTCCCCTTCCCCTTCCCCTTCCCCTTCCCTCCTCCTCCCTCTCCCCCCTCCCCATCCCTCTTTTCCCCCACTTTACCCTTCCCTCCTTTTCATTTTGTTTTTCCTTTCGATGGCTTCCTTCGCACTCTTACTCACTCGCTCGCACCCCTCCCCCCAACGGCCTATTACCCGTAGTCGCTGGCGTCGTCGTCCTCGTCCTCGTCCTCGTCCTCCATTGTTAGCGATCCGAGGAGCGCGAGGAGCGGCCGAATCGCCCCCCGGGGACGCGATGCACTCTGCGGTAGTGACGTCACGTTTCTTGGGTGTTGTTGCCATGGTTACGGCTTCGCTGGATGGACTACTCAGGTGTTGCCATGGTGACGGGTGTTATGTGATCAGCCGGGGTGTTGGTAGTAACACGGGCTGGCGTGATTGATGGAGAGGGATGAGGCGCTTTGGAGGGAGGGGGAGGGGGAAGTGTGGGGAGAGAAACCTTATCCATGCGGACGATTGGACGGACATGCAAACATACACACGCACGCACGCCTACTCTTAGTGCCGCTTGTCCGTTCTTGATTCCGTTACTGTTACCAAAGGATATCTCTCGCGCTCTCTTTCTCTTTTTCTCTCTCTTTGTATCTCCTATCGCCTCATCTCTCTCCCCCTCTCCCCCTCTCCCCCATTCGCGCTACGATACACCCTGTTATTATTATAGTTCTCGCAAGAAGTTATGCCAAGACCCGAGAGTTACGTGGGTCTCCTCGACCGGTTTATATTCAGTCGCCCTGTTCAAGCGACGCCGGGATTAGACCGCGAACGCAAAGCTCTTCTTTTTCTAGTCGGTATCATTGGTAGCAACAAAAATAACCGTAAGTGTTATTTTATCATTATCCGTAATCGTGAGTTTGTTTGAAGTTTTTTCGCATTTCAGTTGTTAGTGACAAAAGTGTACTTTTACTACAAGCACTACTATTACCATTGTCATGGTAATTAGTTTTCCTTTTTTCCCCTTCACGTTGTCGTCTGTGATTCGTCTTGTCCTCCGGGTAGATCATCGGGACGGGTTTGGCTTATCTGGATAAAAGGAATGCGTTTCATGTCTGCCTTTAAGTATGTGACTAGAAGAGTCGGTGTGTATGTATGTGTGTGTGTTTTTAATCGTGTGAATGTTTTGTTCAAGAGTGAGAGATAGAGGCGAGAGATAAAGAGAGAAAGTGTGCAGGTGCGAGTGAGAGCGTGCAACAGAGGCGCCCCCTTTTACTAAACGCGTCCTTTCTTTCTCCCTCCCCCCCTACAGGACAGAGTCTTGGCTACGGATTTGTAAATTACGTCCGGCAGGATGACGCCGAGAGAGCCATCAACCAGCTAAACGGTCTACGTCTTCAGAACAAAACTATAAAGGTTGGAGCGCTGGGTTTTTCTGTATTGTGTTTTGTAGTTGTCATTTTTGTTATATACTATATACATAGATGTGGATTCTTTAAAAAATATGTAGATGAAAGTTCATTATGATTGATACAAGTAAATTTCAAGTCTCTAGTTTTTATTGTAAGTTATGAAGCTTAGAAGTCTTGTTTGGTCAATCAGTGCAATTTTGATGGCCAGTTTGATTTTTTTTCTCTCAGTAGTGAATTCATGTATTTTACATGTCTTTTTATTTGTTTGTAGGAAGGCTTTGACTTTACACTGAATTTAGTTGAATAATTTATCGCATTCAGTTAACGTAATTGTTAAAGCAGTGTCCATTAGGCTGTGTAGATGGTGGAGACGACCTTACTTTAACGTCTCTATAAGGGATAGATAGGAAATATTGATAGTCCTGTTAGGATTTAAGATAAACTAACCTGGGCACCCCTCCTCCCCTTCTCCCGTCCCTCTAACGCCCCTTCATGGCCCTGGTGGTGCCCCTCTCGTTTTCCCTCCCCTCCCTCCACCCGGCCCCATCTTCCTTCTCTGTTTCCTTTTCCTATTCTTCTTCTCCCACCTCCTGTAACTACTGCGCTTACCGGTCCTCTATCCTCTCCGCTCTCCCCACCCCCCTTTCCCCCCGCTATCCCCACCCCCCTTTCCCCCCCGCTATCCATACCGCCTCCTACAACTCCTACAACTGTCCCTTGCGCCTCGTCCGCCCGCAGGTGTCGTACGCCCGCCCGAGCAGCGAAGCCATCAAGGGCGCCAACCTGTACGTGTCGGGGTTGCCCAAGTCCATGACGCAGCAGGACCTGGAGGGCATGTTCAGGGCCTACGGCTCCATCATCACCTCGCGAATCCTCTGCGATAACATCACCGGTGAGGCCGCCCCGCCGCCCCTGCCTGCCATCTCCGCGGCATCTCCGCGCGGGATGCTGCGCTGGCATGGCTTTACGAGACACTTTTTTTGTTGTTTTTATAGTTTTGTTTGCCATTTTGTAGATGCTAGAATGATGATGTTTGGGTATTTTTTTTTATTATTTTTATCATTTTTGTGAATTTGGTGTAGGACTTTCTTCTTTATTTCTCTTTTTTGTTTTTCCCTATTCTTAATGCCTTTTTGATATTATTACTATTATATTCTCTTAATTTCCCCATTTTATACTATTTCTTCCCGTCTCTCTCTCTCTCTCTCTCTCTCTCTCTCTCTCTCTCTCTCTCTCTCTCTCTCTCTCTCTCTCTCTCTCTCTCTCTCTCTCTCTCTCTCTCTCTGCTCCTCCTTACTCCTTCCTCTTTCCTCTTCTTCCTCTTTCCTCTTTCCTATCCTCCGCCTGTCTTTATCAGTACACCCTATTTAACTCTTTCCGTTCTCTGCGAGCCAATTTTGGTCCTCCGGTAAATATTCCTCGAACACGAGATCACACTCTCCCTAATGGCCTTTCGACTGAAATATTTATCGTTGGCAGCCAAATGAAGGAGCAAAGAACAGGGCTCAATAAATGGTGCAAAAAGAGAAGGGAAGAGATAAGAGAGTTTTTTTCTTTCTCTTCGTTTCTCGGTTTCTTTTTCTTTGCTCCTTTTTTTATTTGTTCATCTTTTTTCGGTAATATCTCTCTCCTCTCTATCTTCTCTCTCTCTTTTGTCTCTCTCTCTTTCTGGTTTAATTACGTCTTTCCCCTCCTTATTTTAATTATTCTACTCCCCTCTTCGCTTTGCCCTTCTGTTGTAATTACTCCGTTCCTCTTCGGCCCTCTTTCGCTATCTCCTTTATGAATTTCTCTCTCTCTCTCTCTCTCTCTCTCTCTCTCTATATATATATATATATATATATATATATATATATATATATATATATATATATATATATATATCGATATCAAACCTTTTCTCTTTTGAATGTAGTTATTACCGCTATTTCTTCATTAACTTTTTCTTTCCTTTTATGTCTGCAATATAGTTCAATTTCTGTGTCTCTTTCCAGTGGTTTGTTATATAGTGTGTTATACATCGATCATACGGAGACTACTTTCCAGTCTAGAGTTTGATCTTAATTTGCATCTCCTAATAGTTCTCTCTCCCTCGACCTAACGCTCCTGATTCATGAGTGTAACCTCCTCGAGTGGGGGCTCGAGTGTAAGTGTTGACTGACGCCTCCCGTGGCCCTCCGTGGCCCTCTCCCCCTCCCCCAGGCCTGTCGAAGGGCGTGGGCTTCATCCGGTTCGACCAGCGCATCGAGGCGGAGCGCGCCATCCAGAAGCTGAACGGCACGATCCCCGACGGCGCCGCGGAGCCCATCACCGTCAAGTTCGCCAACAACCCCTCCAACAACAACAAGGCTGTACCCCCCCTGGCCGCCTACCTCTCCCCCCTGACGCGCCGCTACGGGGGGCCCATCCACCACCCTGCCGGCCGCTTCCGCTACATTCCGCTCTCCCCCCTTACCAGGTGAGTGCGTTGCCCGGTGACGGCCCTTCCACACACACTCTTTTCTCCGAACCCCACCAACCCCCACCCTCCCCTACCCGTCAACTCTTAAAAAAAAAAAAAGATCGCCCGCCAAAAATACACCTCTACCCCCTCCCCCCCCGAATTACCCCCAAATTCCCCTTTTCCTTTCAACCCCCATCACAACCCCTTCCCTCCTTTGTCATTTAGCCTCTGTCATCCCCCACCCCTTCTCCTTTGACATCTCCCCCACTTATTCCTCATGATCCTCTCCCTTCTCCCTTCTCCTTCTCCCTTCTCCCTTCTCCCTTCTCCCTTCTCCCTCTACCCGCCTTTAGCTCCCCTTCTTCCCCATCATCTCCTCCACATCTCTCCATCTCTCCTTACCTGGCATCATCATCGGCCCTCGTACAGCCACGGCATCAGAACTTGTACACACGCACACACAAATTCGTGAACAGGAATAACGACTGAATTAAAAAAACAAATTAGAAAAAAGATGTAGCTTTTCACAAGTTCAAGTAAACAACGATCTTGCCATTGCATCATTAGTGAGTGCATATGGGGGGGAGGGGGATAACCAAACAAACACATACAAGATACACAGTCACACACCGCCATCCCCCCCTCTCCCCCCTCTTCGAAAAGACCAAGCACGTTGCAATGCTAGCTGTCTTGCCTCCAGCGTCTTTGGGAAACTTCGGGATCTTGTAAGGAAATTCGAAAGAAATATTTGAGACCCACGAGTGGCCGATGGAGTAGTGATGGGCTTGGAAAATATACATGGAAACAAGTTAGCTCTTTCACTTCAACTGCATGCTGGAGGGATTGCTTGTAAACGGACGCAACATATATTTTTAACTGGTTAATTTTTGCATAGTCATATATCCGAGATTAGGTATTTGGATGCACACACACACACACACACACACACACACACACACACACACACACACACACACACACACACACACACACACACACACACACACACACACAATATTAGAATATCCTATTGAAGAGAACCCCAAATCACCCCTTTTCACCCTTACCTTCTACCTCTCTATCCACACCCGCCCATGCTCACCCTCGTGCGCAACACTCACACACACACGCGCGCGCGCGCGCGCACGAAAACAAAATTACGCTTTGTGGCTGTACTACAAACCCTTGTTATGCAACGAAAATCCCCACTCGTACCCACCATTCCCCCATCACCTCCCCTCTTTTTCATTCATTCATCCACCCCCCCCTCCATCTTCCCTCTTTTTCCCTCCCCTCCCCTCCCCTCCCCTCCCCTCCCCAAACACACACACAAGCTCGATAGACAGAGAAAAGAGAGCGTGGTTTTACACTCCGCTCCCATCACGTGTTATACACTCGGCACATTATTACTATTTTTGTTACTATTATTATTTTTATTTTTATTATTTTTTCTTCACCTCAAACTTGCACCATTCTTATTTCTTTTCCCCTCTTTTTTTTTGTTTG
>NW_028234430.1:11978694-12001194 GCF_977035675.1 Penaeus japonicus
TCCCCACCCCTCCTGCCGTTCATCTCCTTATCATCTGATAGAAACTTAATTAAATGTCATTATAAATATATATATATACTTTTTTTCTTCTTGCCTAGGACTTCTGTTGACTTGCATTTCTTCGTGTGAATTTGCAACAAAAGTGAGGTTAAAAGATATAATGTAAGATTCCCAAAAGAGAACAGAAAAAAATTAATTCAATATGATAACATTTTTCTCACGTGTTGTAATATATACTTTTGTTTCATTTCGTTTTCTATTTTAATTAGTTTTCTGTTCCGAGCACTAGGCCGATATAAAAGTTTAAAAGACAGAAGAAGACAAGTAAATACGAGTTGATTAAATTGATTGGTGGCCCAAATTGTTTGATTAGTAGAAGAGAAGAAAATTATTACTACAAAAAGTCTAAATATATATATGGTATATATAAGAAACAAAGTTTTCCACTTGAAGTATTATTTTCCTTTTTTCTCCCCCTTTCACCCCCGCCCCTCCGTCCATTTCTCCTTTCCCCAGCCCTCTTCCCCTCCCCCTTCTCCCCCTTCTCCCTCCCTCCCCCCTTCCGTTAAGCCGTTCAAAAATCCGGCCCGAATTTATTATTTTTTTATTTTTTTTCTATGAATAATTTTTAAAAATCAGAATGATTGACTTTAAAAGAGATTTTAAAAGCAAATCTTTGCTCGAACAAGTGGCAACACAGTAACAGAGATTAAGAGAAGTTTAAGTAAGAAGGACGAATTATGTGTTTTTGTTCTGGATAATAATGTTAATGATTGGTAGAATAATTTTATACTAACGATTTGGTTTCTAGATTTATGGTTATGATTATTATAATTATGATTGTTCTTGTTCTTATTGTTTGTTGAGTTCATGTAAGTGATCGATGGGTCCCCCCGTTGTTCTTTTGGTGGTTATGTAGTTGTTATTATTATTATTATTATTATAAAAAAAGAAATAACCACAAATGAAAAAAAATGATATCAAGAACAACCAGTATCTTTCTTTTTCTTTATTTCACTTTCAAAAAAGAATCTTTAAAGAATCAATTCAGAGAGGAAAAAAAAGAAAGAAAAGAAAAGAGAACAGAGAAGAGTTTTCTTAACGTTTTATTCTTATGATTATTATAACTTATGTTGCATGTTATGTTATACTTCCATGTCGAGTATTTTCTCCTTTTATTTTTTCTTCTTCGTTTGTCATTGTTATTTTTTTACCACATTAATTTTTTTAGTAAGTATTCTACCTCTATTTTTTCCCTTAATTTTTTTTTCCTTTTTTGTGTATCAGTGCATGCCATTTGTTTTGTTTTTGACCTTACTTTAGTCTGATGGTGGTTGTGACTGCAGGGTTCCCACTTCCAGGACGCCTGCGGGAGCTGCACGCAGGGGTCGAGATCCTCAAATGGCTTCCGGGGATGATGATCCTGACCCAAGGCACGGGCACTGACTCACACATAGTAATCGGGGGGCACGTCTACGGATAGGGCACGGGGCGGGGCCAAGGGAGGAGAGGGGGAGGGGGCATTGCGTCGCGGGGGCGGGGAGAGGGAGGAGAGAGAGAGAGACGGATAGACACAGAGAGAGAGAGAGAGAGAGAGAGAGCGAGCTAAGAGACGAAAACGGCGAGAGAGAGAGAGAGAGTTGAGGTGAGGTGAGATGTGAGGAGAAAGAGATATGAGACAAGAAGGGAGGGGCAGGTAGGTTGGTTAGGCTGGATAGATAGGCAGGTTGAAAGGACAGGCAGGTTTTAATAGCGAGACCCTATAGGATGTTATCTTCCTTTCCGCTTTTTCACCCATTTGGTTCATGTTTTCTTTTCCTGTTTTAGGATTAAAATAGGATGAGGAGAAGGATTCGGTGGTCACAAGTGGAGGCAAGGATTAGGAGGACCTCTGTGTTTGGATGGTTGGGGGATGTGGCAGGATGGGGTTCCTGTAAGTAAAGAGAGAGAGAGAGAGATAGAGAGAGAGCGAGAGAGCGAGCCTCAATGCCACATAGGCGCGCGGCGACAAATGACACAGTCGCGGGCGTGGGCGGGTGGGCGGGAATCTGGGAATCTGGGGTTGCCTCCCCAGCTTGGAACGAAGGCATTGGCGTGGCAGGAAGAGCCTCATGTTTAGACACGAGCGCCAGGGTGTTAGAAAAGAGTGCAATCTAGAATCGTTATGTAGATGTAGGGAACGAAACGCCGCGAAAAAGTTTATGCGCATAAATGTACATACATGTGTGTACATTTGTATATATACACCAAAGGATAAACACCTAGGATTGGAATTTAGGAAGAATAGGCATACACGTGTGTATAAATCCTTGCAAACAAATGGAGAAATGTATTTTCAATTTTTTTTTTGTTGTTTTTTGTTTAGTCCCCTAAGCAGAGAGAGAGAGAGAGAGAGAGAAAGAAAGAAAGAAACGAAAGGTTCTCGCTGTGAGATAGCCGTCTTTTTTTAGCTTTTGGAAATTATGATTATGGCTAATGACTCTCTAACAATTCCCTCCTCCCCCTCTCCCCCCCGAGAACAATGTCTTTTGTCTGTTTTGATAGGAGTAGGCCGTATTCTTAAGTACTAAATTAACCTGAATATGGGTTACTTGACTGAGAGAGAGAGAGAGAGAGAGAGAGAGAGAATTGTGTGTGAGTGAATAATAAGGTACTGTGATATGGTGATGCACGCCTGTGTGTGTATGGTCATGTATGCATAATTGGGTGCTTTATATTATTTTTATTTATTTTTATTTCATTTTATTTTTTTAAACAATGGGTCACAGGCATAAAGGGAGTCTCGGGGTTTATTTCCTCGGTGAGAAGGGTAGGCGCAGGAAGTGAGAGGAAGGGACAGGGATCAAATAATCATGATGATGACGATAGAAATGGGATTAAAGAGGGATGTCTTTGTTGTTGGTTTGTATAGTAGCCTTGAAGGATCTCGAAGTCACGCCGACCGGCAGCCGAAGAAGCGGATGCAGAGAGAGAGAGGGCCGCCTGGAGGAGAGAGCTGAGTCCCGCGAGAGAGGAAGGAGAGAAACGGGGGGAATGGGAGGGAGGGAGGGAAAGGGGATGGATAGGGAATGGGGGAATGGGAGGGAGGGAAGGAGGGAGGGGAGGGGGTGGGTGGGTTGGGATGGGGCAGAGGGTAGGTCTAGCAAGTAGGGAGGAAAAGGTAGGTGGTTGGGCGGGTGGGTAGGTAGGGGGAGAGGGCAATGGACAGGTAGGTAGATTGGGTGGGCTGGGAAAAGATCGACAGGATAGATAGATGGGTAGGTAGATTGGTAAGTAAGTAGGTAGGTAGATGTGTAGAATTTTGATTTTTTTCTCCCCCTTTTTTCTGTATGCGTGTGTAAACGGATCAATGGAATGTTCATTGGAGTGTAATGGGCTTAATGACTATGGCACATTAACTATTCCCCTCCTCCCTCCCCCACTTTGAGATAGGCTCTCGTAGGTTTCCATAGGTGGGGCTAGGTGGTGTGAAGGGTGGGGAAAGAAGTGCGCCTGTAGTGTTGGATAATTGTTTTTTTGTTGTTGTTTATGTGTGTGTGAAAGTGAGTGAGTACAAGTGAGTAAGGGTTTCACTGTGTGTGTGTCTGTGTTTATGTATGTTTGTATGTTGATGAGACCGTTGAGTGTTCAGAGAATAGGTTTTGAACATGTTAGTATAAAGAAAAGATAAGTTTAGCTGTTGATTGTTTTCATTATTTTGCATATAGACGACATTTGACAAAGCCACATGTAAGATGGATGACTGGTTTTCCTTATATATAAAAGTTAGATTTTTGTTCTCAAGTTTCATAATAACTATATAAAAAGAGACATTAACACCCCGCTCTCTTTCCGGTTTCCCTTTCACTTGGCTTTGTCAAATGACCAGTCTTTTAGGCTTATATGTATACATCATTAATCATTAATCACAGTCAGTCTTTAATATCTATTTAAGTAGCTTAGGTTAGTTGTTACTCTTAAAATTTCGGTTTACATGTACAACTTCATACACATTCGTACACACGTATTCATGTGTGTGTTATAAAAGATGTATGCACACACACATATATATATATATATATGTGTGTGTGAAATGCACAATTGTGTGTATGAATGTGCATGTGTTGTTTAGTTTTCGTTATATTGCAAATGAGTATGTCTTCCATGAACGTGTCACACTAGCTTAATGACAGTAGACGAGGCACCTGTAAGAGTGACACAGCAACTGATGAGGCAGAGAGAGCTTAGGTAGTTGTGAGGCTCCGTGGCCATGAGGAAGGGTCAGTGTTACCACGGCACAAGGAGGAGGATGATGAGGATGAGAATAAGGAGGATGAAGGCACCAGTATACCAGTAGTCGTAGTGCTGTGGCAGGGGCTTGTGCTGCTGCGCCCCCCTCCCACTCTCTCTCTCTCTCTCTCTCTCTCTCTCTCTCTCTCTCTCTTTCTCTTTCATTCTCTCTCTCTCTCTCTCTCTCTCTCTCTCTCTCTCTCTCTCTCTCTCTCATTCTCATTCTCTCTCTCTCTCTCTCTCTCTCTCTCTCTCTCTCTCTCTCTCTCTCTCTCTCTCTCTCTCTCTCTCTCTCTCTCTCTCTCTCTCTCTCTCTCTCTCAGCTCACGTCTCTTATATATTTTTTGTTACTTGTTTCCTACCATTTTTTTTTACTGTTCTATCTCTCTTTTTCTGCTCCTTTTCGCCCTCTGCCCTCCTTCTCTCCCCCTTCTCTCCCTCTTTCTCTCCCTCCCCCTGTATGCTGGCAGCTCCCACCGGTTGTCCTGGGAGAGGTTCCCCCGTGCGACTAGTGGGCCCGTTGTGGTCTCTTGACATAAGCATGACATGTGCCGAGGGGGGGAGGGGAAGGGGAAGGGGAAGGGGGAGAGGGAGGTAGTCTAGGGGTCCGCGTGCTTTGTCCCCCTCCCCCTCCTCTGGCCCCCACCCCTAAACCCCCTCCTTTACTGAACAATGTAACCTCGCCCCCCCCCACCCTCCACCCCCTTCAAAAAATCCCTACCCACCAATGCCTTGTTTCTGGCCCCGCCTTTTCCCGTTCGCGTCTCGCACCGAGGATGCCGTAAAGATCACTTTAAAAAGAAAGAAAGAGAGGATAAGAGTCTTCTTTTCTCTGCTTCTGCTTGCTTGCTTTGTCCAAAAAAAATTTTTTCTGATTTTTATTATTATTCAATAAAGCCAAACTTTATTTATTTTTATTCTTTATATTTATCTTTATGGCGGCGGTGGTAGGGTCCCCCACCCCCCGGATTTCCCCCCCCCCTCCCCTCCCCTCCCCCCTTCCCCCCGGCACGGGCATGGCTGGAAAAGGGATGACTGTAATCTATCACACGACTTTGTTCACTTACGTCATATCATGTTATAATTACAGCCTCTTTCAATTTGCCTTTAACAAAAAAGAAGACAGATTTTCATGAATAAGTTTCATCATATTTGCAATATTTTTCCTAAAGAAGAAAAAGCTCACCCAGTTTTTTTGTATACATATCTGTTGTATATCTCTTCCATAATATATCTATCTCTCCTTTGTGACCATAGTAGGGCTGTTTGAGTTGCTTTGACTAACGAGAGAGTGCCAGTAGTGTGTTAGGCAGTGGGCAAAGGCGGCGGGCTCAGGCCCTGTGCTCACGCAAACGCTAACCGGGGATGGTGTTCTCCGCAGGTATTCCCCAGGGTCGGGTGATAACCTGCTGGGGAACTCCCTCCTGCCCGGCAGTGCCCTCAACGGCTCCGGCTGGTGCATATTCGTGTATAACCTGGCCCCCGAGACGGAGGAGAACATCCTGTGGCAGCTGTTCGGGCCCTTCGGCGCGGTGCAGAACGTGAAGGTGATCCGGGACCTGCAGACCAACAAGTGCAAGGGCTTCGGCTTCGTGACGATGACCAACTACGACGAGGCGGTGGTGGCCATCCAGTCGCTCAACGGCTACACGCTGGGCAACCGCGTCCTCCAAGTGTCGTTCAAGACTAACAAGCACAAGAGTTAAGGTGGTGGCCACCTGTCAGACGTCCGGGCTCCAGCCGCCGTCCTGCAGCCCGGGGGCCGCCTGCCGCGCCCTCTCCAGCGGGGCGGGCGCGCCACACGGCCCCCCGACGGCGTGGCCAGGACACGGGGGCCATGTGCTAGTCAGGTCCTCGAGAGGACTCCGGGCGACCCACTCCGCTCCCCGGCAGCAGCAGCAGCAGAGCCCGGCACGCGTCGGCTGGCCCGGGCTGGGGCCATGGCCGCCGGAGGTCGCCGCGGCCCCTGGGCCCCCTGCTGCCCGGACTGGGCCCCTCCTCCCGCCGCCGCCCGCGGCGGGAGGAGTGCGCGGGAGGGCGTCTGGCGCCCGCACCCCGCCATCCAAATATATGTATATTAGAACGTACTTACTACAAACACTTTATCAAGAGTCATATGATCGTATTATCCCAAAGCAGAACTAGTCGGCTAAGTGAGTATGTATCACAAGGTGCTAGTTGCACTAAGGCCAGTAGTGGGCTCGGTCCCGAGTGCCGCTCTTCGCTGATATCATTATACTGTAAGTTGTCAAGTTGTCGAGTCCTCAAAACCGCGAGTGTGAATGGGTTCGCGCTGACCGCGGCGCATGCGGGCGGCGGCCGGGCGGCCGCGGGCGCAGGGGCGCGGTGGGCGGCGGCCGAGGTCTTGCGCCCACCCACCGCCGTCGCGCCCGCCCACGCGCCCACTGCCGCCGCCCCGCCTGCACGCGCCGGTCATGCGCTCTTATTTATTGATATTTATCTCATATTTAATGCTAATTGTATTTTATTGTCTTTACTAATGTACACTTAAGAGAGAAAAGTGTAACGGAATTATGTTGCCAGTCTGTGGAAAATAGTCAAGTATTTTTTGTGTTGATTTATACGATGAGTATCAATAGAATCTCATTTTTTCCCCTTCCTCGACGTCTCTTCTCTGCTCTTTCCTCCGCCTCCTCCTTCCTTCCCTCCTGTCTCTCTTCGCCTCTTGTTCTCGATCTGATTCTTTTTAGGTTGTGCCTCTTGCTTGGTAGTCACGAAAGCAAGGAATCTAGTCCCTGAATTAAGTCAAGTCAGTTTATGTATTTCGTAGGTTAATTTTCCTAGGAGTAGTGTTCATGTTTATGAATAATTTACATGTGAGGAAATGATTTGTTTCTTGCATTTTATGATTGTGAGACTTTCATTTTTATTTTATTTTTTTCCTCTGTTTTATTTCTTTGTAATACACCCAAATGTCAAAAAAATCACCATTTTAGTTCTGAATGGCTGGGAAAATAAATTTAGTTTGTTTATTTGAGTTTGCGTTTTTATTTAGTTCAGACTTGAGTTCTCCCTTTAGTTCCCTACTAACACGTACGGTAAAGCTTCAGCACGGGAATGTCTCTGTTCACCATCAGAGGCGCTGCCGTGCCGCCCATGGCCGCCCGCGCCCCGACAGACGCCCACGCGCACCTTGTACACGCTCTGCCCCGCGCCCACCGCCCTCGGATACCCGTGGACGAGGGGAGGGGGGGAGGAAGTGCAGGGTTGGGGGTCGGCGGGCGCGCGGGCGGCCAGAGGGGGGGACGCAGCTGCCCCTGGGCTGTGTTGCCGCCCACCGCACGCCCACGCCAGGTCTACCGGCGCTGCCCACCTGAGCGAGATACCTGAGAGAGCAGCAGGTGAGTGTCTCTTAAAAAAAAAAAAAAAGAGGAAGTCTAAAAATCAACCTTACAAGATACACCCGCAAAGAATGTGAACAGCTACATCAATGCCAAAAAAATGATAATGATAAAAGATCAATAAGATAATATATAAAGTTTCCAAGTGGGCGTGTGGTGACAGAGCGGCACATCAAACCAGGCTTGCCAACCGTTGCCTTGAGTTGGTACATTTGTTTGTTTCTTTATTTTTATTTTTTTTTTGCTTTTTGGGAATTCTGTTTTGGGGTTTTTGAGGATAAAACCATGCAAGTCGAGGTCGGACAGAACGGGGCACGTTGGCACAAAGCTTTTACCTCCCGGGGCAATGGCTTTTCTTCGGAAAACGTGTCGCACAAATATTAGAACTATTAGCTCATTGGGATATGCGGCTTGTTTTTTTTTTTTCTTTTTTTTCCTGGTCTCCTCTTCTAAGTGCCGCCATGATTTATATATACCTGATGTGGGGGGTAACTTTTTGATAGAAAATGGGCGCTAAAGCTTTCCTTTTTTTGATATCGACTACCGAGAGTGAAAAGCAAAACGAATATATACAAAGATAGTTCAGGGTTGCTTCGTCCCCCATACCAATGCAACTAGTTACCATTAAAGAAAAGAAGGGGAGGAAAAAAATCGAGCAGAGACAAACCAAGCAAAATGAACGTAGCGATTATGGGACAAAATCTTTGTCCAAAGTGCCCCGTTTCTCGGAACCTTCCAAAAGCACACACGAGTAAAAGGTTCAACCCTCCCCCCTGTGCGCAAGCAAGCAAGCAAGCAAGCAAGTCAGATCAGAAACGCGTCTGATGCGACCAAACCCGTCTGTACTAATCTGCTATCAAGGTAAGGATAAGGGAAAAAAAACTTCCATGCAAACCTAATAAATAAATAAATAAATAAATAAAAAAAGATTGTCTTGAGAGAGAAAAAAATGTGTCTATTTTTGTACAGAAATTTAGATACCGAACCTTACATAAATAACATTCCCGCAACAATCGACTATATTAATATGTTAAGCGTATGTAGATGGCAGTGTTGTGATCCGGGTTCCGTATTCTGCAGTCTGATTTTGGAAACTCGCCCCTAGTCTCCCCATTTGTAAGGGCGACTTTTGTAAAAGCACATCCGTTAGCACATACGTCACATCCAGCCCTGGGCAGTGCAGTGTGTATGTGTGTGTGTGTGTGTATACATGTGCGTCTGTTTAGGTGGGTGATTTTTCTACCAAGACTGTAGAATTCGGAACCTTCCTTTATATATCCGCAGAAGTCCCCGGGAAAAAAATGTAAAGACTCTGGTTGTTCTTCAGTTCATAGAGGGTTTTCAATGAGTCTTATTGTTTTTTTTATATACTATATATATATATAAGATATCTATATATATATCTATATATATATATGATGTTCCGATAGACATTGTTGTGCGTCGGCAAGTGTCTGGGAATGTTTGGGCTTAGTGGTGGTTGTGGCTCGAAGATAGAAGCGAGGATTGCTGTGGAAAGCCCTGGATAAATATATATATATATATAGATTTTTGTCGAAGCCACCAATCAACATCCGTGTGTTTAGAGATTTGATTTTTTTTTATTCTTCTTAGACGAGGGAAAGCTTACAAAATATGATAAAGAGAGATCAAGTTAAAACAAGAAAGGGTAGTATTTCTCACACAATAAAATAGAAATTTATAGACTCGGGAAAGGTTCTTACAAAAAAAGGGCAGAAACACACAAAAAAATGATCAAGAGAGGTTGATGAAGTGCCAATTATATACCGAGTCTATTTTTGGGTTGCAAGTTGCAAGGCTTTGGGTTGTTATTGTTGAAGAGCAAGATGGTTCGCTTTCAAAACCGGACTGAAGGATATTGTCTGATTGCCGGTTTTTTAGGCTCTGGGAAAATGTGATTTTTTATAGAGACAAATAAAAAAATATATATAACCAAAAAAAATGATGAAAGAATGAAATATTCAAATACCTGTGAGGTGTTTTGTTATTAGGGTTGTTGGAAAGTAGTTTTGGTGGAGGTATTTTTATGATGAGACTATATTAAGAAAGACTGCTATCGCCCCTGTTCATATGTACTGTACCCCTCTATGGATCATCAACGAAATAGATTAATGATAAAAGATAGATTAAAAGAGATTTTAAAACATTAAAAAGATAATTCTTGTTAAATAGATTTGCTGTTAAAACAAGAGAGAGAAACGCAGGTCAGCAGATAACATTCCTTTTCCCCTCTTACCAGTATTTGCGTTCTAGTCTGTCACAAGGCCACTCAAAGCGAGGCGTGGGCGGTGGTGTCTAAATGGGAAATAAAATATAGATTATATATATATTTGGGGCGGTGTTAGGAGTGAGCGGTAGTGCTGCGGAGAGGCAAGGAAGAACAAAGAAAAGTCACCCCGCCTACCTCCCCCTCTTTTTTTTATCACGCCCACACGACGTCCGAGCCGCCCACCGCCTTCTGTAGACCTTGTTGCGCCCGTGGACCGCCCACCCGACCGCCCACTCCTCCCCACACCGCTGCGCACACCCTATCTATAACTACTTAAATAAGACTTCTCACGTGATTTTTATCTGTTTGAGTCCACTTAATATCCGGTTCCTACAATACAATAGACGTTGCATTAGACGCGTCAATGTCGTAAGATCGTCTGATAATGATAAATGACTTTTTTAATGCGAGTTGCATATATTTGCTCAGCACTGCAGGGAACTCATTTGAAGAGATGCGAAAGAATATTCCACCCAAAAGAATAGGTTATCTTACTGTTCGTTGTCAGTCTGTCAGTCTTGTCCGTGGCAGGCGGTCTGAGGTCACAAAGTGTGCGCAGGCGTCATTTTGGTGTGTGTGAGAGGGGGGGGGAGGGAGGGAACAGGGCAAGGCAAGGCCAAAGGGGTGGAGGGAAGGGGGAGGGCGAGAGCGTGGGCCGGGGGGGGAGGGGAGGTGCGCCCACCCAGCCCCCTCACGCCCCTCACCGCCCGCAGCACCTGCCCGTCGGCCGCGCTCCCTCCCTGAATACATTTTGGGGGAGTCAGTACCCACAGAGCTTTGGTTTGAGGATTTATTTACTTATGAAGGTAAACACGTGTATTGATGAATCCTGTAGACTCCGTGTGACCAAAGGTGCATTAACAGTTGGATCTCAAATACTGTTGGTTCAAAAGAAGCGTTCGGGCGCAGGTGTTATTTGTTGGACGGTTGGTAGTCTACCTGCTCAGGCGGAGCGTCGGGCGCGCGGGCGGCCTCCCCGCCCGGCGTGGGCGTCGGGGGCCGCCCGCGTCGCCCGCCATCGCGCCGCGCCACAGAGTGAAGGACTTTACGGATGCAAACTCCCCGGTGCTTCCCCCGACCACGCCGTCGCCGCGCCCCCGCACGCCGCTCATGGCTCGCGTGCGGCGTAGGTGCGGCGGACGAGAGCGGGCGGGGCGGACACTGTCCTAGTAACGCGGGCGGCGCAGCGCCCCGGAGTCGCCGCCGCCCCCGCGGGCGCCCCTCGAGGGCGGACGCGGGCGCGGGGCTGCGGGCGCGCGCGCGCTGCACACACGTTGTAACACCCAAGTCTGTCAATGTGTTTGTCGATTACGATGCATTCAGTTTGCATTTTACCGCGTATCTAGTATCGTAATTTATAATATATTATTGTATCTATTTGTCATCTTCTTGTATATTCTTCAAGTCTAGTTTGAATATTGTTCATATTATTATTGCTCTCAGAGTGGAGCACGCGGAGTTCCTTGACACGAAGTTTCTCGACAAAATTTGGGTCCTGCGGGCGGGCGCGCGCGCGTGCGGGGCCGGCCGTGTGGGCGGAGCCCGCCCATCGCACAAACCACCCGCGCGCGCCCTGGGACGCCCACAGGCCCCCCGCCGCCGCCGCCGCCGCCCGCGGGACCGCCTCCAAAGCCCGACTCCGCATGTCTCCCCACTTGGATTTATTGTATATGTAATGTAACCTTTTCTCCTGTTTGTGTGTTGTAGCCTAATAGGTTTAATGCCTCTCTCCCACCCCGGCTGACGGGCTGCCGGGTGCAGCCGCACCTCCCTGGCCCGCACGCCACACGCCCACACGCCCACACCTGCAGGCGTCACTTATGCTGCTGCCCGCTACGCCCTCTTGGTGCTTGGCTCACGCCGCCCTTCCCCGCCCACGGCAGCCGCCGCCGCTGCCGCCCTCGCGCCTCCGGCTGCCCCGAGCGCCGGGGCGTGCAAGGGCGGCGGCGGGCGCGGGCGTGGCGGCGGCGGTGGCGGCGACGGCGGCGGTGGCGGCGGCGGCGGCGGCGGGGGCGCTGCGTGTGTGTTCGTGCGTGTGTGCAGGAGGGAAGGTGTCACGTGACCTCCTCGCACCGCGCTGTCCGCAAGCTCTCACTCAATCATTCCATGTTTCGTGTGTCTGTGTTTGTATTGAGTCTAAACTACAATTTGTTAACTTTGGGGGTCTAATCCGATTACCTCGATAACAAACGATGCAATAATGTCTTTTATCCGACTCTTATTGTAGAGTAGATATTATGAAGATTATAATAAAAAAGTCAAAAAACCAAATGAGAAGTAGTGGTTTCACATCTAAATTTTTATTATTATTAATAACAAAACTAATAATTCAAAAAAAATAAATGATAATAATAATACACTCATATATATAATATAAATATATATATATACACACATAGCCCCGTCTTGGGACACCATCCCTGGCACGACTATTTTGTAAATGTTGAAGATGAATTTTTGAAACATAGACAGCGCTGGGGATGGCGGCCCGAACAGCTACACTCGCGCCATCATGTTCCACACCCGACAAAAACATTCAACATCTTCGTTTGCGACGCCAAGTTAAGGAGTATATATATATATAAACATACATAGAACAAAAAACAAACAAACAAATAGAGTACATGATGGTCCGGCGATGGGCGGCTCGGGTGAGAGGGCGGGGATGGGGAGGGGAGGGGAGGGGGTGGGGGGTTGATGGGAGGGAGGGGCGAGTATTTTTGTTTCAGATCGTGAAGAGGTTTTGGGAGGTTTCCCGGGGGTTGGGGGTAGGTGGGGGGGAGGGAAGTGGGTGTGGGAGTGCTTGAGGGTTGGTTGAGAGAGGGGTGGGAGGGAGAGGGGGGCGAAGGTGAGGGCGGGAGGAAGGGGAGGGGGTAGGGCGAGGGTGTGTGAGAGAGCTGTGTTTTCCCCCACCCACTTCGCCGACGCCCCTTCCCCTCCCTTCCTTCTCTCCTTTCCTCCCGCCCTCGGCTCTTCCCTTCTTCCTTCCTTCCTTCCCTTTCTCCCCTGCTTCCAAACACCCTCCCCCTTCCCCCCTCCTCCGCCTGCCCCCCGCCCCCGCCCCTCCGGCCCTCTCCCCCTGCCCCCCTGCCCCTGCCCCCCTCGCCCCGCCCACACCGCCCTGGCATCGGTCGCGGTGCCGTCGCGGTCCGAGTGGAAGGCCCGTTGAAGCAGACACTTTCCTCTATCGTTGTCCTGTCGAGTCCGGCGCGCTCGGGTCGCTGTTAGACTGGCCATTCTAGTTAAATATGCAATTGTTTCTCCCCCATGCGCCGTCGCCGCCGCAACCGCCGCAACCGCCGCCGCCGCCGCTGCCGCCGCCAGTCACCAGTCACCAGTCTCTGTGGTGGGGAGAGCCTGGCTGCCTCACCCAGCCTCCCTGCGGCGTCACTAGCTCCCCCTCCCCCTCTCCCCTCTCCCCTCTTCCCTCTTCCCTCTTCCCCCTTCCCCCTTCGCCCCTTCGTCCCAAGCGCCATCTCTCCTTTGACTAGCCCCCCCCCCTTCCCGGCCCTCTATCTCCCCGCCCACCTCCCCTCTCGACCGCCCGCCCGCCTACCCGCCCGCACTCACCCACTACCACGTACCTGCGGGTGTGGGCGTGTGGGCGGCGCCTCCCTTGTCACGGGGGCGGCGTCACAGCCCGCTGCTCTTTGCGTCTCGGGCGCGGCAAGAAAAAACGGGGGGGAAGGAAAGTTTTTCTCTCGTCGCCCAACACATTGTTTTTTTCCGTCTTGTAGGCAGCGGTATGTCGCCCCCTTCTCCCCTCCCTCTCCCCCCTCCCCGAGTGGACATGGGTGGCAGAGCTCTTCTAAAAGACGAAGGAGCCGCCCTCTCCTCGCCCCCGCCCCCGCCCCCGCCCCCTCTTGCCCCGCCACATGGCATGGAATGGCCACCTTTTCTGTCCTGTTGAGCTTGTGTAGTACCAGCGCTCGGTGTCCATGTGTATGGTTTATGACTTTATTATCCGGGCATGCCCCACCGCGCTGCCCCCCGCCCCGCCCACACCACCCGAGGGCACGCCCCTCCACTCCCCCCGGCCCCTCCCTCCCCACCCCAGGCCCCTACCAGCCAGCCAGCCACCCCCAAACGGACCCCCCCCCCTCTCACAGGTCGCGGCGCCCTTTGGAACGGAAGCGGCAGAGCCGAGGCCGAGCCGAGCAAGGGCGAAGCCTAGCCGTAGGCCGAGTCGAGCCGAGCGCGAAGCCGAGTCCGAGGCGGAGGCGGGCCGAGCGCGAAGCCGAAGCCGAGTCCGAGGCCGAGGCGAGCCGAGCGCGAAGCCGGCCTCGAGGCGAGCCGAGTCCGAGGCGAGCCGAGCCGCAGCGAAGAGCGAGCGGTGCGCGCGGGCGGGGCAGCCTCCGAGCAGGTTCCCCGGGTTTTGTCCCCGACCTCTTAGCACGTAAGACTTTGGCCCCATTGTTCTGGTTATTCTCATTTAGAATAATTAATCTGATAATACAGGCATATAGTATGAGCGCTTCTGTATAAGTTACCGTAGTCTAACTATTAATATTATTATATTTAATGTGTCACAAGTCTCTCTATGTTTGCTTTTTTCTCTTGTCGAGTGTAGACACATGGGGTGGATTTTGGTTATTTTGGTCACATGTTAGCAAAGGGAAATGATTAAAAAAGATATATATATATAAAGACAAAAATAAAGAAGTCAGTACCAAAAGTAGTAGAAATTGGGAATGATGATAAAAAACAAACATTACTGATTATTGTTGCAAGATCAAGTACTAATTTTTAGCCAAGCCTACAAGTTTTATCAAAGACAGACCCCGTAAGAGGCCGTACGAGATTTATATATTGTCACGATTCATAATGCTACCCCACATCCTGATTATTATACATATATATATACTAGAATGGCCAAACTTTATCCCATTGACTTTGATTTATGAAATACTGTACTGCGCGTATCAAGTACCAAGTGATTAACTTTATTGGGTTTCGTCGTGTATTTGTGTTCCAATGCAGTCCTAGACACTAAACGAGTTGTAGACCATAAGTTCTTTGCCATTTCATGTAAGTTCCCCCTTCGCCGGTCTCTTCTCGTTTTCTTTTTGAGTTTTCCAGACTCACGGGAGGTGGGTTTTACAGGCCGGCCGAGCAAAGCGCTGTCCCCCCCCACCCTTCCATCCTCGCCTCTCTCTCTCTCTCTCTCTCTCTCTCTCTCTCTCTCTCTCTCTCTCTCTCTCTCTCTCTCTCTCTCTCTCTCTCTCTCTCTCTCTCTCTCTCTCTGTCTTTTTGTCCTAATATATTTATATATATATATATCATATATATAATCCCTCCCTCCCCCACACTCCCCCTACTTCTCTCATTATTAGTATTTTTTTCTAAACACTTTTTTTTTCTTCAAAAATTCTGTTATTATTATCAGGTGTGGATTTATATCTATCTACCTTCCTATTTTCCCTTTTCTTGATTTGTATTTTTTATTAATACGTATTATCATTCAACTTTCTGAACATAACTCAACCTCATAACCACTCCCCCTCCCTCCCTCCCCACCCCCACCCCCTATATCCCCCCCCCCCCTCTCTCTCTCTCTCTCTCTCTCTCTCTCTCTCTCTCTCTCTCTCTCTCTCTCTCTCTCTCTCTCTCTCTCTCTCTCTCTCTCTCGCCCCCTACTCTATCCAACCTCTTCCTCTACTTCTCGCCCCTCCCCCCCTCCCCCCTCCTCACCTCCTAAGGTATCCTAATCTTTGCTCTGCAGCCCCTCTCCCCTTCCCCCTCTCCCCCTCCCCCTTCGCCCCCTCTAAAAAAGATAATGGCTCTTCTCTGCCTCCCCTCAAATTTCATCCCCCCTTCCCCCTAGCCCCCCCAACCCCTCCCCCTAAATATTTTCCCCGACTGTCATTAACGAGGCATTTGTGATTTTGGCAAGGACCTGAACAATTAAAAAATATATATATAAAAAAATAACAAAAAGTTGACCAGGGTGCTCTCCTAGGCTGGTTTTAATTTATTTATACTTATATACTGATATATACATATATATATATACATGTGTTTTTTTATAATTATTAATTAATACAAGAAGAGTTTTCAAAGTGAACTTTCGAGACGAAAAGCCGGCCGGAGTGGGAAGATTGCTCACTCGTGGGGTGCGGGAGGGAGCACGCATCATAGAAAACGGAGCATAGAAAACGGGGATAGGGGTTGCCATGGCGACTGTGTTCGTGTGAGAAGTTTGTTTTGTTTATTTTTCTTGTGGACAAAATGAAATCTTACGACGACGGACATATCACTGCATTCTGTATTGCAGAAATATTAGATGATGAATTAACGTTTATCATTAGGACAGCAATGGTTTATGGTATTTTTTTAAAAATGAAAAAATTGGGTGCCTTCCTATGAAATACTATTTAAAAAAATGAAGTCCCCCTTTTTCGAAAAAAACATACAAAATATATGAAAAAATGTGATATCAATATTGGACTTCAATTATGTATTCACGAAACCTCCCCGACAATTGTATAATTTTTCTTTCTTTTTTTATTAATTATTATTTTTTATTTATATATTGAGTTTTCTAAAAAAAAAAAAAAGTTTATTGGGCAGCCTGAACTACCCCCCCTACCCCCACCTGAGACGCACCCCCCCCCCCCACCGGCGCCGCTGGAAAGCCCCTGAGCAATTTTTTTTTTACACAGCGATGCAGTTCCATCTTGTTGTCGTTACCAACGGTAGTTTTGGTTGTATTGCAATATTTGTACTTTTCCATGTTGAAACCTTAAACAATAAATTATTGCAAGACATGTTTATATCTTGTTTTACTAACCGTCTCTTCCTTTTGTACCTTTCCTCCTCCTTTCCCTCTTTTCTTCCCCTCTTCCTGTTTTTTCCCCTTTTCCTCCCTATTTTTTCCCACTTCCCCTTTTTTCCCCTTTTCCTCCTCATTTTCCCCCTTATCATCCTTTCGCTCTCCCTCCTTTTTCTTCCTCTTTTCATCTCTTGCTCTTCCTTGTTCTCCGACCTTCCTGTCGCTCTCCCCTCTTTGGATCTGCCACTGATAATACTAGTAACGTACTAATAACTTCTACCTTTTTCTTCTTTTTTTCCTTCGTCTCCTCCTCCTCCTGCTGCTGCTGCTTCTCCTCTTCCTTCTCTTCCTCCTCCTGCTGCTCCTCCTCTTTCTTCTCCTTCCTATCCTCTTCCTCCTCCTTCCTATCCTCTTCCTCTTCCTTCTCCTTCCTATCCTCTTCCTCCTTCTCCTTCCTATCCTCCTCCTCCTCCTCCTCCTCCTCCCCCTCTTCCTCCTCCTCCTCCTCCTCCTCCCCCTCTTCCTCCTCCTCCTCCTTTTATTTCACCTCTTCTCGTTTTTGGTCTCTTGTTTTTTATTATTATTAACTGCACCCACCGCCTGTGGCACCTAGTTAACCCACGCAAGTGTTGTAGTTTGCACCATACCACTCACCATACGCACCGCCACTACAGAAAGTGGCTCAAGTCTCACCGTAACACCCTTACTACGGCACCATAACTACCTCACTCCCTCTCCCCTCCCCCTCAATGAATGCATTAATACCCCTCCCTCCATTGTCTCAAAGGTCGTATCCTGTATGAAACGCCTTCCAAAAAAATATTGATGAATAAAGCTTCTTATCCTCGGGAAAATTATATATATATATATATATATATATATTTATATTTATATTTATATTTATATATATATATATAATATATATAATATATTTATAATATAATGTATGTATGTGTCTACGTATGTATGTCAGTGAATATGAATACCGTGTCCCCTCCCCCTCCCCCTCCTCCCCGGAGAAACTGCAACCAAACTCCTATTTCACCTGTAATTTTAAACAATAAGAATACGGTCTCTCCTCTATTTGTTAAAACGACACCCTGCCCCAGCCTGTGCTTATTTCCTCCCTCCCTCCCTCCCTCCCCACCCTCACCCTCATCCTCCCTTCCCATTCTATCCTTACCCTCTCTCCTTCCAACTCTTCCTCCTCCCCCCTTCTCTCCCTGTATACACACCCTACTCACGCTAACCATCACTTTTCCTTTCACCCTCATACACCCTTAACCATCCCTGCCTTTACCCTTCTCTCCCTATCTTTTCCCTCCCCTTACCGATCCCTCCCTATCTTTTTCCTCCCCTTACCCATCCCTCCCCTTACCCATCCCTGCCTTTACCCTTCCCCTTGCCCTTCCCTCCCTATCTTTTCTCTCCCCTTGCCTATCCCTCCCCTCCCTATATTTTCCCTCCCCTCCCTATCTTTTCCCTCCCCTTGCCCTTCCCTCCTCATCCCTCCCGCACATAAGCTTCCTCCCTCCCCTCCGTTTGCTCATAGATCCGCACATGACCGTATGATCAATGAAATGAATATGTTTAGTTTGAAAAAGGATGAATAAGAAAGGCTCTGCATATTTATGCACTCTCACCCTATCACCTTGGCTCGCCACTCTCCCCCCTCAACCCCCACCCCCACCCCACCCCCTGTAGGTATTTTCCCCATTTGCTGAATGGGTTCGACCGGTGATGTGTTTGTTGTCTTTGTTTTTGTGTCACTCTTTCTTTCTTTTTTATTCCCGTTTGCTTTCATTTTCCTATTTTATCCTCTCTCTCCCTCTCCCCCCCTGTTCTGTACACCTATTTACTTTAATCTCTTAACACCTTTTTCCTCTTCGTCAGGCCAAATCCTTGATTGTTTTGAATTTTTCCCTCTCCTACGCCTATTCCTCTTTTCGTTTCTATACCACCCTTCTTTCCTTTTTCTTCTCCTCCTGCCTTCCCTTCTTTTTTTCCTCGCCTTTCCCTCTCCCTCTCCCTTTCTTTTTTCTTTCGTGTCTCGTCTCTTCCCTTCTTCTTCTCCCTCTCCCCTCCTTTTTCCCTCGTGTCTTGTCACTTCACCTCCCCCTCCCCTCCCTCTTCCTCTTCCTTCTCTCCCTCCCTTCCCTTCCTTTTTTTCCCCTCGTCTCTTCACCTTCGCCTCTGCATCGCCCTGGTCAATCTCACTTATTTCCCTCTCCAAGTGCTTGACTAGCTTATTGATCACGATTTAACATTCTTCTACCTTCCCTTCTCCTTCGTATTTTCTTTGTTTCTGTTTTCCCGTTTGTCTCCTATTCTCTTCTCTTCTTCCGTCGTCTCCCACCACTTCGCACTTCCTTCTTGTGTTCTTCCCTCCTTCCTTCTCTCCGCCATGTTTATTTTTATCTGTATTGTTTTCCTTGTTTTGCCTCTTCAACCTCCTTCCTTCCTCCCTCATACTTTCTTTCTTTTTGTTCTCTCCGCTTCTACTTTTTACCCCTTCTTTTCTTCTATTCCTTCTTTCCCTTTCCTTTCTTCCTTTGCTTTCCTCATTAGCGTCTTGCTTCTCTTATTATTATCATTATTATTATTATTAATATTATTAGTAGTATTCCTCCTCTTTCCCTTCCTCTTCTTCCTCCTTCCTTTTCCACCTCCCTCCTCCTCCTCCTCCTCCTCTTCCTCCTCTTCCTCCTTCCACTTCCCCCCCTCCTTCCTAAAGCACCAACAACTCTTAAACAAAACCAAGAATTCTCACACACTCCCCTTGAGTTTCCTCTAAGTCACGATCTTGAGTTTCTCTGCCACCTTTGTTTATGTTTTCAATTTGTCAAGATTGATTCTTTGTCTAACAATCATTAATTCATCTTAGAAGTCTTTGTGTTTCGCATCTGATTTTGCAAAACTTAGTTGATTCTGTTCTTATTATTGTAACTTGATTTGATTTATATTCGTTTGAAATGAGTAACCTAACAAAAAAAAAGTAAGATAAATATAACAGTAATTTATCCATGAATTGATTATGATGAGTCGATGCGATGTTGCTATGGATCATGACGGTGGTGATGACTTTGATTCGATGTGACAGGTGTGCAATGGGCTGATTCCCAAGACATGAGCATTAACAAAGCTTTTTTTTTTATTGTCGAATTAATTAATGCAATTTAGAGCTTGACATGCCAACAGAAAGAAGTATGAGAAGAGTGATTATGGCGCACTTATTTGAAAGCAAAAGTTGTAAGAGATCTCAGGTAGAGAAAAAGTGAAAACAAGGAAATAAGAAAACGGAGAGGGGAAGGATCGACTACGAATTAGCATGTGGTTGAGCCTTCCCCTCCCCTCCCACTTCCCTTTCGCCCCCCCCCCCTACCTCGGTCTTCGTCTTTCTATCCCCCTCCCCCGTCTCCCTCTCCTCCTTTTCTGCTTCTCCAATACCACCCTACAGCACTGGTTGTGACTACTGGATTATATATATATATATATATATATATATATATATATATATATATATATATATATATATATATATATATATATATATATATATAGTTTATATGTCTATATAACATATGAAAGAACAAGAACATACAGGACTCCTATGTGTATATGTAGAAATATAAAAGTAATATATTTTTTATACCCCTGTTATATAAATACAAATATATATATATACGTGTCCCACTGCAAAGAGGAACGCTATTTTGTGTAAAGATATGAAAGCCAACACTAGAGAGAGCGGTGTGGGCGACGCCATCTGTTGCCGCAGCCAGGTCTCTTTAAGATGGACACATGTTCTGAGAAGAAATGAGCCACCATATCATTCCTAGCATTAAGTGATCCTCTTTACTGGAGAAATAAAAGTATGACAAAAAAGTGAATCAACTCATAACCTTCTGCAGCGTGACCGCCTTGTCTGGAAGTGAAGTGGTCTTGAAAAAAGGACTTGCTCACGAGACTCGGTGGGAAGATGGAGTAAAAGAAAAGATAAAAAAAAAAAAGAACTGCACAGAGAAAATTATGAATAATAGTATTAAGCTTTTCCGATGTCGGAATACACAGATTGAGAAATCCACACGAAAAGGTCTATTCATTTCCACATACCCCCACACGATGAAACTTACATTGAGAGTTCTTAACAAAAATCAAATACATAGGCTTGCAAGGTCGTGTCCACACAAAGGGAAGTCCCTGTGTGGGTACAAGCGCCGAGGACGTCATAAGTGAGAGGTTTCAGCGGGGTTTCCAGAACGGACAGTAGTCGGACAGGTCGGCATTGCCCGCCATAGGGCAGTTTCACTCTCAGCCGCGGGCATTTCGATGGTTTGCCCGCGGATTGGTAACAGTGCCTGTCCGCAGCGGTACAACCCCTCGTGTGGACTCTGCCTAAGGCCCTCAGTCACGTTCTTCAACCTACACATATTCGGACACTCCCACAAATTAAAAAGATATAGAGAGGTTTATAAAACACGCAAAATCACGTTCTTAAACCAAAACACAAGTAAAATTATTCAAAGGTTTCTAAGAAACCTAATTTCACGTTTTTCAACCAATTTTCACCTACCTATCTTTCATACTAGTTCTCCCATCCTGATTCTCATGTCTCCCTTTGTATTCCTTTTCTCTTGATCTTTCCCTTCACACTCGCTCGCACTTGGAGATCAGCGCAGATCTGAATGCGTGTTCAACCGAGCTTTAAGAGCTTTCTGAGAGGTAAGTAGATGCGTCTCCGGTTTGCATGTGTCAGCGAGAGTGATGTAGATGGCGCTTGTATGAAGAAAAGGGTCATACTGCTGCTGGTAATTAGCAGAATGAATGATATGTAATGCAAGGTTGTTTGAGTGACGGGAGAGTTGTATTATGAGAAACTTGATGAGATGTATTAAAGTGAAAAAAAGTGAGATGATTCGATGACCAGTCTTATTTGTAGCTTATGGTTAACGTCGCGATGTAAATGAGGTAGTTAGACGGATGGCGAGGTGGTTGTAAGTAATGCGATTGTTGTGGTTGTAGGTAGTGCGATTGTTGAAGTGGCGAAGGGCAAGGGAAGGGAGTGAAAAGAATAGGGAAGTGATATTGATGATAGAGTAGTTTCCTTTCGAGGAATCTGTCAAGTGGCAAGAGGTTAGAAAACGGGTCTTGATATTCCACACGGAACGGTGGGTGAGCGAGGTGTTACAGATTAGTGACATTTTACGACGAATTAGTCAAAAGCGATAATTGTATTACAAGGAGCGATAGGATTCGCCAAGATGACGAGGCGGTAATATTACAAGGGGCGTAGAGGCGTTCGTAACGCAGCGTTAATAGAGATGACAAGGGTTTTACATTCCGGACATCCCTCTAGTCAGGAACTCACTGTTCGCGGCAACGTCCAGCGAGCGGGAAGAGCAGCAACGGTTGCAATGCAGCGTTCGTATTGCAGTACGGGTGCAATCGATAAGAGTGTTATTTGTGTGCCTCGCTGTGACTGCTTGGTCGATGTGAATGATATACCCGAATTATTTATTCATTCATTCGCGTCATTCGCTTGGGTCAGTGGTATGTGACAGAGAATTATATTGTTGTGAATAACTTGACAGTAATTGAATTTTTGGATATATATGTGTGTGTTAAGTGTGAGTCAGTGAGGGTGGGCGTGGGGGGATTGAGTGAGTCAGTGAGTGATTGAGTGTGTGTACGTGTGTGCGTGTGCGTGTGCGAAGAGGACCGACCAAGCCTGAAGTTTGAACGTGCTCGAGTGTCCGTGAGTATTTAGTGAAAAAAAATCAGTTCATTTACTGTAGGATTAAGTGAGT
>NW_028234430.1:12008694-12013694 GCF_977035675.1 Penaeus japonicus
ATATATATATATATATATATATATATATATATATATATATATATATATATGTGTGTGTGTGTGTGTGTGTGTGTGTGTGTGTGTGTGTGTGTGTGTGTGTATATAGTGTGTATGGACATGTGTATGTGTATATGTATATGCAATTTGTGTGTGTGTGTGTGTTTGTGTGTGTGTGTGTGTGTGTGTGTGTTTGTGTGTGTGTGTGTTTGTGTGTGTGTTTGTTTGTGTGTGTGTGTGTGTGTGTGTGTGTGTTTGTGTTTGTGTGTGTGTGTGTGTGTGTTTGTGTGTGAGTGTGTTTGTGTGTGTGTTTGTTTGTGTGTGTGTGTGTGTGTGTGTGTGTGTGTGTGTGTGTGTGACAGCATGAAATTTGAATGTAGATTTCACATGGTAGCTTTGTTTGTTGGGCTCTAAAAGGAACATGTGAATATGCGCATCAAAATACAGATACACTCATCTGTGTGCACGCATGTTCACGGTGCGCGGGGACTAAAATGAAGACAAATGTACACGTAATGTGCATGACAGCGTGTGCGCGACTAGTGCATATGAAGAGAGTGCATGATCGAGAGGGGAGACACTGCAGACACTAAACCCCTTGAAATCGGACGATGATATATGCAACTTCATATCTGATATCTTGTGGCTCTATATGCTTATCTATAAATCTATACTAAGTATGTATATTTTTCAATTACACTGTGGATTTTATGTAAGTTCTTGTGCCAAGTTGTAAGAGTATAAATGCATCATACAAGTGCACCTGTTATAGCTTTCTGCATGCATGTGCTTCAACTAAGGATATTATGAGCAGACGTTAGGAAGAGATAGAGAGAGAGTGAAGGTGTGTGTATACATGTGCGAGTGACTGAGAGTGAAGGTGTGTGTATACATACGTGAGTGACTGAGAGTGTGGAATTGTACCTTTGGGTGTGAGTGCACGCACGCAAGGTAAAAAAAAATAAGATTCGCCGCATAGGGGTGGGGGTCGAATACCAATACCTGTCTACTCGCCAGAGGATTGGCATACCTGGCACTGACTGGTTTAAAAGAGCCGAACCGTTCAAGCCTCTCATATCTCACTCTCCTTCGCTCCTTCGAGTCATAAAGCTTCACGATTATTGTGAACCGATACTTTTTCTTCCAGGTGTACATGTGTGAGTGTGATTCGATCATTGATTCGAGTTGATCAAGACAAGGACAGTCACTCAATTTGAACAAAGCGAATATTGCTGATTGGTAGTGAATACATTGTTGATAAAGATCACCACAATAGACTTATTGATAGACAAAAAAGTCAGATTAAAGTAACGATCAGAATTATGTAATAGTGATCATCCAATGAATATCATAATGAAGATAATGATGAAAGCAATGTAAATCATGAAACAATGATTTTGGTGAAAGCGGTAATGAAAGCAAAACAAATTTAAAGAGTAACTATTCTTAAAGATTCTAAAACTCAATATAGAATAATAACTGATAAATATAGTGTAACAAAAACAATTGATGTAAAGTAATCAACACTGATTCAATTCATGATATTGCTACAGTAGGGTGTGCAATATTTAAAAGTTGATAACTAACTTTTAATCAAATTAGGATTAGGAAGCACTTGGATTAAAAAACAAACTCGTGGCGTATCCTACTCGTGACCCAACCAACGTAACTCAGTCTGTGGACCCCAATCTGTGACCCTAACCAGCAAACCCCAACTAACAGGCCCCAACCAGCGGACCTTAACAGACAAACCCCAACCAACAGACCACAACCAAAAAACGCCAACCAGTAGACCCCAACCAGCAGACCCCAACCAACAGACCCCTACTAACAGACCCCAACCAACAGACCCCAACTAACAGACCACAACCAACAGACCCCAACCAGCAGACCCCAACCAACAGACCCCTACTAACAGACCCCAACCAACAGACCCCAACTAACAGACCACAACCAACAGACCCCAACCAGCAGACCCCTACTAACAGACCCCAACCAGCAGACCCCAACCAACAGACCCCAACCAGCAGACCCCAACCAACAGACTCCTACTAACAGACCCCAACCAACAGACCCCAACTAACAGACCCCAACCAACAGACCCCAACCAGCAGACCCCAACCAACAGACCCCAACCAGCAGACCCCTACTAACAGACCCCAACTAACAGACCACAACCAACAGACCCCAACCATCAGACCCCAACCAATAGACCCCAACTAACAGACCCCAACCAGCAGACCCAAACCAGCAGACCCCAACCAATAGACCCCAACTAACAGACCCCAACCAGCAGACCCAAACCAACAGACCCAAACCAGCAGACCCCAACCAGCAAACCCCAACCAACAGACCCCAACTAACAGACCCCAACTAACAGACCCAAACCAACAGACCCCAACCAGCAGACCCCAACCAGCAGACCCAAACCAGCAAACCCAAACCAACAGACCCCAACTAACAGACCCAAACCAACAGACCCCAACCAGAAGACCCCAACCAATAGACCCCTACTAACAGACCCCAACCAGCAGACCCCAACCAGCAGACCCAAACCAGCAAACCCCAACCAGCAGACCCCAACCAGCAGACTCCAACCAACAGACCCCAACCAACACAATCAAACCAACAGACCCCAACCAGCAGACCCCAACCAACACAATCAAACCAACAGACCCCTACTAACAGACCCCAGCCAACAGACCCCAACCAGCAGATCCAAACCAGCAGACCCCAACCAACACAACCAAAGCAACAGACCCCAGCCAGTGGACCCCAACCAACAGACCCCAACCAACACACCCCAACCAACAGACCAAAACCAACAGACCCCTACTAACAGACCCCAGCCAACAGACCCCAATCAACAGACCCAAACCAACAGACCCCAACCAACAGACCCCTACTAACAGACCCCTACTAACAGACCCCAACCAACAGACCACAACCAACAGACCACAACCAACAGACCCCAACCAACAGACCCCTACTAACAGACCCCAGCCAACAGACCCCAACCAACAGACCCAAACCAACAAACCCCAACCAGCAGACCCCAACCAGCAGACCCCAAACCAACAGACCCCCGCCAACAGACCCCAACCAACAAACCCGAAACCAACAGACCCCAACCAACAAACCCCAACCAGCAGACCCCAACCAACAGACCCCAACCAACAGACCCCAACCAGCAGACCCCTACTAACAGACCCCAACCAACAGACCCCAACCAACAGACCCCAACCAACAGACCCCAACCAACAGACCCCAACCAACAAACCCCAACCAACAGACCCCAACCAACAGACCCCAACCAACAAACCCCAACCAACAGACCCCAACCAACAGACCCCAACCAACAAACCCCAACCAACAGACCCCAACCAACAGACCCTAACCAACAGACCCCAACCAACACAATCAAACCAACAGACCCCTACTAACAGACCCCAACCAACAGACCCTAACCAACAGACCCCAACCAACACAATCAAACCAACAGACCCCTACTAACAGACCCCAACCAACAGACCCTAACCAACAGACCCCAACCAACACAATCAAACCAACAGACCCCTACTAACAGACCCCAACCAACAGACCCTAACCAACAGACCCCAACCAACACAATCAAACCAACAGACCCCTACTAACAGACCCCAACCAACAGACCCTAACCAACAGACCCAAACCAACAGACCCCAACCAACAGACCCCAACCAACAGACCCCAACCAACAAACCCCAACCAACAGACCCCAACCAACAGACCCCAACCAACAGACCCCAACCAACAGACCCAAACCAACAGACCCCAACCAACAGACCCCAACCAACAAACCCCAACCAACAGACCCCAACCAACAGACCCCAACCAACAAACCCCAACCAACAGACCCCAACCAACAGACCCAAACCAACAGACCCCAACCAACAGACCCCAACCAACAGACCCCAACCAACAGACCCCAACCAACAAACCCCAACCAACAGACCCCAACCAACAGACCCCAACCAACAAACCCCAACCAACAGACCCCAACCAACAGACCCTAACCAACAGACCCCAACCAGCGTACCCCAAACCAACAGACCCCAACCAACAGACCCCAACCAACAGACCCAAACCAACAGACCCAAACCAACAAACCCCAACCAACAGACCCAAACCAACAGACCCCAACCAACAGACCCCAACCAACAGACCCCAACCAACAGACCCTAACCAACAGACCCCAACCAACAGACCCCAACCAACAGACCCCAAACCAACAGACCCAAACCAACAGACCCCAACCAACAGACCCCAACCAACAGACCCCAACCAACAGACCCCAACCAACAAACCCCAACCAACAGACCCCAACCAACAAACCCCAACCAACAGACCCAAACCAACAGACCCCAACCAACAGACCCCAACCAACAGACCCCAACCAACAGACCCCAACCAACAGACCCCAACCAACAGACCCCAACCAACAGACCCCAACCAACAGACCCCAACCAACAGACCCAAACCAACAGACCCAAACCAACAGACCCCAACCAACAGACCCAAACCAACAGACCCAACCCAACAGCCCCAAACCAACAGCCCCAACCAACACCCCTAACCCAACAGCCCCAACCAACAGACCCCAACCAACAGACCCCAACCAACAGACCCCAACCAACAGACCCCAACCAACAGACCCCAACCAACAGACCCCAACCAACAGACCCCAACCAACAGACCCCAAACCAACAGACCCCAACCAACAGACCCCAACCAACAGACCCCAACCAACAGACCCCAACCAACAGACCCCAACCAACAGACCCCAACCAACAGACCCCAAACCAACAGACCCAAACCAACAGACCCCAACCAACAGCCCCCCACCCACCGAACCCTAACCAACAACCCCCAACCAACAGACCCCAAACCAACAGACCCCAACCAACCAAGAACCCCAACCAACAGAACCCAACCAACAGACCCCAACCACAAAACCCCACAAC
>NW_028234430.1:12038694-12046194 GCF_977035675.1 Penaeus japonicus
GAAACCGCAAAACAACCTTGCAATACATGAGGAGAGAAACACCAGTTCAAGGAGATGATAAATAAGGAGTATCATTTTAAAAGGTTAAATCCCTGTCTCTCCGTTTGATGGATGGTAGACTCGAGTTTTTGTTATGAATCAAATATCAGAATTTATTTTGGTCGGCGCTTGATGGCAATATTTGGAAGCTTGTTTTCGCCTTTGGGGAACACTGATCCCGTTCTTGTATATATATTTTTTTCTTATACTACATGAGCTTATGCTTACTTTACACTAGTTCTTATGCTGTCGTCCTGCCAGTCAGAGCAAACACACACACACATACCCACACATACATACCCACATACATACCCCCCCACACACACACACACACACACACACACACACACACACACACTACACCTCACACACACACAACAACACAATCCCTTTACCACCAACATTACACACAAATAAACCCCGCCCCCACCCCTACCCCCCATACACAACAAAACGGGGGTGGGGGGGATAAGGGTGGTTTATAAATCTTGGAATATAACAAATTGTTTTGACAGAACCTTGATTAAACTTTGCGAATTTCATTTTGAATAATTACAAAATTAGTGGAGGGCGGGATGGGCGGCGAGGGGGAAAAACGTCAAAGTTTTTGCATAAGTGATGCAACAGAGGACAATGCGGTGGTGGAAGCCGTGTTGGCAGTGGCGTTGGCAGTGTTGGCAGGGGAGTGGTGGGCTTGCCTAATGTTGTGGGCGGATGGAAACGTGAATGGTAATTAAGAAGGCAAGTGGCAAGGAGTTGTAATCTCTCTCTCTCTTTCTCTCTTCTTATTCTCTAGCTTTCTCTCTTTCTCTTTCGACATCTTTCACTTTCTCTTTGTCTTGTTCTTCTTATCTTCACGTTCAAGTTTCTCCTGTTGATCTCTCCCTTTCTCTCTCTCTCTCTCTCTCTCTCTCTCTCTCTCTCTCTCTCTCTCTCTCTCTCTCTCTCTCTCTCTCTCTCTCTCTCTCTCTCTCTCTCTCTCTCTCTCTCTCTCTCTCTCTCTCTCTCTCTCTCTTTTTCGCTTTCTCTCTCCATCAAGCAATCTCTCTGTTAGTCTCTCTCTCACTTTCTCCCTCACGCACTCTCTCTCTGTCTCTCTCTCTCTTTCTCTCTCTCTGTTTCCATTCCTGTTTATTTTTCAGTTAAACAAACTTTTTGTTCGAGAACTTTGTCCTTCGTAAATTATCAGAATATTTAAAGAATTTCATTATTTTTTTTATACAACAAAACTTTATTTCAAGTTTGATTACCAAAGCCTTTTGTTTTCTGTATATGTGAATATTTTCCAGAAACATTTGTAATGAAGGATGTTTTTCTGTGAATCCATTACGTATTCATAAAAATTGATGATAATGGTAATGGTGCTAATGCTGCAAATAATGATTGCAACTTGGTGTTAATGTTGTTAATACGGACAATAATGATGATATTGATGATAACAATAACAATAAGAAATTGTTGATTGTAATGTTGATAATGATAAGGATTGTTATAATGATTACGGTGATAATGATGACAATAACAATAATGCTGAAAATAACAATTACGGTGATAAGGATTGCAATGATAACAATGGTAATAATACTGATAATAATGGTAATAGTAGTGATGATAAAGATAAAGAATATGATGATCATATTTATGATGATAATGATGAAAATGATAAATATGATAGTGATGATGATGATGATAATGGTAATTATAACGGTGATAAGGTTGATCATAACGAAGAGGATAACGGGTGAAAATAAAGCAAAAAAAAAAGAGAGAGAAAAAAAAAAAACGATAACAATAATAACAAGAAATCCCATTAACTAATAATCATTATGATTAATAACGATATAAAAAAATCAACATTTAAAATATCAATAATGATGATAATCCATAAAGATGATAATTACGTAATTGGTTTGTCGTTACGGTCGCTTTTTGTATCTCTCGTCGATTAAGTTTCGCCCTTAAGAGTTTCAAAGTCGGTTTCCTATCCCGATTAATCTGTTATGCAAATTGTTTACGAGTTTATTGCTCTTCCTAATATTTACTTTTTCTTGCTTGATACTTTTAATTACCTTCTTTACTGTTTAATTACGAAAGTTTAACGTTCATCTATTCTTTCCTTCCTTTTCTTCTTCTTCCTCTCTTCTTCTCTTGTTTTCCTTTTTGTTGTGTTCTTTTCCGTCATGGACTGTGAATGATTTATTGGAACAAAGTGCAAAGAATCTCTTGAGAGTGACACCGAAAACTGATGGAAGAAATATCAACAATAATAATGATAATGATAAGGTTCATAATGGTAATACTGATAATGATTGAATAAAAATCATAATGATGATAATGATAATGATTATCATTAAAGTGACAATAATGATAATAAGAGGATAATGATAAAGATAGAATGATAATGATGATAATAGTAACAATAATAATAATAATAAAATAATGATTATAATAATAGTAATGCTAATGATGATAATAACAATAATAATAATATCATATGACAATGATAACTACAATCCTTATAATAACCATGATGATATAACGAGCATGAAGTTGATAGTGACAATAGTAATTATACTAAGGATTAAGTCGGATGTCCCCCCCCCCCCATCCCTCCCGCGAAGAGAGAAACACCAGTTCAATAAAATAATAGATAACGCATATCATTCACTGAATTTCAGTTTGGCAGACGAAAGAGTTTTGCTTTTATAGATGAAATATCAGGATGGAATTTAGTAGACGAAAGTAAATGACTTGGCAAGATTTAGAAACGTGATTTTGTTCCCTTTGGTAAACTTCCACCCTTTCTTATTGTTTTTTTGTTTTTTTCCTTTTTTTTTTCTTTTAGATATCATGTAAGCTTATGATTCCTTTAACGCCAGTCTTTATGTTTCCGCCTTGTCAGTCAGCGCAATCACACGTCAGCTTCCTGTCAGATAGTTTTTGCTTTACGGAAAGAAAACCCGAGTCAGTTTCGCGCTTGCATCAGTTTATCAGTTTTTTTTTTTTATTTATCTATTTTTTATATATATATATATATTTTTTAGAGAGAGAGAGAGAGAGAGAGAGAGAGAGAGAGAGAGAGAGAGAGAGAGAGAGAGAGAGAGAGAGAGAGAGAGAGAGAGAGTGATGCCTTTTCATGATTTTCTTCATTTTGTTTGTTTGTTTGTGTGTTTGACCTTGTGTGTTTATTTGTTTGTGTTCGTGTGTGTTTGTGCTTGTGTGTTTATGTGTATGTGTTCGTGTGCGTGTGTTTTGAGTGTGTGTGGACGAGCACGTCAGTGTTTTTAAGTTTATTGTACCCCATCACATGAACACAACATTACATCACATCATATACCCCAATAGCACCATATCCTACCTCACCATCTCTATCAACGATGCTAGGTCAAGATCGCGAGAATCCCTCGGGCCGAGCTACACGTCTCCCCCGCCCTTGAGCGCCTCCACCGAGCGCGCAGGTCGTCCGTCGGCTGACCACCACCGTTCTCGAGATACGGGGCTCGAGTCACCAGCTACAGTGACCGCTCCACCTTCCTCAAAAAGCTTAGGAAGCTGAAGAGCGCCGGGGACTTCAAACACGAAGATCTCTGGCCGGGAACGGTAGCTACACGAAAAGCCCCAGGGGACGAATTCTACGAGGTCAGACGATAAGGAGAACATGTATTTTTTAGCTACAAAACGCTGGTCATCAGTGGAGTTTGCAGGAATAGCAACAAACACCAAGGAGAACAAGGCCCCCTCACTTGCCAAACCAAAGCAATCCTTATGTTGATTTCTTAGAAAACGATATTTGGTTGCAAGATGTTTTTTTTAATTGCATTACAAAGCCTACCTGACGAGACAAAATCGCCTTTGAACAAATGATTTGTGCTTAAAAAAAGAAAGAAAAAAAAATGCATTTTACACTATAATAATTTCTCATTTTCCTTCTACAAACTTGAAAACAACAGAGGCTATTCCGACAACACAGTGGCATAATTTATCGAATACTTGTCTAACGTTGGCTTGGAATTTGCATACCCACCAGGAAACCCAAATATGATAGCGGTTTCCTTCACTCAAATAATAACTGATTTGTTCGATAAGTTCATTCCTATTGAATTGACGCATCTTAAACCTAGAACTTTTACCAAAACATGTGTTACCCCAGACTTAAAAGCAGTTATTCAAGAAAAAAAAACACTCAAAAGAAATGTGCTGAACAGCCTTTTAAACACAGACGGCTCCGCAGCAGAGTAACAACGAAACTAATAACAGCAAAATCGAATTCCTCTACACAAAAACTAGACCACGCAGGGAATTCCCAAAAGACCTGGGGGACGATTGCTGTGCTTAACAAGAAGGAATATCTCGATCGAAACTAGACTCCTTTTGAAAGTAATTACATTCAAACATTCAGCATGCAAGAAACTATCAATAATTTAAATTCGTATTTCATAAGTGTAGGGAAAATGCAATCTGACAAAATGCCTAGCTTTGTTTTTTTTTTTTTTTTTTTTTTTTTTTTTTTTTTTTTTTTTCCTAGGAAACCGCATAGTTCGCAAAGTCTGTTTTTGAGAAGGAACGGAAACAGAATTAATGAACATCGTCAGGGAAATGAAAAACGGGTCTGCAGACTATGATGAAATTCCAGTTAAACTGATTTAAAAATATATAATTCACGTTATTGCTACAGTTTTGGGAGATATATATAACTCTTCGATGCTAAAAAAGGCATCTTCCCAAAATCTTTCAAAGTACCTAAGGTCATCCCATCCTTTGAAAATGGTCAAGAGGGGATTCTATAAAACTACTGACCAAAATCTCTGCTCACGTTTTTTTTTATATATATTAAATTACTGGATTTTGTAATGTAAACAATCTTTCTGTGATTCTCAGCGTGGCTTTAGGAAGGGTTGTTTACCAGAATCGACTCTCCTAAAGATTACTAGTCATACACTAGAATCATTCATAAGTAAATAATGCACAGTTGGTATACTTATGGACTTAAGTAAAGCAGTAGACACCATAGAATACAGTATAACATTATTGGATGTGGGTTTAAGCTAGTAGATGGTCTTGCTAATTTTTCAACCACAGAGAACAATTTGTGAAATATAACAATTGTAATTTAGAAACGCTTGTTATCAAACATGGTGTTCCTCGAGGTTCAGTGTTGTGTCCATTCCTATTTCTCCTATATATAAATGACATTGTGAAGTGCAGTGACATTATGAAATATGCATTATACGCTTTATGCAAGTGGGGCTGATGATAAAGTCCAAACTTGCTGACATAAACTAATGTCATGTTAAATAGATTCACACTAACACCTCCCCCCCCAATCAGAACTTAATATTCCACAGGAAAATACTTCCAGAAATTATATCAATCAGCATGAATGATATTACTACCCACCGTGTATATAATACTACCTCTCTCGGTGCTATAACTGATGAACAACTACAGCGCAATAAACACATACGAGCAGTGAAAAAAAAAAAACTCAAACATTGTGTCATTCTGTCTCTCGTTCGTGACTCGCTGCCATCCAGTGCAATCCGACATAACAACCCCTCATTAGTCTGCGCTCTAATCATATGATGTCATGTTGTCTGGGGCGGAGTACCTCACACTAGGCTTAAACCTCTGATCACCTCACAGAAGAAACCATGGAGAAACTATGGAGAAACTTAGGAAATATGTTCATACCCACAATGCCTTTTCAAAACTCAAACTGTTAAAACTTGTGGATATCAATATCTTCAAAAACTTCAACATTGGTAATCACTAACTTCCAGTGCATTCCGTGTTGCTAAGTGTGGAATGATTCTCCTATCAGAGAAATCCAGGAGCATCAAGAAAATAATAAACGTTCATCTGCCTTTAAAATATAATCATATTTCCTCTTGAAATTTCATGGTAGTGTTTTCAAGGGCGAGTGACTCTGAGGTTCAAAATATGAAAACAGACCAAGCGAACTTAAAATCGTGTATCACATTAAACGGTTGATGTTTAGTTCTTATTAAATGTACAGTATGTAGTGAAAAATGTTTTTTTTATATAGCGTTAAATGTGAAACCAAATGTATACTTAGTACAGGATATCATGCTTCAACACTCATGCATTTTCCCGCTGAGCACAGGCACAGAAAACATTGCATTGCAGGTTTCAACCAATATTGATTTATAGTTTATCTTCATTAATCGTCTTTCTATGTCTACTACAATTATTTGTAATAATTCGTTATTAGTGGCATTTGCATCGGAAGTAGATATGATTGGAATCCATGCTGCACTTTAGCAAATGATTTCTCTTCTGTCTATGTAGGTTAAACCAGAAGATTGCAAATATGTATTTCCGAAGTTGCTTACGCTACTTATGCATACTACTAATAAATCAATGTTACAAAAATAGTGGTAAATATAAACACACTGTTGATAACTTTATATCAACACTGATTGAAATTTGTAGTGCAGTGGCTTTTCGTGCGTGTGCTCAGCGGGAAAACGCATGACGTGACGTCACGGGAGGTTAAGCTCTCTGAGTGTTTACTCATTATTCTCTTCTTCCTTTACCTCTCTCCCCCCTTTCTCCTTCCTTCCTCTCTCCCTTTCACTCCTCTCTTTCTCCCTTCCTTCTACTCCTTCCTCTCTCCCTCCCTCCCTTCCTTTCCTGCCTTCTTCCCTCCCTCCCTCTTTCCTTCCCTAATCTCCCTTCCTCCCTCCTATCCCTTCCTCCCTTCTTCCCTCCCTCATTCTCTCCTTCCCTTCCTCCCTCCTATTCTTTCCTCCCTCCCATCCCTTCCTCTCTCACTTCAATTCCTTCCTTTCTCCCTCTCCCTTTCCTTCCTCCCTCCATCTCTTCCTCCCTCCCTTCTCTCCACCCTCCCTACCTCTTTCCACCCTCCTTGCCTCCTTCTATCCTTCAATCCCTCTCTCCCTCCCTTCCCTCCCTCCCTCCTTTCCCTCCTTCCTTCTCCCGTTTCTCCATCTTCCTCTTCGCCGTACACTGTCACCCTCGTTTCCTCCCTTACACCCCTGCCCCCCCCCCCACCTAGCACTCATCACCTGTTGCACACAAAGTGTTCCTGCAACATTGCATTGCAGAGTCGTTTCCCTGAAAGGTCCAAAATTAGCATATCTTTTATCCCGAACAACAGGAGGAGGTGGGTCTTGTTTTGTCCTCAACCCCTTGCCCCTCCTCTTTCCTCACCCCGCTCCTCACCCCCATCCTTTCTCCCCTCCCCCTTCTGTCTCTTGTCATGACCCCTCCTCTCTCCTCACTCTCTCTTCTCTCCTCACTCTCTCTTCTCTCCTCACTCTCTCTTCTCTCCTCACTCTCTCTTCTCTCCTCACTCTCTCTTCTCTCTTCACTCCCCTCCTCTCTCCTCACTCCCTTCCTTTCTCCTCACTCTTCTCTCCTCACTCTCTCTTCTCTCCTCACTCCCCTCCTCTCTCCTCACTCCCTTCCTTTCTCCTC
>NW_028234430.1:12051194-12053694 GCF_977035675.1 Penaeus japonicus
ATAATGTAGTTATTGCAGGTGATGAGTTAACTCTCCAACAAGTTCATGGCATTGCAAATTATTTGAGCAACATATCTTCATTCTCTCTGTACGTGTTGCCAGGTGATGAATTGCCTTCTTGCCATACCATTTAAAGAGGTGGAAAGCCAGGAACACACACACACATACACACGCACATACATGTATACACGGACACACAAGAAAACAGACGCACACACTAACACACACAAACATACACGCACTTACACAAAGCAGGAGTTTTTACATGAGTCAGATAAGAAAACAAATCCAACACACACACACACACCCACACCCACACAAACACACGAAGGGCAGCCCATACCAAGGAGGTCCTTTGAAGGGATGCGGGTGTAAGGAGGGAAGAAACTTGGAGAGGAGGAGGGAAGGAAGGGCGGGGGGCAGAGGGTGGGGGTAGAGGTAAGAACCGATATATTATCAATTTCAAAAGATGAAAGACCGGCTCAATAAAAATTGCACTAAGGGTAATTTGTTGAAAGAAAAATGGCGCCTGGTGTATTTCGGGAAATGCATATTAATCATTCAGAGATGGTAATATGGTTAACAATATGTATCTATTCATGGTGCCCAGTTACGCTTAATCTTTTGAGCCCTGGAATTATCTAACAAGGGAAATAGCACAGACACACACACACACACATACACAAGATACAGACATAGACACACGCACACACAGACATAGACACAGACACACTCACTGACATAGACACACGCACACAGACGCACATAGTAGAACTGAAGGTGATCGAAGTCAAAGCAAACGAGGTAAACCTAATAATTACTACAACATACCACGTACCACCACATAAATCTGTGTGGTCGCAAGAAAAGTAGCAAAAAATATTCAAGAAACACTAGGGACCTAAAGGGTAATACTAAGATTTAAGGAAACACATGGAAAAAAGGCCTTATTGACTGGGAAAGCTTAGAACCGAAAGCGTAACCCGATTCGTGTATTGGAAAATTATTCTAAATCATAAATGAATGTTGTCCTTTTTAAAACTTGATAGGAAATACCAGGGAGAGAGGCTGGACAGGCATGCTAAGCTTGATTTAATATTAACAAGATAGAAAGGTGATATAAAGGATATAGAGTGCTTTCCTCGACTAGGAAAAGATAATCTTGTTATGATGAAGATACTGTTTTATTACAGGAAGAAATCATCAAAGGGAATGCAAAAGTGAGGAGCCATAATTACAAGAGAGTTAATTAAAGAAACCTAAAACAGTGCTTTGAAGACATAAACTGGGAAACAAAGCTTAACGAAGAGGACATGGACATGAAATACACAGAACTTCGTGCAATCTACAAAGATCAAACACAGACCAAAAGTGGTTCAATGAAAAATTCAAGAAAGAGAGAGACAAGGTTCAGAAGACACAAGTCTCAAGCAACATATGAAAGACACAGAGTACAAGATAGATTTTGAAAAGATAGATTTTGAAAAGAACTTCATTAAGAAAATTGGTCCACGCTTTTTTTTTTTTTTTTTTTTTTTTTTTTTTAATAACTACATAACTAGCAAAACCAAACATCAAAGGCAACACTGTTTATAGTAAAGATAAGGGAATGTGTGAATTCCTAAGCGAGAAATTCCAGTCTGTGTTTGTTCAGGACAGCCACTTTGATATAGAAAGAGACCTTGTAATCAGTAATCAGTACACCGAAAACGTCACGCTCCCCCCCCCAAAAAAAAAAAAAAAAAAAAAAAAAAACAGAATTAGATAAGAAAAGAAAAGAAAAAAAAAAAAAAGGATCAGACGAAATCTCTAACTGGATTTTCAAGAAATAGGTTGAACAAATGTGTACACCTTTAGTGTTAATATTCCAAAGTTCAGTGAAAAAGGGAAAACTAACGAAATCAGGGAAATTAGATGACATAACAAGTATCAGAATGATGAACAGTTAAATCTTTTGAATTATAGACCATTTTCGTTAACTAGTGTAATGTTTAGACTGCTAAAAAAGATAACAGGGTAACAATGGTTGAACTACCTTAAAAAATACACTACATGATATCAAATAGGCAGTTTAGTTTCAGGCAGCGTACTGTTGTGTGTAGAAAATATCCTTTGTTTTTATAATTGTCTCTGGGATATTGCAAGAAAGAGACAGACAGCTAGATTGCATATACTTCGACTTCAAAAAGGCTTTGGAGTAAGTGTCACACAGTAGACTGATATGGAAATTGGAACACCAGGGAGGAGATAAAGGAAAACTCCTCGACTGGATGAAAGAGTTTCTGCTTGAAAGACAAATGAAGTGAGTAATCACAGGGAAACACTTGTCATGGAGACGAGTAAGGAGCTGAGTGCCTCAAGGATCAGTCTTGGCATTTTCATAAATGACATGAGCTCTAGTTGGTATCTGAATAGGTTCGCAGACAACGCAATAAGACAAAGAAGGGTGATAAACGAGGAATCGTCTCATAGCCTCTAAAAAGGACATCGAGATCTCATT
>NW_028234430.1:12083694-12086194 GCF_977035675.1 Penaeus japonicus
TTCTTTGTCTGTCTGGTTCTCATGTTATTGTTTTTCGTCCTCTCTTTCTCTCTTTTTCTTTCTCTTTCTCTCTCCCTCCCCCCTTCTCTCTCTCTCTATCTGTCTCTCTCCCTTTCTCTCTCTCTCTCTATCTGTCTCTCTCCCTTTCTCTCTCTCTCTCTATCTGTCTCTCTCCCTTTCTCTCTCTCTCTCTCTCTCTCTATATATATATATATATATATATATATATATATATATCACATGCATATTATCTCCCTCTCTCTCTCTCTATCTCTCTCACACATACTCTCTCTCTCTCTCTCTCTCTCTCTCTCTCTCTCTCTCTCTCTCTCTCTCTCTCTCTCTCTCTCTCTCTCTCTCTCTCTCTCTCTATATATATATATATATATATATATATATATATATATATATCACATGCATATTATCTCCCTCTCTCTCTCTCTATCTCTCTCACACATACTCTCTCTCTCTCTCCTCTCTCCTCTCTCCTCTCTCTCTGTCATTCTCTCTCTCTCTCTCTCTCTCTCTCTCTCTATATATATATATATATATATATATATATATATATCACATGCATATTATCTCCCTCTCTCTCTCTCTCTATCTCTCTCACACATACTCTCTCTCTCTCTCTCTCTCTCTCTTTCTCTCTCTCTCCATATATATATATATATATATATATATATATATATATATATATATATACATACTGTATATACATATATATATTCTCTCTCTCTCTCTCTCTCTCTCTCTCTCTCACACACACACATACACGCTCTCTTTCTCTCTCTCTCGTATTTTTTTGGTCACTTAAAAAATAAATATATTTCATGCTCTCAGCTTCTCTCTCTCTCTCTCTCTCTCCTCTCTATCGAACCAGCTCATTATCTATTTCTTACCTCCTCTCATTCTATCTCATTATCTATTGAACCCTCTCTCTAGCTCTCTCTCTTATCTCCTCTCTCTCTAACCTCTTTCATCTATCTCTCCTCATCCTCTATTCATTATCTATCAAATATATATATCTATTATATCACATGCATATTAACAATTCTTCCCTTCCTCTCCCTCTCTCGTCTCTCTCTATCTCTCTCACACAGACCTTCGTCATTTATCTCTCTCTCTATCTCTCTCTCTTCTCTCGAACCAGCTTAGCTTTTATCTCAACATCTATCGAACCAGCCTATCAACTATCTCAAATCAATCGACCAGCTATCATATTCAACTTCTATCAACACTTATCATCTACTCAACATCTAGAACCAGCTTATCATCTCTCCAATATATATATACCAGCTTATATATATATATATCTATCTATATATATACATACATACTGTATATACATATATATATTCTCTCTCTCTCTCTCTCTCTCTCTCTCTCTCACACACACACACACACATACACGCTCTCTTTCTCTCTCTCTCGTATTTTTTTGGTCACTTAAAAAAAAAAAAAAAACACTAAAAAAGCAGAATGGCATTTTATTCCTTTTCTTTTTCTCACTCTCCCTTTTTTCCCCAAGGTTCTGTTCATAACGCTGTCACTGTCTTGTTCTTCCACGAGACACGAATGCATAAATGAATAAATATATTTCATGAATAATAAACGGGAGCTCATCTCTCACTGGGTTTCTTTGCAGGAAAGTTTCTTTTGTATACTTGCATTGTTTATCTTAATCTCTTATTTTTGCTAACTTATTCCTTTGTTTATGTTTATATAAGAAGGGAGAGAGGGATGATAGAATAACACGGGAGGAAAATAACTGAGATAGATGAAAAGATGGTTGAAAAAGTAGATTATTTTTATTCTGCCAATCTGTCTATCGACGGCTCTAACAACCTATCTATCTCACTATCTATTTAACCAGATGATTATCTCTCTCTCTCTCCATCTATTTAATATGTTATCTATTTCACTATCTATCTAACCAGCTCATTATTTATCTCACTATTTACTCTAACAATTCATTATTTATCTCACTACCTATCGAACCAGCTCATTATCTATTTCATTATCTATCGAACTAGCTCATTATCTATCTCATTATCTATTGAACCAACTCATTATCTAGCTAACCAGCTCATTATCTATTACTCTATTCATCTAACGCTCATTATCTATTTCATTATCTATCGAACCAGCTTATCATTTATCTCAACATCTATCGAACCAGCTTATCATCTATCTCAACATCTATCGAACCAGCTCATTATCTGTCTCACCATTACATATCTATGTGGAAATAAAAGAAAGTATTTTTTATCCTTTCACTGGAGAGAGGAAGTAGATAAACAGATAAATAGATAGATAAATTAGATAAACATAATCATAAATACAAGCCTCAATTGCACCTGATATCATGCTTGAGTCTCTATGCAACTTTGCTCTTGCTTACTTGCTTTGCGCTTTGAAGGCACAAGTTTACGGCCTTGCTTTACAAATATGCTTCAGTGTTCTAGGCGTCTGTTATGAAAGCAATCAAGCACTGTTC
>NW_028234430.1:12108694-12126194 GCF_977035675.1 Penaeus japonicus
CAAAGCCATTCTCTCACTTTCTCTCTCTCTCTCTCTCTCACACTTTTTCTCTCTCTTTCTCTCTCGCCTGCTCTCGTTCTTTCATTCTCTCTCTCTCTCTCTCTCTCTCTCTCTCTCTCTCTCTCACACACTTTTTCTCTCTCTTTCTCTCTCGCCTGCTCTCGTTCTTTCATTCTCTCTCTCTCTCTCTCTCTCTCTCTCTCTCTCTCTCTCTCTCTCACACACTTTTTCTCTCTCTTTCTCTCTCGCCTGCTCTCGTTCTTTCATTCTCTCTCTCTCTCTCTCCTGCTCTCGTTCTTTCACTCTCTCTCTCACTCTCTCTCTCTTTTTCACTCTCTCTCTCTCTTTTTCTCCTTGTCTCTCTCTTCCTCTCTTTATATTTCTATTTATATCTCTCTCTTTTGCTTTTTTCTCCCGTTCTCTCTAGTTCTTCCTTTCTCTTTTTCTCTCTCCCTTTCTCTCGCTCTCTCTCTCTCCTCATTGTTCTCACTCTCTTTCTTTCACCCTCTCCCTCTCTCTCTAATTTCTCTCCCTGTCACTCTCTACTTCTCTCTATATTTCTATTTACCTCTCTCTCTTTTGCTCTTTTTTACTTTCCTCTTATTCTCTCTCTTTCTCTCTCTTTCTCTCTCGTAATCTCTTTTCCCTCTCTCTCTCTCCCTAACATGCTCTCTTTCTCCTTCTCTCTCTGTTTTTTGTTTGTTTGTTTGTTTGTTTATTGTGTGCGTTTTGTTTTATTTCTGGTACGCCACCGCTTTGGCTATGGAGATAAGGGAAGGGGCGTGGGATGGGGAAGAGGGGGAGAGGTAAGGGCCCGGGAAAAGGGGGAGGGAAAGAACGATTGGGAGGGGATAAAAGGAAGGGGGAGGGAAAGAGCGAGAGGGAGGGGGCGGAAGGAAGGGGAAAGGAGAGAGCGTGTGATGGGTATCACAAATAGGTAATCATCAAAAGTCTAATAACTCTTGATCCATAGTAATAATTACTTTGATTACGGGAGGCTAGTTGGACGTCTTGGCTTGGCGGGCTCATGCTGGGTTGAGGTCCGTAGGTCTTATCTTAGGGTCTTCTTGTGGTTTTGGTTTTTGGTCCCCAATCCCAAGTCGAGGCGGCGGCTCTGTGGTGCTGGTGGCGTGGGCGCGCCCCGTTTAGGGCCCCGGGGGTGGGGGGTTGGGGTGCGTGGGTGGCGTGGGTGGCGTGGGTGGCGAGTGCAGGTGCGCTAGCGAGAAAGCGAGGGGGCAAGGTAGGTCATATATTTATATCTGACCTCGCACGGCCTGGGCTAACAATAGATTTCAGAACCGCTTTTTTTTAATTTTTTTTTTTTTTTTTTCTTACTGCTTTTTTTCTCATTTTTTTAACCTCTTTTCTCATTTTTCCTTCTTTCTTTTTCTTTTCTCTCATATTCCTTCCTTGCTGCTTTTCCGCCTGGTCGAGATGTAGGAAGCGACGTGGTGGCTAACACAAGGCCACGTGGCACCTAGAGCGAGTGGGAGGCAGTAGCAGAAGGGGAAGAAGGAAGGGAGAGGGAAAGAGCGAGAGGAAGGGGACAGGAGGAAAGGGGAGGGATAGAGCGAGAGGGAGGGGTCAACAGGAAGGGGGAGGGAGAAAACGAGAGGGAGGGGAGCGCCAAAAGGCAGGAGGGGAAAGAGGAGGAAAAGGGGAAAAAAAAAGAGCGAGAGAGGGAGGGAGAATCAAAAAAACAAAGAGCAACGCAAGGGATCGAGCAGGGGAAGCAACATGAAAGGGGCGGAGAAAAAAGATCGAAGGAGGGCAGCTGCAGGAGGAAAGAAAGGGGAAAGCGATAGGAAGAGAACGAAACTGTAGGGGGAGGGAGTGGGTTTAGTAGTTGGGAAGGAGGGGGATGGAAGGAGTGAGAGAGTGAAGAGGAGGAGGTAAGGAGAGGAGAAAGGAGGAGGTAGGTGGAAGGGAGCGGGAGAGATCAAGAGGGAGGAGGTAGGAGGAAGGTAGAAGGAGAGAGCGAGAGGGAGGGGTAGGAGGAGAGAGGAAGGAGAGGGCGAGAGGGAAGGGATGGGAGAGGAAAACAAAATAAGAAGGGAGCGAAAGGGAGTGTGGTAAAGGGAGGGAACACGGAGGAGGGAGAGAGGGGAAAAACTAGGCGTAAAAGGGGATGGGAGAAAAGGGAGGGGAGGGGAAGAATAAAAGGGGATGGGAGATAGGGGAGAGGGAAAAAAGGGAGAGCGGTTCGGAAAGAAGGAAATAGCGCAAGAATAGGGGATAGAAGAAGAAAATTAGGGGGAATAGGCTATTGATAAGTAGGAGTTAGAAAGCGAGAGGAAAGTATTAGGAGGAGGGGCGGGGGGGGGGGGGGGGGGGCGAGGCGGAGGGAAGAAAGAGACGGGGGGGCGGCGAGCGAGAGAGCGAGAGGGAGAAAGGAGGTAGGAGGTATGGCAGGGGGGAGGAGGATGGCAGAAGGAAAGAGCGAGAAGGAGGTAGTAGGAGGTAGGGGGAGGGAGAGAGCGAGAGGGAGAAAGGGGGAAGGAGAGAGCGAGAGGGAGGGCACAGGAGGATGGAGGAGGGAGAGAGCGAGAGGGAGATGAAGAAGCGGAGGAGATAAAAGTGATGGTGTAACTCTCTGGATTCTATTATCTTTACAACCAACAGAGACGCAAACGGAATGAGCTTCTCCTTTTTCTTTTCCTTTTCGCTTCTTATTCTTTTTCTGTCTTTAATTATGGGAAGCGAGATCCTTTTATGGAAGTGTTGGCGCGTCAAAGATTCATGAGTAACTGCCTTCGAAGTCTTACTCACGCATACACGGGTACTGATTTAAATAGACATTCATATACGCACAAACATATATGCACACACATACACACATGTACTCCAGACATTAATGATAATTACCTATTCCTCCCCCCCCCCCTCTATTCCTTTCCTAACTTGCTTTGTATTTTACCAATTCATAACAAGCAAATTAAGGGAAATTTAAGTTAATCTATAAAAAGTTGTTAATACGCCTATTTTTCCTTTAGAATTGGATCAAACCAACATTTTTTTTTCTTCTTCTCCCCCCCGTCCTTCTCACCGTACCTCACTTCCTCCCCATATATCTCTCTTTCTCGCTTTTTCCTTGGAGGTTTACATATGTAACTCTGCCATCTACCAGAGAGACACCATAAGCCTAATCACACCGAATTATGACCCTGATTAATCATGGAAGAGAAGGAAAGTGCCTCCATTTCCTTGTATTTCTCGTAAAAAATAAAACTTGTAGGATTGTTATGAGGACTTCAGTAATCCAACCAGGGATATAAGGGATATCGTAGTGGTAATGATAATTTTCTTGCAATTGATTATGATAATGATGATAATAACTAGAGTGCTATTCATTGTGATCATGGTAATGATTATGAAAATATTACAAAAGTTATAGATGGGTATAAACAAATGATTGTGAAATTGATGACGCAATGCCATCTAACAGCATCTCGTTTTATAACGTCCGTCTTACATAACCATTAACTGGGTACATGTCATTAACCAGATCTAAGACTCCAACAACCTATATCCTCTTTTATAACAGTAGACAAGATTTTTTTCCCCTGTTTTTCTCGTTGGCAACCGCTACTTAAGTCAAATTAGGTCTTGTTGAACATTCACGTAATTTCATATCATTGTGCTGTATTGTAAATCTCTTAGTTCGATGATGTTTATATATGACACAATGTTACGAAAACCGAGCTAAGATTCTTTGAGTTATCAAAAAATCAAAACATTTTATATAACATTTAATGACGATAAGAGGATGAAATATACGTTGTAGATTCAGCAGTTCTTTCAACTTCTGTGATATATTGTTTCTAAAGTCTGGAACTTGAGAGGCAAAGCATTTCAACGGGGAAGTATATCTTACGTACAAGCGGAACATTTCTGTTGCAATGATTCTTTCTAGCAACTCAAACATTTACCCATTCTTTCACTCTCTGTCTCTCTCCATCTCTCTCCTTCTCCCCCCCCCCCCGCCTCTCTCCCTCTCGTTCTCGCTCCCCATTGTTCTTTCTCCCTCCTTCCCTCCCCCTCCTCTCTCTCTCTCTCTCTCTTTCTCTCTCCCTCTCTCTCTTCCTGAAACACTGACCAATAACACGTAGGAGTCTTGAATGTATTTTAAAATTAACCCAAAAAATTCTCGTTGTTTTGGATTAAGACTCGATTATATCACAAAACATACTATATGGATGACGTTCTTCCGCTAATTTGGAGGCAAATCACAGACAAATACATGCATAGGCAGTGCATAACAATGCCACAATGTCTACACAGCCTATAATATCTACACAAATGAATATTACTTTTGTATGCCTCCCATTTGCCTATGAGAACGAGGTTGCTTGTTCCATGTACTTATTTTTGTTTTTGCCTTATTTATATAATCGTTAAAGGTGAAGATTTTCCCACACTAACGTGGATGCTACTATTTGATTTGATTAGCGGACGTTTCTATAAAGAGGAAACACTGCTTTTACGCATTTCTGTCTCCGTCTGTATAAGTGTCTCTTTCTCTATTTCTGTCTGTCCCTTTCTCTCTCTCTCTCTCTCCCTCTCTCTTTCTCTCTCTCTCTCTCTCTCTCTCTCTCTCTCACCCCTCTTTGGCTCCCCTCTCTCATACACACATTTGGTTTTACACTAGTACTACGTATTGCATAACTTTTTGTACATATAAATCATATGTTCATGCGCACTTTATCATAAATCTCAAGGTCAAACAATTCGACAATTTAGAATACTGTCACTCCTATTCATAAAAAAAAACTTGTAACCAAATTCATGTCATCCAACATTATAAAATCAACCAAACTGGTTTGTACCTTCATCCCATCTTCTTTCCTCTCTTCCTCTTCTTCAATCTTTCTCCCCTTTTTTCGACTCCCTCCATTCCTCTCCCCTCTTCTCTTCTTCCCTTCCTTCTCCTCCTTCCCTTCCCCTCCCTTTCTCAGTCCTTCTCTCTTCTCCCCTTTTCTTGACTCCCTTCACCCCTCTCCCCTTTTCTTGACTCCCTTCACTCCTCTTCCCTTTTCTTTTCCTTCCGCCCTTCTCCCCCTTCACTTCCCTCTCCCCTTTCTCCCTCCCTTCCTTTGATCAACTCTCTCACTTTCCATTCCTTCTCCCCCCCCTTCCCTCTCCCCTTCTGTCGTTCTTTCATCTTTCTCCTCCTTTCCTGTCCCCTCCCTTCCCCCTTCCCTTCCCCTCCTTTCCCTCTTCCCTTCCGTTCCCTTCACACATTCTCAAGACCACACGTATTGCCTCAAGGTCTCTGCACAGGAGCTAAGACAACATGGCATCATTTAGTAAACAAATAGAGGACAGGACCATCGACTAGCCGACTATCTCCTTGTTGGTATGAGCGATAATTGCTTGTTTGCGTGTCTCTGGCTACTTTTGGTTTGCGCTTTTGGGTTTCGGCTTTTTTTTTTGATAGATTATTTTGTTTCGGGGTTAATGCAGCGTGGTATTGTTGTTTGTTTCTGTCTGTATGTATGTCTGTCTGTCTATCTGTTTCTCTCTCTCTCACTCTGTCTCTCTATCTCTCTCACTCTGTCTCTCTATCTCTCTCCCTCGTTCTTTCACTCTCTTCCCATCTCACACCTTTCTTATTTTCTCCTCCACTTCCTATTTGCCTCTCTCTCTCTCTCTTCTTCCCTCCCACATTTGGTGCATATTTGTTTTCTTCGTCATGCTGCATTTTTTACATAAAGGCGAAACATTCTAAATCTGGGACTAATTGTGTTTATATTTTGTTATATATAAGATCAGTAGTAACAATACCAATGAACTGTATATATCTAATCAGCAATGGTAGAGCTGTTCGTCAATCTTGCTCTTGTAATTTCCAATAAGTGGATCCAATAATTTCATATGGAATCAGCAGACAACCGAAAGCGATTTGGATATGCACTATATTAACACCCATGATAGTTAAATATGGCTTCGTGAATCCGTAGAGTTTAGACAACAAATTGCGAAAGAAGTCGCTCGTCAAAACATATATCCATTCATCTTTAACTATACCACACACTCTCACTCACTCACTTCCTCACATGCCTTACATTCCCCTCATTACGAGAGACAACATGAGAACTCCCAGGATCGTGAGTGCAACCTCCTAACCCCATGCCTCATCCCTCTCCTATCCTCGATCCCCTCCTCCCCCCCCCTCCCCTCTCAGCTGCCTCATGCAAATGAAGGCGCCATTGATTCACCCAGGTCCCCTGAGACACCCCGGGGTACTTGAGCACCGGGAAATAGCGACCTTCGAGTCAAAGGCCATAAGGGCTGGGATTGAATGCACTTTTGCTGAGTGAGGAGGCAGAGAGAGGTGATGCCGGTGTTCGTAGAGGAGGTGGAGGAGGAGATGACGGTGGAGGAGGAGGTGGAGGAGGAGGTGGAGGAGGAGGTGGAGGTGGAGGGGGGTGTAGGGGAGGTGGAGGTGGATGAAGAGGTGGAGGAAGAGACGGAGGAGGAGGAGGAGGAGGTGGGGGAGAAGAAGAGGAGGAAGAATAGAGACAGTAGGAGAAGTGAAGGTCGAGATGGAGGAAGAAGTAGAAAAGGAAGAGGAGATGGAGGAGGAGGAAGAGAAGGAGGTGGAAGAAGAAGAAGAAGAAAAAAGTAGAAGAAGAAGAAGAGGGAGAGGAGGAGGAAGGTGAAAACGAAGGCGAAGACTAGGGTACTAGGGAAGATAGAAACGGGCAAAGGGGAAGAATGATGCGGGGTAGGCGGGGGAGGAGTGAAGAGGATGAGGAAGAAGAAACTGGGGTGAAGAACTGGTGGGTGCAAGAAGGAAAGAGTATGGAACGATGGAAAGCGATGCGAAGAAGACGAGGAGCCGTAAAATTCAAAGAGCGTAAAGGATTCAGGAAGTGAAAGGAGGTTAGAGGAAGTGAAAGGAAAAGGACGACAACGGAAGAGGGAGGAGAAGGAGAGAAGCAGGAGGAAGAAAAAGAGGAGGAATGGGAGGAGAAAAAGGGGTAAAAGGGAGGAAAAAAAAACGAGTAAGGTAAATGTGAAAAATGAGAAGTGTAAACAAGTAAATGGAAGTTATAAGAGGCAGATGGAAGAAGCAATGGAAGTTATTACCAAGGAAGAAGAAGAAGGGAAGAAGATAAAGAAGATGAACAATGAAGGAAAAATGAGAAAGGAAGAATAAGAATGAAGGGAAAAATGAGAGCAGTAGAGTATGAGAAGAAGGAAACGAAGCATACGGGAAGGCGAGAGAAGGAAGAAACGAATAGGACAACGAAGAAGAGCAGGAGGAGGAGGAGTAGAAGAAAGAAGAGTAAGGCGAAGAAGAGATAGAAAGAAGAAGGTTAAGGCGGAAGAAAAAGATAGAGAGGCAAGGGAAGGGATAGAGAAGGTGGGCGAAAGAAAAAGAATTAGGAAGCGTAAACGAAGATTTAGGAGTAAGGTCAGGAGAAGAAGAGGGTAGACGAGTAGGTTCGAGTGAGGCGAGGGACGGTATGAAAGAAGAAGGCGAGAAGAAAGGAAGGAAGCGAAGAGGAGAAAGGAGAAGAAGGAGAGGCCTGACAGAAGGAGAAGAAGGAGAAGAAAGAAGCAGAAGACGAAGACGAGAAGGAGAAGAAGGAAGAAGAAAGTGGAAGCAGAGAAGAATGAAGAGAAGGACGAAGAGAGAAGAATGAAGAAGGAAGAGGATGAAGATGGGCTTAAAGGAAGGAAGCGAAACGAAGAAGAGATGAAAGAGGAAGCGGATGAGAAGAAAGAAACAGGCGACGAAAAAAGAAAAAGAGAGGAAGGAAGATGCAGGAGTATGAAGAGAAGAAAGAATACGAAGACAAAGAAGGAGGTAAAAGAAGAAGAGGGAGACAAATAAGGAGATGAAGAAGAAGAAGAAGAAGAAGAAGAAGAAGAAGAAGAAGAAGAAGAAGAAGAAGAAGAAGAAGAAGAAGAAGAAGAAGAAGAAGAAGAAGAAGAAGAAGAAGAAGAAGAAGAAGAAGAAGAAGAAGAAGAAGAAGAAGAAGAAGAAGAAGAAGAAGAAGAAGAAGAAGAGATGGAGGAGGATGTGGTGGGGGAGGAAGGGGGGAGGTGGTGGGGGAAGTGGTGGGGGTAGGGGAGAGGTGGTGAGGGAGGAAGAAGAAGAAGAAGAAGAAGAAGAAAAAGTAGGAGAAGAAAAAGTAGAAGAAGAAGAAGAAGAAGAAGAAGAAGAAGAAGAAGAAGAAGAAGAAGAAGAAGAAGAGATGGAGGAGGATGTGGTGGGGGAGGAAGGGGGGAGGTGGTGGGGGAAGTGGTGGGGGTAGGGGAGAGGAGGAGAGGGAGGAAGAAGAAGAAGAAGAAGAAGAAGAAGAAGAAGAAGAAGAAGAAGAAGAAGAAGAAGAAGAAGAAGAAGAAGAAGAAGAAGAAGAAGAAGAAGAAGAAGAAGAAGAAGAAGAAGAAGAAGAAGAAGAAGAAGAAGAAGAAGAAGAAGAAGAAGAAGAAGAAGAAGAAGAAGAAGAAGAAGAAGAAGAAGAAGAAGAAGAAGAAGAAGAAGAAGAAGAAGAAGAAGAAGAAGAAGAAGAAGAAGAAGAAGAAGAAGAAGAAGAAGAGATGGAGGAGGATGTGGTGGGGGAGGAAGGGGGGAGGTGGTGGGGGAAGTGGTGGGGGTAGGGGAGAGGTGGTGAGGGAGGAAGAAGAGGAGGAGGAGGAGGAGGAGGAGGAGGAGGAGGAGGAGGAGGAGGAGGAGGAAGAAGAAGAAGAAGAGATGGTGGAGGATGTGGTGGGGGAGGAAGGGGGGAGGTGGTGGGGGGAAGTGGTGGGGGGTAGGGGAGAGGTGGTGAGGGAGGAAGAAGAGGAGGAGGAGGAGGAGGAGATGGTGGTGGTAGGGGACGTGGTGGAGAAGGAGTAGGAGGAGGAGGGGGAGGAGGTTAGAGACGATAGGGAAGGGAGTGACAGAAGATAAGGAGGAGGTGGGGGAAGGGGAAGAGGAGTAGGAGGAACAGAAGAACAAAAATGAAGTAGAAGTAGTAGAGAAAGGAAGAGGGGGAGGAGGGATATGAGAAGGAGAAGGTACGAATAGGAGAAGAAGGAAAAAAAATAAGAAAACGAAGAAGGAGGAAGAGGAGTAGGAGGAAGAGGAGAAGCCCTCCCTCCCTCCCTCCCCATCGCTCTCCCTCCCTCGCCATCCCCTCTTCCCCTCCCCCTCCCTCCCTCCCCCCTTCCCCCCACCTATCTTCGGTCTTCCTCCTCGCAGTCTCACAACCCCACAACGCCTTCAGAACACAACCCTCACTTGACTCATTATCTCCTCACTCAAGGGTTTAACTCGTGTCCCATTCCCCTCACACAAAGCCCTCACTCCTTCATTCCATCTTCAGGCACTTGCAGAGCCACCTTGCGTCGGGTTTGGGAAATTAATTCTGAGGTCTGGATATGTTGATAATTTTCTGTGGTTTTTAGAAAGGGGGGTATGGTTTCTTTAAATCTGGTTATGATTTATGTATATTGTGTGTATGCATGTACACACACACACACACACACATACACACACAAACAAAATAAACATTCAAACAAGCAAGCAAGTAAACACCCACCCATCCCACCCACCCATCCATCCATACACACACACACACACACACACACACACACACACACACACACACACACACACACACACACACACACACACACACACACACACACACACATACACACACACACACACACACACACTCCCCTCCCCTCCTTCTTCGTATCACCTTCTCCTCTACCTCCCTCTCAGTCCTCCCTCTTCATCTCTCTATCTCCATCTCCTTCTCTCTTACTCTTCCTTTTCCCTATCCCATCCTCCTCCTTCTCTTCCCTTCCCCATTCCTCCTTCTCCTCTACCATCCTCCTCCCTGTCCCTCTCTCAATTCTCCTCTCCACCCACCCTCCCTATCCCTCCCACCCATTCTCCTCCCATCCTCCTCCTCCTCCCCCTCTCCCTCCTCCTCCTCCTCCTCCTCCCCCTCTCTTCTTCCCATCTCCGGACGCATTAGAGGCGTGGAGAAGGAGCGACGGAAGAATAGCGTAAATGAAACGTCAAATTGAAGGGAGGGTAAAAAATGGAAGGAGGAAGGGGAGAGGGATGGGAGGGAGGAGGAGGAGGAGGAGGAGGAGGAGGGGGAAGAGGAGGGGAGGGGAGGGGGAGGAGGGATGAAAGAGTCGCCGCTATTGCCCGAGGAGGTGGTGATCGGGGAGAAGGAGGAGGAGGAGGAGGAGGAAGAAGAAGAAGAGATGGTGGAGGATGTGGTGGGGGAGGAAGGGGGGAGGTGGTGGGGGGAAGTGGTGGGGGGTAGGGGAGAGGTGGTGAGGGAGGAAGAAGAGGAGGAGGAGGAGATGGTGGTGGTAGGGGACGTGGTGGAGAAGGAGTAGGAGGAGGAGGGGGAGGAGGTTAGAGACGATAGGGAAGGGAGTAAGAGAAGATAAGGAGGAGGTGGGGGAAGGGGAGGAGGAGTAGGAGGAACAAAAATTAAGTAGAAGCAGTAGAGAAAGGAAGAGGGGGAGGAGGGATATGAGAAGGAGAAGGTACGAATAGGAGAAGAAGGAAAAAAAATAAGAATAAGAAGGAGAAGGAAGAGGAGTAGGAGGAAGAGGAGAAGGAATAGGAGGAGGAGGAGGAGGAAGAAGTTGTGAGGAAGGAAGTGAAGAGGGAGGAAGAGGAGAGGGAGGAGGAGTTAGGAAGGGAAGAGGGAGGGGGAAGAGGAAGGAGAGGAGGATTGAGGTAATACTTATAATCATAATGGTCCTGAAAATGATAATGATAATATCAATGATAGTAATGATAATGATAATAATAATGATAATGATAATGATGATAATGGGAAAATAATGATAACAATGATGATAATGATAATAATTATTATTAACAACAAAAATAATGGTAGTAATGTTGATAATGATAATAATGATGATACGATGATAGTATGATAATGTATATGATGATAATGATGATGATGATTATGATAATGGAAGTAATAGTTACAATAATTATAATGATAATAATGCTAGTAACCATGACAGTAGTAATAGTTGATAATAACAATAATGGTAATATAATAATGACTGATGATGATGATGTTATTAATGATAATGATAATTCTGATAACAATGAAAAGACAAAAGGATAAACATGATAATAATAGGATTGATAATGATAATGATGATAATAGAAATAACAGCAACAACATTTATAATGATAATAATGATGATAATAATAATAATAATAATGATGATAAGGATTGAATGATGATAATGACAATGATAATGATAATGATAACAATATTAGTTATCATAACAGTAATGATGATTATACCGTTGATAGGGATAATAATAGTAATAACAACAAATGATAACGAAAGCAATAATAGTAAGAACACTAATAATAACAACAACAGCCGTAACAATAACAATGACAAAGAACATAGAACAAAAACAGCAAGAAAATGAAGCAAAAGAAAACGTAACAGATAAAAAAGTGAAGAAAAATAATAACTAAGAGGAGGAGTAACACATGGAAAGAACTTAAGAGGAGAGAGAAAGAGTGGGGAGGAAGGGGAGGAGGAGAGTGGGGAGGAAGGGGAGGAGGATAGAGGGGAGAGAAAGGGGAGGAGGAGAGTGGGGAGGAAGGGGAGGAGGATAGAGGGGAGAGAAAGGAGAGGAGGAGAGTGGGGAGGAAGGGGAGGAGGATAGAGGGGAGAGAAAGGGGAGGAGGAGAGTGGGGAGGAAGGGGAGGAGGAGAGTGGGGAGGAAGGGGAGGAGGATAGAGGGGAAAGGGAGGGGAGAGGAAAGAGGGGAAAGGGAGGGGGGGAGGAGAGAGGGGAAAGTGAGGGAGAGAGGGGAAAGGGAGGAGGAGGAGAGTGGGGAAAGAGAGTGGGAGGAGAGAAGGGGAAATGGATGGGGGGAGGAGAGAGGGGAGAGGGAGGGGGGAGGAGAGAGGGGAGAGGGAGGGGGAGGGGAAGCGAACGAGGGCGAAGAAGAGTGCTTGCGAAAAACTCCAATTAAGGTCACATCCCCTTGTGATCTCCTCTCCCTCCTCCCCTCCCTACTCCCCTCTTCCCCCTTCCCTCCCCTTTCCCATCTTACCCCGCCCTCTTTCCCCTTCTCCACTCCTCTCTCTCTCTCTCTCTCTCTCTCTCTCTCTCTCTCTCTCTCTCTCTTTCTCTCCCCTTCTCTTTCTTCTCTTTTTCCCCTCTCCTTTCTCCTCTCCCTGCCTCATTCTTCCCCTTCTTCCCTCTTCCCTCTCTTCCTCTTTCTTCTCTCTTCTCTCCTATCCTCTCCTCTCTCCTCACCCCTCCTCTTTCTCTCCCATCTCCCCTCCTCCTTCTTCTCCTTCTCCCTTCTCCCTTCCTCTTTCTTTCCCTTCTCCTTCTCCCCTCTCCCTTCTCCCTTCCTCTTTCTTTCCCTTCTCCTTCTCCCCTCTCTCAAATCATCTCCCCTCTCCCTCCCCTCTCCGACCCCCCCCCCCTTTCACGCCCCTCCTACCCCTTTATTCTCTCCCTCCCCTCCCCCCCACCTCCTACCCCCACCCCACAATCTAGGGTTTGAATTCATGGCAAAGTTAAAGGTGATGGACCGTCGACACACATGACAAAAAGTGATGATTTTGATGATGATAATGATGAGGAGGAGGAGCTAGATGATAATGATAGGTGATGATGATGATTATGGTAACAAGTTAGTGACGATAATTATGATAATAATAGCAACAGCAATAATAATGATGATGGTGATGGTGGTTATAATAATTATGATGACGATGGGTAAAGATGAGATTATAATGATAATAACAATATTAATGATAGTAATAATAGCGATAATGATAATAATAACGATAATCATTATATTAGTGATAACAATGATAATGATGATAAAGATAAGAAAAATAATGATAGCAATGATAATGATGATAATGAAAATAATGATAATAATAATGATAAAAATGAAAAAAATAATGATGATGATAACAATGAAGATTAGAACAATAATGACAATAATGATAAAAAATAACAATGATAACAACAACAGATATGATATTGATGATGACGATAACGATGATAATGATAATGATGCAAATAGTAATGGTTATGAATGATGGTAGTAGTGATGATAAGAATAAGTGATAACAGCAAAGTGATGATAGCAATGATAACAATTATGATGAAAATGGTAATGATAAGAGCGAAAGTGATAACAAAGATAAAGATGATATAAAAATGATTTAAGTGATAATGGTGATAGTGATAAAAGTAATGATAATAATGATAATATTAATAACAATAACAATGAGGATAGTATTCTTAATGATAATAACAACAATAACAACAATAGTAATAGTAATAAAAAATAATGTTAATAATAATTATGATAATATTGATAATAATGATAACAAAAACAATGAAAATGAATAAACATCAATAGCGTTAATGAACATGAAGATGATGAAACATTATTTTGCTAATTTCGATAACAATAAAAATAATGATTATATGATGATAACAAAAATGATAATGATTATGATAATGATAAAAAATGAAAATATTTATGAAAATATTTATGATATTGATAAAGATAAATATGATAATGATAATATGATAACAGTGATAATAAAGATAAGGATAATAATGAAAATGATAATGACAATGATAATCATTATGATAGTAATAAGAATAGTAATGATAATGATATCAATATTAATGACAGTATTGATGATGATAATGATAATGATTATAAAAATAATGTTCATGATGATAATGAAATGAGAGTTATAACAGTAATGACGATAACAACAACACTAATAGTAATAATAATAACAATGGTAATAATGATTATGATGATAATAGTAATGATGATAAAGATGATAATAATAATGATAACAGAATCATTCATGATAATGATGATCATGATAAAATAATAATGATAAAAGCAATCATAATAAAAATATCATTGATAATAATAATGTTAATGATAACGATAACAATGATGACAATATCAATGATAATCGTCATCATCATCATCTTCATGATAACATCAATAACAACAAAAACAAATACAATAACAATGACAGTAATAACAATAATAGTAGTAATGATAATATAAATGATTTAACAATTATGATAACAATGAAGATAACAATCGTCATGACAATGGCAATAGTGATAACAAAAAGAAAACAGTAGCTTTGCTAACAACAATAGCAATAATTTAGTGAAAGATATATTTTCTGTTTCTGTCTCTCTATTTGTATTTCCCTTTCTCACTGTCTCTCTATACCTCTCTGTTTCTCTCTATGTTTCTCCCTGTTACTCTCTCCTTCTCTCGCTTTCTCTCTTTGTCTCTCTATCTTTCTTCTCTTTGTCTCTCTTTTTTCTTCTCTTTGTCTCTCTCTTTCTCCCTCCTTTTTTTGACTCTCTCTTTTCTCCTTTTGTCTCTCTCTTTCGCTTTCTCTTTTTCTCTTACATTCTTGTAAGACATACACTCCAAGCGCACACACTTATTTACAAACTGACTTATGATAAAGATGATAACAATAAAAACAACAATATATATATATATATATATATATATATATATATATATATATATATATATATATATATATGTTTTTTTGTAGGGATAATAATCTTATGAATAATAATGATAACCAATGATAAGCTTAATGATATTTATGAAAATGATAAGATAGTAATGGTCATGATAATAATAAACAAACTGGCATTATTGATGTTGATTAGTCTGATGTCAAAATAATAATGGTGATCGAATTGAGTTGATAATGGTAATAGTATGAGTAGTAGTAATAGTAATTGTGATAATGATAGACAAATAACAACAATAAAAATTATATAGGTACTATAGCCTTTTTTCTTTGCCTCTCTCTCTCTCTTTCTCTCCCCCCCCCCTTCTTCTGTCTCTCTCTCTCTCTTTCTTTCTCTCTCGCTCTTTCTCTCCCACTCTCATATTCTCCTTCCCATTTACTTTTCTAATCCACTTTATCACAATGACCCCCATCTTAAAGAAGAAGAAAAAAACAAAAACAAAAGCTAATGATCCTCACCACCCCTTTCTTCTCACGTCAACCACCCACCTCCTTATCCCTTTCTACTTTCTACTCCTTTCTACTCCTGATTTGGTCTCCTTTCCTCCTTTTCATTCCGACAGCTTCCTATCGCCTCCATCCTCAGAGAAGAGGAGGGGACATTCAAATTCCTTAACTCCATTTTCTCCTCTTCCCCTCCCCCTCCCCCCATCCCCTTCTCTCTCCCCTTGCCCCACCCCCTGAGGATACAAGTCATGAATACGTGAGAGCAGAGTGGTGAGGGCAAGGCCATCCTCCTTCCCCTCTACTCCCCTCTCTCTCTAAAGACTCCTCCCCTCTCTACCCTCCTCCTGCCTTAGATGTCTTCCTCTCTCTCTCCCCTGACCTCCCCTCCCCTCCCCCTCCTTCCTCCCTTCGTAGTCTCAGCCTCCTCCCCCTCCCCTCCCCCTCCTTTCCCTCCCCTTTCTTCAACCCTCAGGCCTCCACCCCCTCCCCTCCCTTCGTCCTCCCTCTTGCCCTCAGCTGTTGTCCCTCCCCTCCCCTCCCTCCTTCCTGCCCTCAGCTGTCGTCCCTCCCCTCACCTTTAGCCCCCCTCCCCCCTTTCCCCTCTGAAGGCATATGATAGATGGTGGTGTAGTTCTGCGTCAAGGGAAGGAGAGAGAGTGGTTGTTGTGGTGGAGGGTGTGTGAGGGAGTAGGGGTGGGGGTGGGAAGGGGGGAGGTTGGGGGGATGGTTGGTGGATGCAGTTTGGTGGTTGTACATTTGTGCTTGTTTCTTTATTTGTCATCGCTTTTGTTCCTTTTGCTATCATGATAACGATAGAGTGTAATCTTTATCTAAACTAGCTCTGTGATGATTTCTCTTTTTAGCATGTGTACCAGTGGAATTATTCTCTGATAATGTTATTATTGATGTTATTACTATAATTTCTATGATTACCGTTATCCTCATCAACATTGTTGTTGTTGCTATTATCATAATCAATTCATTGTTTGTTACCATCATTATCGTTATTATTATTATACAGGGTGATAGAAAAGAAAAGTGGAAAATGAGAAAATTTATTCAAGCATATTCAATCAGTCTCTCTCTCTCTCTCTCTCTCTCTCTCTCTCTCTCTCTCTCTCTCTCTCTCTCTCTCTCTCTCTTTGCCTCTGTCTCTCTGATTGTGATGAATGGGTAAGTGTAATAAAGTGATGGTGATGAGTTGGGCGTAAGGTGATGACTATAGATAATAGGAATTAGAATGGTGAATGAGGATGATTGTAGATGGAAAATAGACGAATGAAAAATAAAATGATGGTGAATAAACTGCGCCAATGATGGTGATTTTGAATTGTTTTGATAGTGTTATAGTGGTGAAGGGATGAGTTGAATGGAATAAGAATGGTGAAGAGAGAATAAATCAAATTAATAGAACCAAATACATGAAGTAGAGAAAAAAAAGAGTATAAATTTTAAACAGAAAACGAAGATGAAAGTTCACATGACTCGCCACATTGCCTTTCCATAGAAATCTTACTCTTTGCTTTACCTGTCTTTATTTTTATTATTTTTAAACTATCATCTATCTCCACCTAACATCACCTTCTCTCTTCTCATTTCATTATTTTTTCCATTCCTTTTATCTAATAAGAAAATAGATATAAACACTGATGATACTTCAACCAAACACTCGAGATCTGAAAAAGTCGACGTTTTAACCAAAAGGAACAAGCGTCGACTTAAAAAAAGAAAAACAGCGGGAAACAAATATTTTTTTCTTTCTTTTTCTTTCTTTGTTCCATTTTTGTTTTCATTTTTAGAATTATCATCATCTTTTTCCTTCTCCTCTTCCTACTCATTTGCTCTGTGTTTATCATACTTCATTATCATTATCATCTCTTCTTTCAGTATCCTCTCCTCTATTCTTCTTCTTCTTCTTCCTCTTCCTCTTCATCTTCTTCCCCTTTCTTCCTCTTCCTCTTGTTCTACCCAAACTTCCTCTCCTCCTCTTCTTCTAACTCTTACTCCACTTTTCTCCCTAACCCCCAATTTACCATCCTCACATCTTCCTTTCCTTCGTTTTATATTTCTTCTTCGTCATCGTCCTTTTCTTCCTCTTCCTTTTCCTCCTCCTCTTCTGTCTTCTTCCTGTACATATTCTCATCCTCTACCTCTCTCTTCATCTCTCCTCCTCATCCACCCTCCTCTCTCTTCCTATCTCCTCCCTTTACTCCTGTTTCTCATTCCCCCCCCCCTCTCTCTTCTTCTTACTCCTCCTCTCTCTTCTTCTCCTCCTCTCTCTTCCTCTTTTCTTCTCGTCCTTCTCCTACTCCTCCTCCTCTTTCTCCTGCTGCTCTTCCTTTCTCCTCTCTCCTTCTCATCCCTCTCCCTCCTTCTCCTCCTCCCCTTCCTCTTTCCTACTCCTTCTTCTCCTCCTAATCTTCCTCTTTCCTACTCCTTATTCTCCTCCTCCTCTTCCTCTTTCCTACTCCT
>NW_028234430.1:12138694-12146961 GCF_977035675.1 Penaeus japonicus
AAGAGGAGAAAATAGATGTTAAAAAAAGTAGATGTAGAGGACAATAAGGAAGAGAAAATCGTGGATTAAGAGGCATATAAACATCCTACAGTTAGTTATCACTATCATCATCATTATCCATCATTATTATTATCAATCATGATGATTATTATTTCTTTTTTTGCATGTTCGTGACTGGAAAAGAAGGTTGATATCATTATATTATTAGTGTTTTCATCATCACCCTTTTTTGTTTTACCATGTAAATTATCTTGATCTTAGATATCATTATTAACATTCAGACTTGCAGAGATGATTCGTTATCATTGTCATTAATCATTAATAGTTATCCTTATCCTTACTTTTTCGTGTATCTTTTGGTTTTATAAAAAAAAAGCAAAATCTTTGTTGTTGTCTTAGAAAAGCAGATCAAATGACTTCCGGTACATTTAGACTTGGCAAAGGTGGAGACTGACCTTAGTTGACCTCGCTTTTGTAGTTTTCTTTTTTTTCTGTTAGTATTTTTTTCTTGTTTTATTTTCTTTTATTTTTCCTATCATCTTATCTTATTTCTTATTCTTTCTTTAAACATTGATCTTTTGTTTGATTTTTTTTTATTCATTTTTTTCTTATTTTTCTTTCTTCCATTATTGTTCTTTGTCTCTCTTTCTCTCTCTCATTTTTTTTTCTTTTCTAATTTCTTTTCTCTCTCTCCCAGTCTTTTCCTTATTTATTCTTACCCTTTTTCTCTATTTCGTATTCATTTCAATTATACGTAATTTTCATTATGACGACGATAATTGCGATAAAGATGGGAAACAGAAAACAATAAATGATAATAATGATAATAATGATGCTAACAGTGATGATAATATCACTATTGATAATGATATTGATAAAAACAGTGTCAATAATGATAATGATAATGATAATGATAATAATAATCATAATCATTGTTGTTTTGTCAAGAAACTTCAAGATGCAGTTTATAATTCCATATTAATTACTAAAACCATTCTGATTACAATATTGATAAAAAAAAGCTCCAAAAGAATTCGAAATAAATAACGAATGAATATAAAATAAGTCCACGTACTTATCAAACCATATAACAACATAACGTTTATTTCAAAATAACATCTTGGAAGAAGGAAGATAGGGAGAGGGGTAGGAGGTAAGAAGAAAGGAAGATAGAAAGAGGGGTAGGAGGTAAGAAGAAAGGAATATAGGGAGGCGGGTAAGAAGTAAGAAGAAAGGAAGATAGGAAGAGGGGTAGGAGGTAAGAAGAAAGGAAGATAGGAAGAGGGGTAGGAGGTAAGAAGAAAGGAAGATAGGAAGAGGGGTAGGAGGTAAGAAGAAAGGAAGATAGGAAGAGGATTAGGAGTTAAGAAGAAGGGAAGATAGGAAGAGGGGTAGGAGGTAAGAAGAAAGGAAGATAGGAAGAGGGGTAGGAGGTAAGAAGAAAGGAAGATAGGAAGAGGATTAGGAGTTAAGAAGAAGGGAAGATAGGAAGAGGGGTAGGAGGTAAGAAGAAAGGAAGATAGGTATAGGGGTAGGAGGTAAGAAGAAAGGAAGATAGGAAGAGGATTAGGAGTTAAGAAGAAAGGAAGATAGGAAGAGGGGTAGGAGGTAAGAAGAAAGGAAGATAGGAAGAGGATTAGGAGTTAAGAAGAAGGGAAGATAGGAAGAGGGGTAGGAGGTAAGAAGAAAAAGGAAGATAGGAAGAGGAAAAGGAGGTAAGAAGAAAAAGGAAGATAGGAAGAGGAAAAGGAGGTAAGAAGAAAAAGGGAGATAGGAAGAGGAAAAGGAGGTAAGAAGAAAAAGGAAGATAGGAAGAGGAAAAGGAGGTAAGAAGAAAAAGGGAGATAGGAAGAGGAAAAGGAGGTAAGAAGAAAAAGGAAGATAGGAAGAGGAAAAGGAGGTAAGAAGAAAGGAAGATAGGAAGAGGATTAGGAGTTAAGAAGAAAGGAAGATAGGAAGAGGGGTAGGAGGTAAGAAGAAAGGAAGATAGGAAGAGGGGTAGGAGGTAAGAAGAAAGGAAGATAGGAAGAGGGGTAGGAGGTAAGAAGAAAGGAAGATAGGAAGAGGGGTAGGAGGTAAGAAGAAAGGAAGATAGGAAGAGGGGTAGGAGGTAAGAAGAAAGGAAGATAGGAAGAGGGGTAGGAGGTAAGAAGAAAGGAAGATAGGAAGAGGGGTAGGGGTAAGAAGAAATGAAGATAGGAAGAGGGGTAGGGGTAAGAAGAAAGGAAGATAGGAAGAGGATTAAGAGTTAAGAAGAAAGGAAGATAGGAAGAGGGGTAGGAGGTAAGAAGAAATGAAGATTGGATGAGGGGTAGGAGGTAAGAAGAAAGGAAGATAGGAAGAGGGGTAGGAGGTAAGAAGAAAGGAAGATAAGTGAGAGATAAAGATAAGGAAAAGAGAGAAAAAGTGGCATTTAGGTAAGAATGGAATGAAATGAAGGGGTTAAGGATAATAAGATAGGAAGATAGGAAAGAGATAAGATGCATAAGAAATAATCTGATGATGTGGAGGAGAGACATAATAGATAGACAAAAACAAAAGAAGAAATGAAAACAAAAATAATGATATTAGAAAAGAAGATGAAGAGGTAGAGAGGAAGAAAAAGATGAGGACGAAGAAGGCAGAAGGAGAGATAAAGAAGCAAAATAGAAGATAGATGAGAGTGGGAAGAGGAAGGAAAGGAGATCATAAAGGAGGGAATGAGAGAAGGGAAGGAAATGGGATTAGAAAAGAGAAGGAGAAAAGGAGAGAGGGGAAAAAAGAGCATATTTAAAGAGGGGAAAGAGTAGAGAAAGTAGACAAATAGAGAGAACAAAAGGGGAGAGGGAAGAATAAGAGAAAGCACAGAAGAAGAAGAGGAGAAATAAAGGAAGGAAGGGTATCTTAAAGAGAAGTGGAAAGAACAGGAAAAGCAATAGGAAAGGAGAGAGGAAAGAGGGTGCAGGAAGAGGGCAGAGAGAAGGGGGGGGGAGAGGGGCGGAGGAGAGGAGGGATGGCCATAAGGAAGGGAAACTGTGCCTGACAAGCTGAAGAGCAAAAAGTTCATATTTACCTAATGGGGAAGTCATGCTACTGACAAGGAGGGTTCGCGGTGATGAGGAGCTTGGAAGAGAGAGAGAGAGAGAGAGAGAGAGAGAGAGAGAGAGAGAGAGAGAGAGAGAGAGAGAGAGAGAGAGAGAGAGAGAGAGAGAGAGAGAGAGAGAGAGAGATATTGATATAGATGTATATGTAAAGAAATAGATAGAGATACATATATGCATGCATACATACATGCATACATACATACATACATACATATGTATATATTATATATAGATTTATATATATCATAATAAAAGAAATATATATATATATATATATATTATTAATATCACATAAACATACATACTACTACATACATATATATATAATATATTATATATTATATATATATATATATATATATATATATATATATATAATATATAAGATGAGAGAGAGAGAGAGAGGGAGAGAGAGAGACAGAGACAGAGACAGAGAGAAATAGAGACAGAGAGAGAGAGGATATGACAGATAGATAGATAAATAGAGAACAAGAAAGAGAGAAGAGAAAAATACGGAGCGGAACAGAGAGTAAGACAGATAAAAAAGGAAGGAAGAGAGAGAGAGAGAGAGAGAGACCGAGAAAGAGAAAGAGTGAGGAAGCAAAAGTTATCAGCATTCAAAAATCCATTCCAAGTTCTGCACTCGCTCCATGGGGCTAAAACAGCTGCGAGAGATCTTTGGAACACAGTCAACTATTTACGCTTTATGTAGTCGATTTCGAACTTCTGCTCCCCCCCCTCCCCTCGCCCCCTCTCCCCTGCTAATCTAGTTCTCTCCCCTGCTCTACTTCACCATATCCTCCCCCCTCCCCCTACTCCCCTCATTTGCCCCCCACCCACCCCCTCTACCCTGATTTAAAGAGCATAAATCTCTATAATATGACGTGGATTTAGCGTCGAGATGCGACATGGCTTCCAGTCTATTTTTTCGTAAGTATATTTGATTGTGTGCGTGTGTTTGTTTCTTTGTTTACTTGCGTGTGTCGGGTGTGACGGTGACAGTCTAATGATGATGATAATCGTTATGTTGCTAATGATAACCAGGAGGATAATAATGATAATGCTAGGAATAACCAAGTTATTGATAAATGAGACGATAGAAAATAGAGAATGAGAAGAAAAAGCATCAGAAACATCAGTCAACGTCAAAGTTAAGTAAGTAGATCGGGGTTTTATCCCGTAGATTTTCGCCTGTTTATCTATTGTCTTTCTTTTTTTTTTTCTTTCTGGTCTATTCGTCTCTGTCAGTATGTCAGTCAGTTTGCTAATTTGTGTCTCTGTATGCTTCTCTCTCCCTCTTTCCTTCCCTTTCTACCCTTTTCTCTCTCTCTCTTTTTTTCTCTCTGCCTCCGCTCTCCCTCTCTCTCTCTATTCCCTCTTCCTCTTCGTTTCCTCTCCCCCTCTCTCTATCTTTATTTCTCTCTCTCTCCCCTTTTCCTCTTCTTTTCTCCATCTCCTTCCCCCTTCTCCCTTCCCTTCTTCTCCTCCTCTCCCTCTCCCTCTTGTCTTTCCCCTCCCCCCCCTCTTATAAGGCGTTAATGGCGTCGATGAACTTGCGACGAAACTTCTTAATCCTTTTGGTTTAAATTCTCTCTGTCTCACTCCCTCCCTCCTACCTCTCTCTCTCTAGCTCTCTCTTTCTCTCTCGCTCTCTCTTTCTCTCGCTCTCTCTTTCTCTCGCTCTCTCTTTCTTTCTTTCTCTCTCTCTTGCTCTCTCTTTCTCTCGCTCTCACTCTCTCTTTCTCTCTCTCTCTCTCTCTCTCTCTCTCTGTCTGTCTGTCTGTCTCTCTCTCTCTCCCACTCAGCCTCTGCATATCTATCTATCTATCTATCTATCTATCTATCTATCTATCTATATACACACATATATACATATACATATATATTATATATATAAGTATATAGATATAATATATAATATAATATATATAATATATATATATATATGCAACACACACACCTCACACACACACAGCACACACTCCACTCCACACACACCCACACACACACACACACACACCACACACACACAATCACACACACTTTTATGTATTCATATATGTTATATATAAAATATATATATATTATATATAATATATATATATCTTATTATATATGTATAATTATAATATATTATATATATATAATGTAATATGTATATATATATATATGTATACATACATACATACAGTACATACAACATACATATCCTATATTATATATATATATATATATATTATATATATTAAATATATTTGTATATTATATATAGTATAGAATATATATCTATATATATATATATATCAATATATAACTATATATATATTATATATGTATTGATATATGTATAGTATAAATATATATATATATATATATAATATATATAAGATACAGACATATTTTATATATATATAATAATTTATAAATATTATAATATATATATATTATATATATATTATATACCAAAACACACAAACACACACTCACACACACACACACACACACACACACACACACACCCCCTACAACCCAACACACACACAACACCAACAAACACACACACACACACACACACAACACCCACACTCACACACACACACACACAAAATATAAAAATATATATATATATATATATTATTATTTAATATATATATATCTATATGTATATATATATGTACAACCACACACACACACACACATGTATATCATAATATATATAATACTATATATATATTTATATATATATATAATATTATATATATATATAATAATATAATATATTTATATATATATCATATATATAATTATATATATATTTATTTATATATATATACAGTATATATAATATATTCATATACATATATATATAAATATTATATAATATATGTATATATATATATAAATATATATATATATATATATATATATATATATATATATATATATATATATATATATATATACATAAAAGAGAGATAAAAAGAAAGATTAATTCACCGATTTTAACTTCCGACAAGGGCACACCCCCTCCCTCCTGCCCCCTGCCCCCTGCCCCCTGCCCCCTGCCCCCTGCCCCCTCCCCCCAGGATAAAACCCCAAGAAGAGATGCAGAGATTACTTTCCCTTCCGTCACAGAAGACACGCGGAGGGAATGAGTTCCGGTGCATTAAGGCTCGGCGAGTTGCGAGCACTGAGACCCGTGCCGACTCTCCGCCTTCTGTTCGTCTGTTAGTTTGGCTGTTTTCCGTTTGTCTGTGTGGGTTGCTGTTTGGTTGTGTGGTTTCTGTGTTTTTTTTTTGTTTGTTTGGCTGTTTTCCGTTTGCTTGTGTTGGTTGCTGTTTGGTTGTGTGGTTTCTGTGTTTTTTTGTTTGTTTGGCTGTTTTCCGTTTGTCTGTGTGGGTTGCTGTTTGGTTGTGTGGTTTCTGTGTTTTTTGTTTGTTTGTTTGGCTGTTTTTTGTTTGTTTGGCTGTTTTGTTTGCCTGTGTGGGTTGCTGTTTGGTTGTGTGGTTTCTGTGTTTGTTTGTTTGTTTGGCTTGTTTTGTTTGCCTGTGTGGGTTGCTGTTTGGTTGTGTGGTTTCTGTGTTTTTTGTTTGTTTACTGTATATTCTTATTAGCTTAAGTGTGCGGGTTGCCCTGTTTGGTTAGTGATGGTTTCTGTGTTGTTGGTGTTTGTATGCTGTTTTGGTGTTCGGTTGGTCTGGTTTGGATTGTGTGTTTGTCTGTTTTCGTTTGCTTGTGTGGGTTGCTGTTTGGTTGTGTGGTTTCTGTGTTTTTTTGTTTTTTTGTTTGTTTTGTTTGCCTGTGTGGGTTGCTGTTTGGTTGTGTGGTTTCTGTTTTTTTGTTTGTTTGTTTGGCTGTTTTGTTTGCCTGTGTGGGTTGCTGTTTGGTTGTGTGGTTTCTGTTTTTTTGTTTGTTTGTTTGGCTGTTTTGTTTGCCTGTGTGGGTTGCTGTTTGGTTGTGTGGTTTCTGTGTTTTTTTGTTTGTTTTTTTGTTTGTTTTGTTTGCCTGTGTGGGTTGCTGTTTGATTGTGTGGTTTCTGTGTTTTTTGTTTGTTTGTTTGGCTGTTTTGTTTGCCTATGTGGGTTGCTGTTTGGTTGTGTGGTTTCTGTGTTTTTTGTTTGTTTTTTTGTTTGTTTTGTTTGCCTGTGTGGGTTGCTGTTTGGTTGTGTGGTTTCTGTGTTTTTTGTTTGTTTGGCTGTTTTGTTTGCCTGTGTGAGACTGTGTATTTTTTTTTATGTTTGTTTGTAATTGGGTTGGTTGGTTTAGTCTGTGCGGGTTCCTGTTTTTTTCGTGTGGGTCTCTTGGGTTATTTTTTTTTGCTGGGTTGTTTTAAGTGGTTTCTTTGTTTGTCTTTCACTGTTCTGTCTGTCTGTATGTTTGTTTGTATGTTTGTCTGTCTCTCCCTCTGTTTGTCTTTTTTTCTGTCTGTGTCTCTGCTTCTCTCTCTTTCTTTCTCTTTTACTCCTTCTCTCTAACTCTGTGTGTTTGTCTCTCTCTCTCTCTTTCTCATTCTCTCTCTCTCTCTCTCTCTCTCTCTCTCTCTCTCTCTCTCGATTAAAATGCTAAACGAATAGTAAGCTTACCATAGATTAAAAAAGAAAAATCCTTGCCTTTTCTTTTTCATTTTTTTTCCCTCCTTACTTTCCTCCATTTTCGTCAGTGTATCCCTCGTGAAAAATCTTTTCTATCCATTTTCTATCCTCTTTGCCTATTCCTTCTTAACCCTTTTCTCTTACTTCCTTTTTACTTTTGATTTTTTCCCCTCAATTTTCTTTGTCTTTCCCATCATACTTTCCGTTTTTGTTTAATCAATATTCTCTTCTGGTTACCTGTTTCTATGTCATTTTCTTCCTAATATTTTTAATATTTTTTTTTCTAAATCTTTTTACGTTCTTTTTTTATTTTTTGTTATTGTTTTAGATTGGCTTATTGTCTTGTTTCCTTCGATCTTTCATTAAAAACAAAAATCTCCCTTCTTTTTATTTATATTACAGTTATTTTACCCCCTTCTTCGTTCTTTCTTATATCCCCTCTTCGTTCCTCCTTCTATATCCTCGTTATTCGTATCTCTCCTATCGTCCTCTCCATCCATCTACTCTCCTTCTCTCACCCATCCTATCCTCCCTCCCTCCCTACAAATCCTGTTTCCCTACCCTTCCTTATTACCCCCCCTCACCTTCCTAC
>NW_028234430.1:12149561-12157061 GCF_977035675.1 Penaeus japonicus
AATGGTATAACGAACATAGGTCTGGCGGAACGAATAAGCGGAATGGTCAGTGAGGAGGGATGATCAAAGGAATATTGATGAATAATGAAAGTAATTGTAGGAATAGCAGTAATGATGATAATAATAGCTGTAGAAGTAATAATGGTAATATGATAGCAGTGGTCATAGCGGGAATAATAATGGTAATGATAACAACAATGATAATGATAATGGTTATATTAATGATAATGATAATTGTGATGATGATGATAATTACAAGAGTAATAATGATAGCAATATGAATGATAATGAGGGTGATAATAGTGATATCTATAGTGCTGTACTGCTACTACTAATGATAATGAAAACAAAATTAACACATATATAAACAGAGATGCTAATGATAATAGTATCTCTTTATAATCTTGGTTTTTAACTTTTATTTTTGATATGGTCTTTTTTATATACAGTATATATATATATATATATATATATATATATATATATATATATATATATATAGATATAGATATTGATAGATAGATAGATAGATATATATATATATATATATGTATATATATATTAGATCTATAAGTATGTATATATACATAGTAGATACATATTATGCATCTATATATATAATAGCTATATATATAATATATATATATTATATTATATATGTATATATATATATATTATATATTATATATATATATATATTATAACTACATCATATATACATATATATATATCCTTATATATATATATATATATATAATATATATATATATATATATATATACTTATATATGTATTATATATATATATATATGTATATATATATATATATAAATATATATATATATTATATATAGATATATATATTAATATATATATATATTATTATATATATAACATATATATATATATATTCATATAATATATATATATATTATATATATATATATATATATATATATATATATCATATATATATCTATATATATATTATATATATATATATATATATATATATATATATTTAATTATTTATATTCAGATTTTTAAATATATATATATTATGAATATATATATATATATATTAATATATATATATGTATATATATATATATATATATATATATTGCATATACATTTATAAATATTATACATACATTACATCTACATACATACATAATACAATTATAATTATATATATGATATATATATATATATTATCTATATATATATATATAAACATATCTATATCTCTATCTAAATTTCTATCCATATCTATCTTCTATTTATTCATATTGTCTATCTATTCGTCTCTCTATTTATCTACCTTTCTTTTTATCTACCCATCTATACATGTATCATATACTGGACATAACAATAAAAATCATATTCTCGCTTTCTATCATTTTCGGTACCCAAGTTAGTTAAGAGTGTGGCGCCTCAGCCAAGAAATTATCAAACTGTTTCGAAAAAAAATGTAAGAAGGAGAAAATAAGAGAAAAAGAAGAAGAAGAAAAAGAAGAAGAAGAAGGGAGGGAGAGAGAGAGAGAGAGAGAGAGAGAGAGAGAGAGAGAGAGAGAGAGAGAGAGAGAGAGAGAGAGAGAGAGAGAGAGAGAGAGAGAGAGAGAGAGAGAGAGAGAGAGAGAGAGGAGAGAGAGAGAGGAGAGAAGGGAGAGAGAGAGAGAAGAGAGGGCTAATAGAGAGAGTCTTGAGAGAGGGGGCGAGAGAGTGTGTGAGAAGAGAGAGAGGGAGTGGGAGAGAGAGATAAAGAGAGTTTTTTTTTTTTTGAAGAGAGAGAGAGAGAGAGAGAGAATGCGCGCGCGAGTCACGAACGAGCTGAAGAGAGAGAAGAGAGAGAGAGAGAGAGAGAGAGAGGAGAAGCGGATGGATAGACGAGGAAGGTTTGTTGAGAGAGAAGGAGAGGAGGGAGAGAGAGAGAGAGAGAGAGAGAGAGAGAGAGAGAGAGAGAGAGAGAGAGAGAGAGAGAGAGAGAGAGAGAGAGAGAGAGATCAACTTGAGTGCCGAAGAATTCAGAAATATCCGCTTAAGTCTCGCCCTTCTAGACAACCTTAAGACTTTGATTAATTTTCGGCCGGTCCAAAAAATATTTTTCAATAATATTTTGCGGTTGAAAATGCTTAGACTTTGCCCGCACGCCAAAAGAAATTACGGAAGGAGGAGAAAGTGGTGGTATCCATCTGTCTTTATATATCTACACACACATACGCACATATATAAATGTATATATATATATATATATATATATATATATATATATATATATATATATATATAAATGGTACACAAACACACGCATAAACAAACACAAACACAAACACAACCAACACAAACACACACACACACAATACACTCACACACACAACACTCATACACAACAACACTAATATTATATAAATATAAATATATATTATATAGTATATATATATATGTATACATATATGTACCATATACATATAAATAGATATATATACTATATATATATATATATAGTTATATATATATATACATATATATATATATACTAGATTATATTAATATATATATATATATATATATATATATTAATATATATATTGGTTATAGAGTATAATTATATATTATATTACATATATATATATATATATATATATTATATAATATATTATATATTATATGTATGTATACAATATGACATATATATATATATATATATATATATTAGTTACTATATATATATAATATATATATAATATATATATATATATGATATATATATATATATATGATATATAAATATATATATATACTATATAATATATATATATATATATATATATATATATATATATGAATGAATTGATATAGAAGATTTATAACATGAATTATATATATATATATATATATTATATATTTCTAATATATATTCAATATATAAATATATACATACTATATATATATATTATATATATATACTTCATATATATATAAAAGTCTATCATATATATATATCTATATATATAATCTCTATATATATATATATATACACGCACTAGATACACACACACACACACACACATCACACACATTATGTGTACACACACAACACACACAGTCCACACACACACACACACTCACACTTCCCACTACACACACACACACACAGCACCCAAATTAAATTATATATATATAATTATATATATATATATATATATATATATATATATATATATATATATATAAACACACACACACACACGAACACACACACACACACAAATAGTTATATATACATATGCAAAAGTTCTTCAACGTTTCACCCGAGAATTTTCTAAAGTGACTTATAGTCCAAATGAAATACTACAGCAAGAGTAATTGATGTGTCAAATTCCCTGTTTTTACCCAAGAAAAATTTGTGAGAAACTGGCCATTACTTATATCAGAGTGAAAGCTACTGTGCTTTTGAATATTGATCGGAGAAGGTCACAGAGATTACGTAAGTCTCCCTTTAATCCCGTTCGTGTATGGATTTAAGTTAATCTATAGTTCGAATTATTATTTTATATATGTATATTAATTAAAATTGAACTCGAGAAGTATATCCTTTTCCTTTCCATATCTGTTCAGGACTTGTTCTCTCTCCCTCGCTCTCTCTCTCTCTCTCTCTCTCTCTCTATCTCTCTCTCCTTCTCTCCCTCCCTCTCTCTCTCTCTCACACCGTCTCTCACTCTCTCTCTCTCTCTTTCCCTCTACCCCTCTCTCTTTCTCACACTACCTGCATCTCTTATTCACAACCATCTCTCTCTCTCTCTATCTATCTATCTATCCACACACACACACACACGCGCGCATATATATACACAAAAGTGCACACATACGCATGCACGTATATGCAGATAGCCCCATGCAGTATCATTCCTAACTGGGCTTTGCGAGAAAAGGAGAGAGGGGGAGAAAGGGAGCGAGAGAGTGGTTGAGAAAGGAAGGGAGAGAGAGCGAGCGAGAAAGGGAGCGAGAGAGTGGTTGAGAAAGGAAGGGAGAGAGAGCGAGCGAGAAAGGGAGCGAGAGAGAAAGCAAACGAAGGAGCAAGGGAAGGAGCGAGAAAGAAAGCACTAGAAAGAACGATAAAGGGAGCAAGAGAGAGAGAGAAAAGGAGCGAGAGAGAGAGAGAGAACACGAGAAAGAACGAGAGAGTGAGCGAGAGAGAGAGAGCAAGAGAAGGAGCGAGAGAGGGAGTGAGAGAGGAAACTTGTGAGATCCATTAAAAAACAATCAACACATCTGCACTGTTTGCTGGAGGATGCCGGATGCTATTTCTCCTTGGCTCTAATAGTCTCCGTTTCCCCCTACACGTTTTCTCTCTCCCCTCCCCTATCTTCCTCCTCTCTCCCCTCCTCTATCTTTCTCCCCTGCCCTATCTTTCTTCCCTCTACCCCCCCCTCTCTCTCTCCCTCCCTCTCTCTCTCTCTCTCTCTCTCTCTCTCTCTCTCTCTCTCTCTCTCTCTCTCTCCCCCCCGTCTCTCTCTCTCTCTCTCTCTCTCTCTCTCTCTCTCTCTCTCTCTCTCTCTCTCTCTCTCTCTCTCTCTCTCTCTCTCTCTATATATATATATATATATATATATACATTTATGTTTGTATGTGTGTATGTGTGTGTGTATGTGTGTGTGAATGTGTGTGTGTGTGTGTGTGTGTGTGTGTGTGTGTGTATGTGTGTGTGGGTGTGTGTGTGGTCGTGTGTGTGTTGTGTGTGTGTGTGTGCGTGTGTGTGTATGTGTGTGTGTGTAAAGTAGATTTCGCCCTATGCAGAACGGCTTAACAGAATAAAATGGTTATGTCCGGGGGAGAGGAATAAGAAACTTACATTTTCCTTATCTTGTCGCCACCTCCGTTTGGCATTTTGTATTAAGGATGATTGATGACAGGTTGACAGATTGGTGGGGACGATTAATTTATAATTGAAAGGTTGATGATAATAATTGGTGATGAGGACGTCTGATTAAAATTGTGATTGAGATGCTGCATTCAGACAGTCATCATCAGCCTCCCAAGTGCATTTTCGCTTTAACCCCACCCCCCATCCCCCCAAATATATATATATACACACACAGTATATATATATATATATATATATATATATATATAAATAAATAAATATATATATATATACATATATATATATATATATATACATATATATTGGTGCCCCTGCCTTTCAAATCTTCAATTATGCAATCACTTTATTTTGTCACTGTTTGTCTTCCTCGTTTTCTAATTTTCCAAGTAAGCTCTCGAAATATGTCCTAGAGACGAAACTCATCGCTCTCTGCTTGTCCTTACTATCTCTCCATTTATATACGTTCTTCTAAACCCTAGAATCGTAAGACTCAAATGTAAATAAAGCGCCTTCTGAGAATATTCATTAAAAAAATGCCAAAGACATTGCGACTTTAATGGTATGGTGATTAATGCTTTTGTTTACATGATTTAGGCGGGACTGCGCAATGGTCTTGTACCAACTGTGCCGGGGTGCCATATGTCATTCCTGGTCCTCACTGTATCATTATCATCCTTATTCTTACGGACCTCATTTCGGTGGCTTCAAACGTCTTTCGCATATTCTCTCTGAGCGTCCAGGCTTCACACCCGTAGGGTAGAGTGAGCCTCGGGAACATTTGGGTACACTTAGCCAGATCCTTGAAACCTTATTAATGTTTATAGTTTTGCATGTTTCTTTCTGTTTATTTTCTTCCTCTTATGTCTTGGTCACTGTTTGCATCTTCTAAAATTCTGCTAGGTCGCTTAATTATGCCTAATCGCCTTTTTATCATCATTATTTTTTTTTTATTCAAGTGGAAAATTTAATATGTTTTTACATCTTCGTTGTCTGCTCCGATGTTCTGGAGTACTCTGATGGCTTCCTCTCAAAGTCCACAAAGCACACACTCTCAAAAACACATATATTTTTTTAACTTTAGGTACAATTTCTATAAGCCTTCTTAACATCTTTCCCTTTCGAAACCGACTGTATAATGTATGTTATTTCTTATTCTTATGACGCTTATTCCTCAGACCACTCTCTCTCTCTCTCTCTCCCTCCCTCCATCTCTCCCTCTCTCTCTCTCTCTCTCTCTCTCTCTCTCTCTTTTTTTTTTTTTTTTTTTTTTTTGTTCACAGTCAACAAACCAAACTTCTTCTTTTATGTATAACAACGAATACACGCCCTCTCATCTTCTTGAGCATTCCTCCATCCTCATAGTTTTTATTTGCCAATTCTAGCAGCTTTTCCATTCCAAATTCCGCTCTCCCTCCTACCTCCCTCCTCCCCCCTCCTTCCTCCGGCGTTACACTGATCCCCTGTCACTTCCTATTTCTTCCTCCCCCGCTGCCGCATCTAGCATCTACCTCCCCTCTCTCTCTCCCCCCCCCCTCACACACATCGCTTTCCCCTTCAGCTCTTCCACGTTCCGTCACTTTCAGAGCTCTCTTGACTTCCACATCCTTAACTTCTTTGACTGCCTTGACTTCTTTATCGTAATACATCATCCGGGCGGGACTTCATCAAAGTGTGAGGCTTCTTTACCCTTACCGTCTTCATTTCAATCTTTACTGTAATCTATCTGTTCTTCCTTCATACATTGGCTCTCCTATCTCGTTATCTTAGGAAATAAGGATTTATGGGGAAAAAAGAGTGAAGTAGAATGAAATAGAAAGTAGAATCGAAGTGTCTGACAGGTAAATTCCCCATCCCCCCATACGATACCCATACCCCCCCCCCCTGTATTCCTTCCATGACTTTTTCTCCCCCTCCTCTTTCTCCCCCTCCCCCTTCCCCGCTGCCCCCGTTCCCTATCTCTTTCTCATTTCTCCCAATCTTACCTTTCCCCTTCAACCTTTCTCCCTAAACACATTTTCAATAACTTCTTCCTATCCCCTTTTCCCCCCTTCCAATCCCAACTTCTCCCCTTTCCCCTTCTCCACTTCCCTTCCCTACCTAACTATTCCCTCTCCCCCTCTCCGATTTCCCCTTCTTCCTCCCCTCCCCCCCTTCCTAGCTCCTCCGTCTCCCCTCTTCTCCTCCCTACTTTTACCCATTCCCCTCTTTCTCCTAACTTCTCCCCTTTCCTCTCCCCACTTTTCCCCTTTCCTTCCCATCTTCCAAACCCCCTTCCCCCTTCCCCCTTCCCCCCTTCCACTCCCCACATCCCTCCCCTCCAAAGTACAGTCGTGTTGCAAGAACCACATCAAAGACGATCCTTGCAAAGACCTTTCTGCTTATTATTCATTATCTTGGAATTTGAGACAACGCTGGAACGTGTGTGAGAGATGTGGTGGAAAGACACGCGGAAGGGGAGAATGAGGGGAGCAGGAGGGGAGGGGAGGGGAGGGGAGGGGAGAGGAGAGGAGGGGAGGGGAGGGGAGAATGAGGGGAGCAGGAGGGGAGGGGAGGGGAGGGGAGGGGAGGGGAAAGGAGGGGAAGGGAGGGGAGGGGAGGGGAGAATGAGGGGA
>NW_028234430.1:12159561-12164561 GCF_977035675.1 Penaeus japonicus
TGAATCCGTTTATATCGGCTTTTTTTAACTAGATTTTTTTTTTGAGAGAAAGATAAAGTTAAAAGCGGGTTGCAGTAATGGAACAACTTTTGATTTTTTTTTTTTTTTTTTTTTTTTGCAACGAAAGGGGTGGGGTCGGGGTGGGTGGGAAAAATGAGGACAGATTCTGAAGAAACTTTAGCAAATATTTAGATAGAGGAAAATAAAATAAGTTATTATAGGGTTATTACTATTGTTATCATCCTTATTTCATTACGTACTAAATTAGATCTCAAATTTATTTTCAGTAATCAGTATATATTTTTGTATATGTGCAAATATTAGTGATGGTACGTAAGTGATATTGTGCCTGTGACGGGTTCCAATTTCATTCATAGATATGCATGTGTGTGCGTATGTGTGTGTGTGTGCGTATCTGTGTGTGTACGTGTACACGTTTATATAATTGTTTTCATCATTATCATCATCATTATTTTTACCTTTATTGTTAACATCATTATTGCTTTTGCTATCAGTATCATCATTGTCATTATTGTTCTTGTTGTTGTTGTTATTGTTATCATTATAATTGTTATTATCGTCATTATCATGATTTCCAGTACTATGAATATCATTATTATCATTAAAATTACTATTATTATTATCATTGTTATCGCTATCCTTTTCATTATCATTATCAATATCATTGTTATCATTATTATCCTTCTGATTCTTCTTATTACCATTATTATCCGTATCATTATTATCCTTCTGATTCTTCTTATTACCATTATTATCCGTATCAGTATAATCATGATCATTATGATCATCGTTGTCATTATCATCCTCATCCTCATTATCATCATCATTACTATCATTGCTATTTCATCATCATTAATACCATAGCGATCGTTACTGCTTAGGCAATAATTACCAAAGAAACTTCACTTCTCGCTCCAGGAGTCACCCGGAAGTTAGCAAGGAAAAAACAAACAAACAAAATGAACTGAAGTTATTGCTGGGCTCGGGAGGAACAGTGGAAGAAGAGAGAGAAAGAGAGAAAGAGGGGATGAAGTGGGGAGAGAGAGAAAAGGGAGAAGAAGAGAAAGAGAGAGAGAAAGAGGGGATGAAGTGGGGAGAGAGAGAAAAGGGAGAAGAAGAGAAGGAGAGAGAGAAAGAGGGATGAATAGGGAGAGGGGGGGAAAGGGGGAGAGGGAGAGGGAGAAAAAAAGAGGGAATAAAGAGGGGAGAAAGAGGAGAGAGAGAGAGAGAGAGAGAGAGAGAGAGAGAGAGAGAGAGAGAGAGAGAGAGAGAGAGAGAGAGAGAGAGAGAGAGAGAGAGAGAGAGAGAGAGAGAGAGAGAGATAACGAAAAGGGGTGAGACAGAAAAAGGCAAAGGAGAGAGAGAGATAAAGAGGATATAGAGAGGGGAAAAGAAAAGGGAAGAAAGGGAAAAAAGAAAAAAAAACAAGAAAGAGGAAGGGAGTGGCAGAAAGAATGGGATAAAAAGGGAGAGAGGCGTAAGGGAAGAGAAGAAATAGAATGACACGAAGGGAAAGAGGAAGAGAAAGATATCTTCGTGACGAAGACGAAGAAAGGAGGAGGAGTAAGAAAACGAGGAGGAGGATGATCAGGAAGATGCAGAAGAAGATGAAGATGAGAGGAAGATGAAAGAAGAAAAAAAGGAGAAGATGATGATGAGCATGATGAAGAGGAAGGAGAATAAGGAGAACAATAAAAAGAAGAAGAAGAAGAAAGAAAAAGAAGAAGAAGAAGAAGAAGAAGAAGAAAACAAGAATAAAAGAAACCGGGAAAAAGACAAAAATGGAATGGAGGTGGGAGAGGGGAAGGAAGAAGATTATTAGAAAATAGAAGAGAAGAGAAAATAATAAGAAAGAGAGGTAAGAGGGAGAAGGACTCAGAAAAAGACTCAGAAGAAGAGAGAGAGAGAAAAAAAAGGATAGGGGAGAAAGAAAAGAGTAAAGGAAGGAAAGGAAAGGGGAAAGTGAGAAAAAGAAAGAGGGAATGAAGAGGGGAGAAGGGAAAGAATGAGGAAAACAAGGGAAAGGATTAAGACAGGATAATAAGAGGAAGCAAGGGATAGTAAAAATGAGGGAAATAAGTGAGAAAGAGAGAGGAATGAGAAAGGAAAAAATGGAAGGAGAGAGGTTATTTGAAGAGGGGAAGAGGGAGAAAAACAGAGAGCTGTGAGAAAGAGAGTGATAAATGGAGAGAGAAGAGAAAGAATAAAATATGAATATGTGGAGAAGGGGAAAAGGGAAGAGAAAATAAAGATGAAAAGAAAAAGAGACAGAAATAAAAAATAAGAAACATATAAGTCCAGAACTTTTCTCAACCCTCGTCCTCTCCCTTTCCCTCCATCCATCTATACCTGCCCTCTAATCCCCCATCCCTCCCCTCCCCGCCTCCCTCTCTCTTTACCCTTCACTATCACCCCTTCCCTCCTCTCCCCACCTCCCCCTCTCCTTATCCTTCACTCCCACTCCTTTCCTCCCCTCCTCCCCTCCCTCTCTCCCTATCCTTCACCCTCTCTTCTCTCCTCTCCCTTCCTGCCTTTCTCTCCTCCCCACCTCCCTCTCTCCCTATCCTTTACCCTCTCTTTTCTCCTCTCCCTTCCTCTCTTTCTCCCCTCCCCACTTCCCTCTCTCCTTACCCTTCAGCTCCACCCCTTATCTCCCCTCCCCACCTCCCCCTCACCCTACCTATGAAGATTATATACTATACTATACTGTTCATTTACAATACCAAATATGCTAATATCACATTATGCATTCTTGTCAGTTCAAGTCAGTTCACATCAATCTTTGACAGATGATGACTTTACGAATAGTTATCTTCATATCATTGTATTCCTCAACAGAGCTTTGATTACCAGCGCCCTCACATTCAAGGTTACGTACCCGCGTATCCACTACTGGGATTACCGATGGGAAAATCCCTTCTTATAAGGGGGATGTTAGGAGTAGACAGACAGACCGGGATCGACTGCGCTACCACTGACGCCTGATTTCGCCTGCTGTTCATACGTGTCGTTATATTGTTTGGTTATCGTGGATCATTGCTGTTGTAGTGTATATTACTTAGCGTTTACCTTAAGTGATTTGCGTTATGGAATTAAACTTAACTGTATAAGCTCTTTTCCTGGTATGACATTCCTATTGTGTGTGGGTTATTAGTTTCAACATAGTGAGACACCCATCACACTATCCTTCACCGCCTCTTCACTCCCCTCTCCATCTTCCTTTCTGATAGACGTCTGTCAAATGTCAGCAAGACCGACGTTCAGATCACTCAACACAACACAAAAGGACGTACTAAATTACAGTCTCTTATCGGTTACTTCGAAGAAATTTAAATGATAATTAAAGAAAGAAATACTGACATCCTTTGTATTTGCGAAACCCGTCTAGAGCAAGAAAAGCCAAGCGGTTAGCTTACTATTCCACATTTCATGTTTATAGATGTGGTGGAGGGAGCGGAGTTTGCATATATGTAAGAGGAACCCTTAAATCTAGTAAGATCTCCCCTACATTTGTGAATAATGCAGCGGTAGAGGACATGTGGGTAACCGTACACGTCAGTGTGTGTCCTTCCTTCTTTCTCAACGCATTTTATAAACACCCTCAGGCCACCGCAGAATATCTTTCGATGAATGTTAATGATTTTGTTAAAAAGTCTTTGGTGACTTAAGTGGTGACGTGAATGAATCGATTGCAAAGTTAACTTGGGTAATTAAGAAAAATAAAACAAATCAATTCATAAACAAGTCTGCAAGTCTTACAGAAATTAACTCATATTCATGGTATGACTAAAAAGATAGCAAAAGGATCCGAAATCGTTCTCCTTACAGACGTTATCCTATGTCAATTCGATGGTCATGAACTTTGAACCATGACTTCGAATACAAAGAAGCAAAAGCAGTAACCACTTATGAAAAATTCTCACGATTTAACACATTACGACACTCATCACTCTGGGTGACGCTGACATTAAAACAGACGCGATAAAGAAGTTCTCCTGTTCCTTGAACCAACGACAATATCAAGAGAGCCTTAATGACAGAAATTACAACCACAAAATAACTCAAGAAAAATCGATACTTCAATTCGTGCTGAACATAAACGAAAAAGAAGTTAAAACTCTAATCCGATATGAAAAAAATGAATGATTCCAAACATCTACACATTAGTGCCTAGAAGCAAGCATCCCAAAGACATTCCATAAGGAAAATGGAACATTCCAAAGCCCGGAGACTCCCTTATGAACCAACAGCCGCCTCCATATTTCAACACACACAACAAAACCTCACAACAACCGTTTCCAGACCACAAACAGTCGGAATAGACGCGACAACCCTAACAGCAAGACACCTTCGTCAGACGAATGCCGTAGGAGCGGATGGCATCGCTCTCCGATCCATAAAGGCTTGTCTATTTGCAAATGCACACTATTTGGCTGTTATCATTAATACATCTAGAGTCATCGGGGGTTGTCTATCATTCTAGCAACATGGCATCATTTTTTAAAATAGATTGTGACAAAATGGATGAATATTGCTTAATCACTCTACTCACTGTGATATCTAAAGCTCTCGGATAAATAGTTGCAATCCTATCACAACATTCTTGGAGGCCAATAACCCTACTGCTTGTTACGCAACAGTGTTATGAATATCACAAACGAAATTCATAGTAACAGAATATAGAAAAAAATAATCACCATATGTGACCTATCGAAGACTCTTTATAGTAGCAAAGAAAGAAATCACATAACCATTGATTTAGATTTTTTTTTTTTTTTTTATCAACGAGAGCTCAGTTATAGTACGTGGAAATAAATCATCAAAACAACCGTTCTCTTTTGGGGCCCAACAAGGCTTCCATATTCCCGATCTTTTTAACTGTTTTCATTAATGATCTATTGACTATTTAAAAGAAAAATCTTATTCAACATGCCGATGATTCACAATTTCTTCTCGTTGTTTCTGTAAACAACTTAAAC
>NW_028234430.1:12177061-12189561 GCF_977035675.1 Penaeus japonicus
AAGACAGTACGCATCGTGACCTCATATGGAGAGGTTGTATGGTGCCCGTGCTCCGTTACTATTCCTAATACACGCAACTCTAGTGCCATATACGAGGAGCTCGAATAAGGTGTAAAGTGTGCACGAATGTTGGGCGCTCTTGTCCATCGAAAGTGATTGTCCATGAATCCAGTGCTGTGAAAAGAGTATAACTATGTACTGTACGCCAAGGTATTTGAAGGAATCTATCCTGCGAGTGCCAGTACAGCTACAGAGACCGTTAGGACTGAATGCCCTGTTGTGCCCTGAGCCAGGCGCCGCGAGCGAGCCAGGCGCCGCGGTTACCCCCACCATGGGGGACAGCCGCAATGTAAACATTGAGGAGGGAGAAGCCTTGGTGGCCACCTCTCCCTCCCCTCCTAACGCTGAGCACAGCACCACGGCTGATATATGCATACCCATGGAAGAAGCAAGTACTGCAGCAATTGCTGCAGCCACTGATGTCAGTACTACCGATACCCATGTGGAAGGTACTGATGAAGATGATGATGCCGGCTTTACTTTAGTAAGCCGTAAACCCAGGAAGAAGAAGAAACATGAAAATGTTATCAAGCCTACACTTGCACCACGAACAAAATATGTTCGTCTCGCCTTTCCCGAAGGCACAACGAATTCTGAGAAAATGAAATGGCTGGAATGCGTTGGCAACAACGCTCCCAAGGGGAAACACCCCTTGACCTCGTGCGAGGAGACACTCTCTCCTCGCCATATATCTATATTGCCCGTCATCAACATGCCTATATTGATCTGCTCATTGGCGGTCAAATTGGAGGAATTGCCTTTAAATCATGTGATGAGCCAAAAAAGAAAGAGAAATATGACGAATACCTCGTCACACATTATAACAAGGAGCTCGCCCTTGAGAATGCATATGCGCTCGAGGGAGTTCACAAGGCCATCAGAGTGTATAAAGATGGCCAGCCTCTCAACCGAATTAGAATTATATGGAAAGGAGAGCAACCACCTCCCAGTACATACAATTTTTTTGGAAAATACTTGCCCACCAGCCACGTGCGTCCGTGGAGGGCATCCCCTGTCATTTGCTTCAACTGTATGGGAAGTGGCCATGTAGCTAAATACTGCAAAGATAAGGTACGCTGTGCAGTATGTGGTGAACTGCACAATGCTAATAAGTGTCCTCGCAATATTGTAGAGGCAGAGGGAGCCACAGCTGCCCCTGCTTTCATCCCATCATGCTTCAGATGTAAGAAGACGGGGGTGACGGCCTGGCACAGGGGGTGCACCGCCCTCCCTGGCCTGGCACCTCTCCCGCCTCCCCCTGTGGAGTTAGTGAGAGACGAACCGACGCCTCCCAGCCCAATCAGCGACCAGCGTGCCGGGGGAGTGGCTGACCGTGCCCACTATGACGTCATCAGCAGCCGAGACTTCCCGCGGTTGCCGGGGAGTAGGGGTGCTGAATGTTCCGATCTGCATGCCACGGTCGCAGAGCTGGTGAAGAAGGTCAACGAGATGATGATGTTCTTCACAGAGCGATTTCCGGGCCTCAAATTCTCCACTCCAATTGCAACCTCCGAGGACAGCGAGGACGCGCCACCCCCCTCCTCTCCCCTGGCACCAGCCGAGCCCACCGACTCTCACAGCGAGGACGCGTCATCCCCATCCCCTCCCCTGGCGCCAGCCCCCTCCCCTCCCCTGGTACCAGCCCCCTCCCCTCCCCTGGCACCTCACCCTCACCCTCACCCATGGTTGACCGCAGGCCGCACCGAGGAATCCCCCGTTAGGCCGCGCGTGGACTGTGACGTCAGTGGTGATGTCACAACACCCACGGAAGGAAATATCAGTGCAGAACAACCAGTGGAATCATTTCAAGCACTCAAAGAAGAAAACTTAATTTTGATTGGTAAAATGGAGACACTGAAGCGAGATATAGAAAAAATGAAAAAGGACTGCCACTCTCGAGAGGCCAGTACTGCCATCAGTGATAAAGAATCCCGCGATGACACACGGTGTCATGATACCAATTCCTCCATTAATAGTGGTCAGTGTGAGGGAGCCCGTGCTGAAACTGAGGGAAGACAGTGTCAGGAACTACGTGACACGGACCCTGATAAGGCTTCCGGTCCCCCGAATGTCTTCAACACATCAACTGAAGGGATTGAGCTACGAAGCAGAAAAAAGCTAAGAATTAATAGTTTAAATGGTTAAGTGTACTTTTAAATTAAGGTCTGTCCTATGTGAGGAGAAGTATGGTTGTACAGCAATGTATATGTGTGCTTTCTGTAAAGTAAAATGCGTTACCATCAGAGGATATTACAGAATGAAGTATAGACTATCAAATAAAAAACTCTTCATTTATGGATAAACGCACAATCAAATTCATATCATGGAATATGCGTAGTATTAAGCCTAGGCTTAATGACCTAGAGTTTTATATTCGTAAAAACAATGTCGATGTAATCTGCGTACAAGAACCGTTTGCAGCTGCTACTAACATGAAAATAGCGCCTAAACTCAAAGGGTATTGCTCATATGTAAATACAGCCATGACGGGTTTGTTGACTTATGTAAAGCTAACACTGCCACATGAACTAGTAAAACAGTCCGGGAACACCGACGTGCAGTTTCATCATTTAAGAATTAAGACTGCTTCTGGGTTCTTCTCATTATATAATGTGTATGCCAGGAGCTCAAAGTTTCTGACTAGTTCTCTACCCAATTTCCATAATCAAGGAACATTATTTATGGGAGATTTCAATGCTAGACACACACAATTTGGTGATCACCAGAGTAACAGCAATGGGGAGGAATTTAAACATTTCGTCAATAGAAGATCGATGACTGTATATGACACAGATAAACAGACTCATTTGGCAGGTGGCAGGTTAGATTATGTAATTGGCAAAAATCTTGTACATGGTAATGTTTGTACTTCACTGGTTCGAGAGTTAGTCAGTGACCACTTTGCAATCCTAACAGAGTATACTGTTGACAACAGCATAGCTCACAAAGCACCCAGACCTAAAATTACAATCCCACCGGGACTGGAGCATCACTTCAAGGCACGTGTTTATGACTGGTATAATACCTATGTCGTAACCACTGTCGAAAATTACTCTCAGGACCTGATAAAAGTTGTCACTGACTACTACAATACATGGGTCTGTCCAAGAAAACTCTCAAAGAAAAAAAGTTCCCCAGTCCCTCACGCACCAAAGTGGATAAATGACCCCATCTTAAGTGGGGAGCATAAACGAGTTCAGGAGCTTGCTAATTGTTATAGGGATAACATGACATCAGAAAATCTTTTACGATTCCTCAGAGCTAATAAAGAATTCAGAGAATTAAAGGCTCAAATTCGCAGTAAACATTGGGAGCAATTCCTGCAGAGTATTAACCACCAAACTTCTGCAGCTGAAGTATGGAGAAAAATCAGCAGGTTGTCAGGTAAAGCTGTCGCCACTCCGCAGTTCCACAGCCCATTAGAACTGGCCAATTTGTTACTAGATCAGTGGGCCAGAACCTCTCAGCTGAACTCACTTCCGCAGAGAATAAGAGATAAACTTAACACCACGAAAATAAATAGGAATTTTAACATTGCCATAGCCTGTTCTGTCACTGACCCCTCCGACTTTGCCGAAATAACTGAGTGGGAATTAAATAATGCACTTCGCAAGGGTAAGGCGACCGCCCCAGGCGAGGATGGCATCACTTATAGTGTACTTCGGCTCATTGCTCAGGTACCAGGTAACCCACTTTTACATCTTTACAGACTAAGCTTATCCCAAGGAATACTCCCAAGCTCCTGGACTCAAAGCTTAATCATTCCCATACCCAAACCGAACTCTGATAAGTACCGACCCGTCTCATTGACCTCATGTTTATGCAAGGTACTTGAGAGAATTATTTTGAGCAGACTCATGTATCGCATTCATGCCAAGTTAACTCCAAGACTGTATAGATTCCTCCCAGGACGTAGCACTCAGCACTGCTTTGCAGAGTACTTGACAAATTCTCAGCAAGGCATGCAAACTGCATTTCTCGATCTTAAATCTGCCTTTGATATTGCAAACAGAGACCTCATCCTTGAGCAACTGGCTAGCTTTGGTATTCAAGGTAAACTTTTAACGTGGATGCAAATGTATTTATCGAACCATTCAGCTCATGTTCTCTTCAGGGGAATCAAAAGTACATACTCTAAAATGTTTGAGCTTGGCACACATCAGGGGGGCGTACTTAGCCCCATGCTATTTAACATTCTAATGCACAGACTATTAAGCAATATACCACTTGAGGGCAGTGATTCCATTATTTGTTATGCAGATGACATCTGCATTAAAACTTCATTCGAGGATAGAATGCAAAAGATTCTTAATGTACTGTCCACAAAAGCTACTGAGTGCGGTTTGATAATCTCAGTTGAAAAAACCAAGGCACTCAATCCTCTTACAATCCCACTGCCAAACTTACATATAGATGACATTGAGCTAGATCTTTGCCACAAATACAAGTATCTCGGGGTGACTATTAACGACACAGAACTCATTATGAACTTAAAAAAAAGACTGTGGGAGCGGCTGAAGCCACTCAAGACTCTTGTTGGCAGAGAACATGGAGTCAATGTTAACATTGCAAGACTCTTTTACTTATCATATATACGGTCAGTCGTAGATTACCATGCCTTACACCTTGTATCATTTAGGGAATCAGAGTTAACTTGTCTAGAAATTGTACAGAACGCAGCCATGAGGATCATTCTCGGTGCTCCTAAAACAACGAGGATTGTGAACATGAGAAAGGAACTCAACTTGCCATCTATTTACGAAAGAATATCATACATCAATACTATTTTTGGTGTCAAGGCAATTAAAGAACCCTTCTATAATACAGAGTTCCAGAGGCAACTTCAATATAAGATAGTGAATCCATCTTTGCATAGCAGTGCCGAGTCGCCCTCAAATTCATGGTTGCAAATGACATACAAATCCATACACCAATTAAATATGTCCTTGAGTAGGTTCCCATATGGACGTTCTATTCCACCATGGAAAATGTCGACATTGAACGTATTTTATACTGATGTCCCTAAAAAAGACACAGTTTCACCAACTGTACTTAAGCAACACACCCTTGCAACCATTAATGAGCATCTTGAAACTCTGAATATTGACTACGAATGTTACACTGATGGATCCCTACAGTCTGGAAGTAGAGCAGGATGTGCTTATGTTGTATATAAAAACAATATTTTGCAGCACCAAGATTGTAGGAGGGTTCATGACTGGGCGAGCACTACGCAAACTGAGTTGGCAGGAATACTCATAGCCACAGACTTTCTGTTAACTCAAGGCTCAGGAGTAATTTTCTGCGACTCGCAGAGTGCTCTCCAGACTCTGAACACCCTTGATAAAGGTGTTGGAAATATCGTAAATGATATAAGAATAAATGTACATCGCGCCAAGGAACGGGGACATGCTATACATTTTGTGTGGATACCATCGCATGTTGGAATCGCTAAACATGATCATGCTGATCGCCTAGCGAGGGCAGGATGTGATAAGCAAATTGTGGATATAGACTTTGGCATACCTCTTGCTAGGATCTCACACATAATAACCTCCAATAGGGAGGACTTGATGGAGCTAACAAACTCTCAAAGACCTGAAAGCTGTAGCATAAAACATTTTGACCAGTTCTCGCAGGAGAGATTCATTTATGGGTCATACAAGACAAGAACAAGACAATGTGATATTGTGACTGCAAGAATTAGACTTGGATACAGAATGTATTGGCAGGTCAGTTCAGAATGCAATGTAGAAGAAACTAAATGCAGACTTTGCAACGAAGAGTATAAACGAACACTTGAACATTACATTTCAGAGTGCCCTATGATACAACCTTTCAGACCACCTAGCATGAGGTACGCAGAGGTATGTAATTATTTCATAACATCATCTGTACTAGAAGATGTAATTATGCTATATCCGAAATTCGGTATATGATACCCTATTATAACATTTATCAAATGTCTATTCACGTTGATATAATATAGAATATAATCATGTTATTACCTTAATTTGTAATACAATGTTAGCAACAATGTCATGACTACATAAATGTATCAAAGCTTGCCCATGCCTGTGCAGTTAGCCAGGGTGGTAAATAAAGATCTAATCTAATCTAATCTAACCAACAAAAGATATGAAGAGGTTGTATGGTGCCCGTGCTCCGTAACTATTCCTAATACACGGAACTCTAGTGCCATATACGAGGAGCTCGAAGAAGGTGTAAGGTGTGCACGAATGTTGGGCGCTCTTATCCATCGAAAGTGATTGTGTCATGAATCCAGTGCTGTGAAAAGAGTAGAACTATGTACGCCAAGGTATTTGAAGGAATCTATCCTTCGAATGCCCAGTACAGCTGTAGAGACCGTTAGAACTGAGTGCCCTGTTGTGCCCTGACCCATAATTCACCTGTCACGCAGCGAGCGAGCCAGGCTCCGCGGTCACCCCCTCCATGGGGGACAACCACAATGTAAACATTGAGGAGGGAGAAGCTTTGGTGGCCACCTCTCCTACCCCTCCTAACGCTGAGCACAGCGTCACAGCTGATAAATTCATACCCATAGAAGAAGCAAGTACTGCAGCAAGTGCTGCAGCCACTGAAGTCAGTACGACCGATACCCATGTGGAAGGTACTGATGAAGATGATGATGCCGGCTTTACTTTAGTAAGCCGTAAACCCAGGAAGAAGAAGAAACAAGAAAATGTTATCAGGACTACAGTTGCACCGAGAACGAAATATGTTCGTCTCGCCTTCCCCGAAGGCACAACAAAATTTGCGATAATTAAATGGCTGGAATGTGTTGGCAACACCGCTCCCAAAGGGAAACACCCCTTGACCTTGTGCCTTATATCAATGTTGCTTGTCACCAGCAGATCTATATTGATCTGCTCACTGGAGTTCAAATTGGAGGGATTGCCTTCAAAAACTGTGATGAACCAAAGAAGAGAGAGAAATATGACGAATACCGCGTCACACATTACAACAAGGAGCGCGCCCTTGAGAATGCATATGCACTCGAGGGAGTTCACAAGGTCATCAGAGTGTATAAAGATGGCCAGCCTCTCAACCGAATTAGAATTATATGGAAAGGAGAGCAACCACCTCCCAGTACATGCATTTTTTTCGGAAAATACATGCCCACCAGCCACGTGCGTCCGTGGAGGGTATCCCCTGTCATTTGCTTCAACTGTATGGGAAGTGGCCATGTAGCTAAATACTGCAAAGATAAGGTACGCTGTGCAGTATGTAGTGAGCAGCACAATGCTAATAAGTGTCCTCGCAATATTGTAGAGGCAGAAGGTTCCATGGCTGTGGGAAGGGAGGTGTGACTGCCTGGCACGTGGGGTGCACTGCCCTCCCTGGCCTGGCACCTCTCCCACCTCCCCCTGTGGCATGGGGGAGCGGCCGACCGTGCCCGCCATGACGTCACCAGCAGCCGAGACTTCCCGCGGTTGCCGGGATTAAGGATAAGCCAGATTTGCGGAGCAGGTGCTACGCCGGGCTAGTATGCACTGAGTCGAGCCCGCCTGTGTCAGCGTGTGCTGACTCGTGAGAGAATTTGCCAACGAGTGTTGACTTGACCTGAGTCTGGTCCTTACCCAACGCAGTGCACAGCTACGTCAGTAACCGCCAGGTAACAGTGGAAGCTCACGAGCTTGGACGGGACTCGACCCCGACCACGGGGATGTGAAGTCGACACGTTACCATTGAGCTACCAGACGGCTTAATGACGGGGAGTAGGGGTGCCGAGGGTTCCGATCTGTATGCCACGGTCGCGGAACTGGTGAAGAAGGTCAACAAGATGATGTTCTTCACAGAGGGATTTCCAGGCCTCAAATTCTCCACTCCACTTACGACCTCTGAGGACAGCGAGGACGCGCCATTCCCCTCCCCTTTCATGGCACAAGCCTTCTCCCCTCCCCTGGCACCAGCCGAGCCTACTGATCCTCACCCTCACCCACGGTTGACCGCAGGCCGCACCGGGGAATCCCCCGTTGAGCCGCGCGTGGACTGTGACGTTAGTGGTGACGTCACAACAACCACGAAAGGAAATATCAGTAAAGATCAATACGTGGAATTAATTCAATCACTAAAAGAACAATACATAAGTTTGATTGGTGAAAAAAATGAAAAAGGACTGTCAATGTCAAGAGGCAGTATTGCCATCAGTGATAAAGATACGCAATGAGACACGGTGTCATGGTACCAATTCCTCCATTAATAGTGGTCAGTGTGAGGGAGCCCGTGCTGATACTGAGGGCAGGCAATGTCAGGAACTACGTGACACGGACCCTGATAAGCTTCCGGTCCCCCAAAGGCCCTCAACACATCAATTGAAGGGTCTGAGCTACGAAGCGGAAAAAAAACTAAGAATTAATCATTTAAATGGTTAAGTGAACTTTTAGATTAAGGTCTGCCCTCTGTGAGGAGAAATATGGTTATACAGCTTTGTATGTGTGTGCTTTCTGTGAAATAAAATGTGTTACAATCAGAGGATATTACAGAATGAAGTACAGGCTATCAAATAAAAAACTCTTTATTTATGGATAAACACACAAGCAAATTCATATCATGTAATATGCGTAACATTAAGCCAGGGCTTAATGACCTAGAGCTTTATATTCGTAAAAACAATGTCGATGTAATCTGCGTACAAGAACCGTTTGCAGCTGCTACTAACATGAAAATAGCACCTAAACTCAAAGGGTATTGCTCATGTGTAAATACAGCCATGACGGGTTTGTTGACTTTTGTAAAGCTAACACTGCCACATGAACTAGTAAAAAAGTCCGGGAACACCGACGTGCAGTTCCATCAGTTAAGAATTAATGTGTATGCCAGGAGCTCAAAGTTTCTGACTAGTTCTCTACCCAATTTCCATAATCAAGGAACATTATGTATGGGGGATTTCAATGCTAGACACACACAAATAGGGGATCACCAGAGTAACAGCAATGGGGAGGAATTTAAACATTTCGTCAATAGAAGATCAATGACTGGATATGACACAGATAAACAGACTCATTTGGCAGGTGGCCAGTTAGATTATGTAATTGGCAAAGATCTTGTACATGGTAATGTTTGTACTTCACTGGTTCGAGTGTTAATCAGTGACCACTTTGCAATCCTAACAGAGTATACTGTTGACAACAACATAGCTCACAAAGCACCAAGACCTAAAATTACAATCCCACCGGGCTTGGAGCATCACTTCAAGGTACATGTTTATGACTGGTATAGTACCTATGTCGTAACCACTGTCGAGAATTACTCTCAGGACCTGATAAAAGTTGTCACTGACTACTTCAACACATGGGTCTGCTCAAGAAAACTCTCAAAGAAAAAAGTTCCCCAGTCCCTCACGCACCAATGTGGATAAGTAGCCCCATCTTAAGTAGGGAGCATAAACGAGTTCAGGAGCTTGCTAATTGTTATAGGGATGACATGACATCAGAAAATCTTTTATGATTCCTCAGAGCTAATAAAGAATTCAGAGAATTAAAGGCTCAAATCCGCAGTAAACACCGGGAGCAATTCCTGCAGAGTATTAACCACTAAACTTCCGCAGCTGAGGTATGGAGAAAAATCAGCAGGTTGTCAGGTAAAGCTGTCGCCACTCCGCAGTTCCACAGCCCAATAGAACAGGCCAACTTGTTACTAGATCAGTGGGCCAAAACCTCTCAGCTAAACTCACTTCCGCAGAGAATAAGAGATAAACTTAACAACACGAAAATAAATAGGAATTTTAACATTGCCATAGCCTGTTCTGCCACTGACCCCTCCGACTGAGTGGGAATTAAATAATGCACTTCGCAAGGGTAAGGCAACTGCCCCAGGCGAGGATGGCATCACTTATAGTGTACTTCGGCTCATTGCTCAGGTACCAGGTAACCCACTTTTACATCTTTACAGACTAAGCTTATCCCAAGGAATACTCCCAAGCTCCTGGACTCAAAGCTTAATCATTCCCATACCCAAACCGAACTCTGATAAATATCGACCCATCTCATTGACCTCATGTTTATGCAAGGTACTTGAGAAAATTATTTTGTATCGCATACATGCCAAGTTATCTCCAAGACTGTATAGATTCCTCCCAGGACGTAGCACTCAGCACTGTACTTGACAAATTCTCAGCAAGGCATGCAAACTGTATTTCTCGATCTTAAATCTGCCTTTGATATGGCAAACAGAGACCTTATCCTTGAGCAACTGGCTAGCTTTGGTATTCAAGGTAAACTTTTAACGTGGATGCAAATGTATTTATCGAAGCATTCAGCTCATGCTGTCTTCAGGGGAATAAAAAGTTCATACTCTAAAATGTTTGAGCTTGGCACACATCAGGGGGGCGCACTTAGCCCCATGCTATTTAACATTCTAATGCACAGACTATTAAGCAATATACCACCTGAGGGCTGTGATTCCATTATTTGTTATGCAGATGAAATCTGCATTAAATCCTCATCCGAGGATAGAATGCAAAAGATTCTTAATGTACTGTCCACAAAAGCTACTGAGTGCGGTTTGATAATCTCAGCTGAAAAAAAACAAGGCACTCAATTCTCTTACAATCCCATTGCCAAACTTACATATAGATGACATTGAGCTAGATCGTTGCCACAAGTACAAGTATCTCGGGGTGACTGTTAACGACACAGAACTCATTATGAACTTAAAGAAAAGACTGTGGGAGCGGCTGAAGCCACCCAAGACTCTTGTTGGCAGAGAACATGGTGTCAATGTTAACATTGCAAGACTCTTTTACTTATCATACATACGGTCAGTCGTAGATTACCATGCCTTACACCTTATATCATTTAAGGAATCAGAGTTAACTTGTCTAGAAATTGTACAGAATGCAGCCATGAGGATCATTCTCGGTGCTCCCAAAACAACGAGGATTGTGAACGTGAGAAAGGAACTCAACTTGCCATCTATTTACGAAAGAATATCATACATCAATACTATAATTGGTGTCAAAACAATTAAAGAACCTTAAACTTAAGATAGAGAATCCAACTTTGCATAACAATACCGAGTCACACTCAAATTCATGGTTGCAAGTGACATGCAAATTCATACACCAATTAAATATGTCCTTGAGTAGGTCCCCATATGAACGTTCTATTCCACCGTGGAAAATGTCGACATTGAACGTATTTTCTGCTAATGTCCCCAAAAAAGACAGTTTCACCAGCTATACTTAAGCAACACGCCCTTGCAACCATTAATGAGCATCTTGAAACTCTGAATAATGACTATGAGTGCTACACTGATGGATCCTTACAGTCTAGAAGTAGAGCAGGAGGTGCTTATGTTGTATATAAAAACAATAATTTGCAACACCAAGATTGTATGAGGGTTCATGACTAGGCGAGCACTACGCAAACTGAGGTGGCAAGAATACTCATAGCCACAGCCTTTCTGTGAACTCAAGGCTCAGGAGTAATTTTCTGCGACTCGCAGAGTGCTATCCAGGTTCTGAACACTCTTGATAAAGGTGCTGGAAATATCGTAAATGATATAAGAATAAATGTACATCGCGCCAAAGAACAGGGCCATGTTATACATTTTGTGTGGATACCATCACATGTTGGAATCGCTAAACATGATCATGCTGATCGCCTAGCAAGGGCAGCATGTGATAAGCAAATTGTGGATAAAGACTTTGACATACCTCTTGCTAGGATCTCACACATAATAAGAACCTCCAATAGGGAGGACTTGATGGAGCTAACAAACTCTCAAAGACCTGAAAGCTGTAGCATAAAACATTTTGACCAGTTTTCGCAGGAGAGATTCATTTATGGTTCATATAAGACAAGGAAAAGACAATGTGATATTGTGACTGCAAGAATTAGACTTGGATACAGAATGTACTGGCAGGTCAGTTCAGAATGCAATGTAGAAGAAACTAAACGCATAAATGAGTATAAACAAACACTTGAACATTTCATTTCAGAGTGCCATATGATACAACCTTTCAGGCCACCTAGCATAACATCAACTGTACTAGAAGATGTACTTACGCTATATCCGAAATTCGGTATGTAATGCCCTATTACAACATTTATCAAATGTCAATTCACAGTTGATATACTATAGAATATAATCATGTTATTACCATAATTCGTAATACAATGTTAGCAACAATGTCATGACTCTACATCAATGTATCAAAGCTTGTCCATGCCTGTGCAGTTAGCCAGGATGGTAAATAAAGATCTAAACTAAAAAAAAATAAACAAAAGATTGCTATATGCATAAAAAACAGGCAATTACAGAAGAATAAATACAAGAACTAGAAGAAAGCAAACAAACAAACAAACAAAGCAAAACAAGTGTTTTTTTTCAAAAACAAAATAAAAATCACCTAAAATGTGTAAAAATGTAAACAAATAAAAAGATACGAGAAAACAACAAAAAAACAACTAATA
>NW_028234430.1:12219561-12229561 GCF_977035675.1 Penaeus japonicus
CACGAAACGACACGTCTTATCGTTTCTTCTCTTACTGTGACTTTGTTTCTATGCATCTTACTACACATGGTTATTGTGTCTGTGTCTTTGGTCGTCTAAAGAAAGAAAGGACAGTTTGAGACATTTGCAGAGAATGAGAAAGAATGAAGGGAATTAGAGGAATGAAATAAAGTGATAGAACATGAGAGATAAAGAGAAGAAGAAAAGAGAGAGTGAGAGAGAGAGAGAGAGAGAGAGAGAGAGAGAGAGAGAGAGAGAGAGAGAGAGAGAGAGAGAGAGAGAGAGAGAGAGAGAGAGAGAGAGAGAGAGAGAGAGAGAGAGAGAGAGAGAGAGAGAGGGAAGAATAAAGAATGAAAGAAAAAGTGAATTCAAAGCAAGAAGTAAAAAAGGGGGAGGATATGAGAAATAAAGCGAAGAAAGAAAAAGAGGAGCTTCTTAAGGGAAGGGAATATGGAGAGAGAGAAAAAAAAATTAGGGAAACAGTTATAAAGAGAAGAGTTCTTGGAATGTGAAAAGAGGGAGAACAATAAAGTCTTAGAAGGAAAGAGGAGAATGAGATGAATGTATAAAGAGAGAGGAAAATGGAGTGGATGTAAAAACCAAAACATTCTCCTCTCTCTAAAGAAAGAGAATGAAGTAAAAGTATAAAGAGAGAAGACAATGAAATGAAATTTATATAGAGAGATGAATAAAGTAAAGAACAAAAAGAGAGGAAAATAAAGTGAAAATATAAAGAGAGAGGAAAATGGAGTGGGTATAAAAGAGAAAGTCGAATGCAGTGAAAGTATAAAGAGCGAGAAGAATGAACTGCAAACACAATAAAACAGAACGATATTGTTTTTAGTACGAAGTGAAATACAAGTTATATTAAAGATAAGAGACAAATAAAAAAAGATATAAGATTTAATTTCGTTCGTGTATTAAATCATTGTATGATAACAAAATGAGAAATAAGAGAAAAAAGGGAAAAGGAAGTATTACTTTTATAACATCTGATGACAAAAATAGTTTTTAATATTAACCCGATAGTGAGGAAACATACGAGAAGTTAAAAAAAGTTTCAGAAATGTATGATGACAGAATACTTTTGCAATTAATAACTGAGAAAAAAACAACAACAACAAAAAACAACAACACCATATAACCGATAAAAAAGTCAGTCCCATTCCCCGGTGTTAATCTCATATCATTCTCATCCACAATTTTCTATATTTCGTTAGAAAAAAAAAAAAAAAAAAAAACGAAAACCTTAAAAAAGAGTCCCTCATTTTCCCTCCAAGAAGGAGCAACATTACGAGTTGAAATTTTCAGGAACCAATCAGGATAGAGTACCTTGGTCCCGAGGAGCCAATCACAGGCGACCTTTAAGACATTAAGGATCCAATCACATCGCGACATGTGGCCTCCGAGGGACCAACCATATTAGCGCATCATGACCATAGAAAACCAATCAGCAGAAAGGCAGCAAATTTGTATCGACCAATCAAATGCCTCGGGTGTCAGGAATTCCGTGATATATTTTGATTTTTTTTTCTTTTTCTTTTGAAGGAAATTTCCCGTTTATGAGGTTAATGGCTGCCGTTTGAGAAGGTTCCTTTTGGGGTCTTGGCTGTTTTTATTTATTTGTCTCTCTCTTTCTTTCTTTTCATTTCCATCTTCTTCTTCACTTGAACAGCTTCTGTCTCTCTTCTGTGATATTCTTATCGTTTATTATTCTTAATATGATATTCATGATTCATTTTAGATTTTAGATATTTTCTCTAATGTCACGCCTCTCATGAAATATTTTGATTTCTTCTCCCCCTCCCCCTCTCTGTTTCTCTCTTCTCCTTCCTTTCTTTTCCCTTCTATATCCACATACCTTAATCCTCTCCTCTTTTTCACTCATTCCCACTTTCTCTATCTCCCCTCTTTGTTTCTCCTATTCCACTCTCTCTTCTTCTCAGACTTTCCTTTACCTCTCCCCTCATCCCGGCTTTTCCCCCTCCCATCCCTATTTCCTCTCTGTCATTTTTGTTTTATCTTTCCCCTCCCCCGTTTATCCCCTCTTTTCTCATCTCCTTCCCTCTATGCTTCCTCCCCATGTCCCACTCTTTAATCCTGAATTTTTAGCTTAATTTTTTTCTCTCTAAGATGCTTATCCTTTTCCCTTTCCCCTCACATCTCCTCCTGTTCCCTTGAATTCATCTTTCCTTTCTCTCCCCTCTTCCCGTGATCTCTTCCACTTTTCTCCTTTCTCCCCTCTCCACATATTTCTTTTCTCCTCACCTCCACTTTCTCCTCCTTTTTTCCCTCTTCTTTTCTCCTCCCTTCATTAGTCGGGGAATATGCAGAACCATTCAGAAACTCATAATTCCCAACTTCTTCCTCTCTCTTTATCTCCTACCCCCGTCCTTCCTCCTCCCTCATCTTTTACCCTCATCAGCCCTCGTCTCCCCCATTCCTTCCACCTCATTTTACCTCTCGCCTCTTTTCTTTCCTCCTCCCTCGCTAGCCCTCCTCTCCGCCATACCTTCTTCCTCTCTTTACCTCTCACCTCTTTTCCTTCCTCTTTCCTCCCTTACCCCCCATCTCCCACCCCTCCCTCCCTCACTCCTCACTCCCCTCGTCAGCCGAAGGACACGCAGAACCTTCCAGAACCATCCGGCCAATATTCAGACGTCTCGGAGCTCCTTCTGCAAGAAGTTTGAACACGAGGCTCAGCTTATGTATTCATGGCAGACTGGATTAGAGCGAGTGTAAATATCCCTCATCAGCGCAGGCCGGGAATATTGAGACAGGTGGGGAGGGGAGAAAGGGGAGGGAGGAGGGGACGAGAGGGAGGGAGGAAAGGGAGGGAAGGAGGGGAGAAAGGGGAGGGAGGAGGGGACGAGAGGAAGGGAGAAAGGGGAGGGAGGAGGGGACGAGAGGGAGGGAGAAAGGGGAGGGAAGGAGGGGTGGAAGGGGAAGGGAGGAAAGGGAGGGAAGGAGGGGTGGAAAGGGAGGGGAGGAAAGGGAGGGATGGAGGGGTGGAAGGGGAAGGGAGGAAAGGGAGGGGAGGAGGAGGGGAAGAGAGGAGAAAGGAGGAGTATAGGATAGGGAGGGAGAGGAATATCGAGATAGATGGGGAGGGAAGGAAGGTGAGGAAAGGGAGAAGGGGGATAAATAGAGGGAAGAAAGTAGAAAGGGCGTAGGGAAGAAGAGTAGAGAGGAGGGAAGGAGGGGAGAAAGGAGGAGTTTAGGTTAGAGAGGGAGAAGAAGATTGAGATAAGTAGGGACGATGGGGGGGGGGGGCGGGGGGGAGGAGGGAGGGGGGAAGAAGGGAGGGGAGGAGGAGAAGGGAGAGGCGGGGTGGGGGTGGGGGGGCAGAGAGGAGAAAGGAAAATTTTAACATAGGAATGGAGAGGAACTTTGAGACGGGTGGGGAGGATAATCAGGAGAGAGAGAGAGAGAGAGATTCATGTATATATATATATTACATACATACATACATGCATGTATATATATATATTATATATATATATATTATATATATATATATATACATATACATATATATATATATATATATATATATATATATATATATATATATATATATATATATATATATATATATATATATTCAATCTATTCTGATTGCAAATGAAAAATACAAAATTAATAATTTAATATCATTACATATTATATAGTATTTAGTAATAAGTAATTTAGTGCTTATTAAACTAACGAGGAAAACGAATATTATTAATGTTTTTCTTCAGAATTTGTTTATCAGTAATATCAGCTGAGAGGAAGTTATATGGGAAAAGTGAAAACAAAAAAACAAGAAAAGAAAAGAAAAAGAAAGAACAGAGAAAGAAGGAAAAAGTAGAAAATGAGAAGGAGAATACAGGATTAAGAATTGAGAGGAAAAGAGGGTCAGAGAAGAGAAGGGAAAGGAATGCGATCCATGTATAGGAGAAGGGACAAAGGGAAAGGATGGTAAAGAGAAGAGAGACAGAGAAAAAAAAAGGATAAAATTAATGAGTATGAATCCCAGGTAGCGTGAGGAAAGTAGGCGAAGAAAAGGAAAAACAGAGGAGAACGAGAGAAAAGGGAATGAAGATGACACGAAAAGACCGAGAAGAAAGGAGGCGAAGAAGAGGAAAGAAGAACGGAGGAAAAATAAATGGGTAAGTGGAAGAGAGCCTGAAGAAAAGAAGTGAAGAGAAGAGACACTGAGAAGAAACGGAAAAAATTGATTATATTTGTTATTATCATTATTATCATAATTATTATTTTCATTATTGTTATTATCATAACTATTCTTATCATTATTTTTATCATCATTTTGCTATTATCATTAACATTATCATTATTGTCATCATTATTGTTATTATCATTATTGATTATCATTATCATTATCATCAATATTATCATCATTGTTATTACTATTATAGTTATCATTATTATCATTATATATTTTTATTATCATCTTTATCATTGTTATCATCAATATCATAATCATTAGTAGTATTGATAGTATTATCATTGTTATAATTTTATTGTTTTTATTAAAAAACAAAAATTGGTAATCAAGATGAGAGTTATTGAAAAGAAATTTATAAGTGATATACTTAAATGAAAATAAAATAAAAATATCATGATAACGAAATAGAAATAGGCAGAGGCAAAGACAGAAAGAACAAAAACGGTGAAAAGGATTTACGAGACAAGAGAGACTAAATAATGATAATGTATGGTATATTAAATCAGAGTCTACGGACAAAAGCGCCTGATTGCATTACCTGGCGGAAAGTTGCCTTACCTGCAGTCTTTTCTTTTTCTCCCTGCCTCTGCTCCTTTCACAAGAAAAGAAGATATTATTTACCATTCTCTTTCCTCCTATTCACAGCTAGTTCCCTCACTGCCCACTCCTCCCCAACCCCTTGTATACACCCGTGTTCCCACCTTCCCCTTGTACTCCACGCTCTCCCCCTCCCCCTTGCTCTCCCTCTCGTTTTCTCCCATCCCCTTCCTGACGCCTCGTCTTGTATATCCCCTTATCATCTCCCTTCCCCCCTTCCCCCACTCGTATCCCTCCTCCTCTCCCTCTTATATTCCCCTCGTTCTCCCCTTCCCCCTCCCCCCCCTCCGACCCCGCCCTTCGTTTCGAATCCCCCCTGTATCCACCCAACCACCCGTCGGCTAGACCAATAATATATTCACTTTGTTTACCATAATACTTATCATTTGTCAGGGATTTGTGGAAAGTGTCTGGGCTTGGGTGCGGCGTGGCTCTTATCATGTCTGTTCGTTCTTCTATGTATTGCATTGTTTTTCTTGCTTATCATTCCTGGGATTTTTTTTTGTAACTTACATATCGAGTGTTACTATATGTGTTTGTTTGTTTGTGCTTAGTATGTGTATGTACACAGGATATACATAAACTGTAAATGTATATGTATACTATGGATGAGAGACAGATGGCAAGATATACAGAGAATGATAAACACGAACCAGACCTAGTAGATCAAAAGTACATTATCTTAAAACAACATATTTAGTGGGAAGAAAATTGCTTAAAAAGAAAATTATTCCATTCTCTCGAGAGTCACCAAAGCGATAAAGCGTTTGAAATTCAGGCCGAACATTAACCTTGTCAAGTGCACCCTCATTTGCATACGGTTGGATGTTGATATCAAATGCGTAATGTCTGAATTTAGAATAGGTTGAATCTCGATTGTACGATATCTGTATGCGCAGAGTTACAGTCTCTTTTTCTTGTTACAGTGTGTGTCATCTTTCGCTATACCTCTTCTGGCAAATCGATGAAGGAGCTGACATGAGAATCTTCTTAATTTCCGTAGATCGGATGTTAATTATGCAAACATCCCTCCCTCTTTCCTCCTTCTTTTCTTGTTCTTTCTCTCTGCCTCTACTCCTCTCTTTCTCTCGCTCTCTTATTCTTTCCCTCTGTGCCTGCCTCTCCATCTCTCTCTCTCGATTTCTTTCTTTCTCTCTATCTCTCTCTCCATCCATCTATCTACCTATTGTCCCCATCTTTCTCTCACGTCTCTCTCTCAGTCTCACTCCTTTTTCTCTCCACTCCCAACCCCCCTGCCTGCCTTACTCCCTCCTTCACCCCCCCCCTACCTGCCTTACTCCCTCCTTCACCCCCCCCCTCGCCATCTCTTCTTTTGCCTCCCTTCCATTCTATATCAATTTACATGATATATGTATCTACCATTATCTAATCACTCTTTGAAATCATCATACATTACTCGTAAAAGATAAGAGGGAAAATGCTGACTTCCTTTGGATTTATCTGTGGCCAGAATATGTCATGCTTTTACTTTATATGCATAAGCTCTGTTATAGGTTTCCGTATCTCTTGTAGCTTATATCATTTTTCATTATTACTATCAACTCTGTTAATACTATCATCATTATTATTATAATCATCATTATTGTTATTATTACTTTCATTATCAGCATTATTGACATTCATATAATGATAATTACTATCATAATCATCATTATTATTACCGTCATTATCATTATCCACTTTCTTACTGTCATTTATTCACTATTCTAAACCAGAAGAAATTGACATTAATAATATAAACAGCATCCCTACCGACCAAATTTCACTTGGAAAGTTAGTCACATTAAAATATTTATTCGGCTGTATGCATTTTTGGGCAAGGGAGGGGTAGGGGTAGGGGTAGGGGTAGGGGTAGGGGTAGGGGTATGGGTAGTGGGTTGAGGGAGAAAGGAGGGAACGGGGGGTGGGGGGGAGGTGGGGGGAGTGAGCTTGGTACACCCATGTGAATTATCTCTTTCATAACCGGACATTTATTGTTTAAAGATAATGCAATTATATATTTCATCACCAGATCGTTATTGCCAACGGATAATACAGTTATATGATTCATCTATTTCGACACGCGGATAAATTATCGGCGATAGAGAACGCTGCATACTCATGTTGTTGATTATATCATTCGATATCAATCATCTAGCGTGGATAGAAACTATATCTAGTTCGGCGTTGCAGAATGCTAATTGCAATTGCGCAGCTTGTAATTTCTTGTTTATGACCAGTCGGATGGGGACTAATTTATCGAACATTGGCCATTAACACGCGTCAGGTTTATGAAAAAAGAGAAGAACAAAATGAAACAAAAGCAAAGAACAAACAAACAAACAAATCTGTGATGTGGTATCTCTTGGTTTTGATCTTTCAGCTTATGAAAATGGTGATGATAATGTTAATGATGATGATAAGGTGAATGATAATAACAACAACTACAATGATAACAATGATGATAATAGTAATAATAATAGTAACAATAATAATAACAATAATGATAATGATAATTATAATAATGATAACATCAGTAACTGATAACAATATCAATAGTAGTGATAATAATAATGATAATAATAGTAAAAACAAAAATGATAATGATATTGATACAATAAAACTACCAATTATGATGATAATATTAATTATCATCATAATAATAATTATTATAGTAAAAACATAATGATAATAATGATGTCAATAATAATAATAACAACAATAATGATGATGATAATGATGGTAATGAGGATGGTAGAAATATCAACAACAACACAGCAACAAAAGCAACAACAATACTAGTAACAACAACAATGATAATAATGATAATCATAACAATAATGATTATGAGTCGAAAAAACAGCCCAACCAATAACATTAACGATAATAATAAAAAAGTCAAAATCAAACTCAAAATCAGAAAATACTATGGACTCGTACCACTGACACAGAAAATTCCTCAGTCCGTTCGTCTTCCCAACACAGTATGATGATAGAGTGTTTTTAAGCAAATTCTTCTCTGATGCAAAACGGGTCTGGTAGCGGGCAGTGGACTGTGGATCCGGCACAGATGGAATGAGATCGGGGCGACATCACAAGACTTTCCATGAATAGCGGGTTATTTTTCCTTTTTTTAATTCTCGCTTTGCTTTGCTACTTTCTTGTTTTTTTTTCTTCTAAATATAGTTTTATTGTTTTATCAATTGCTTTTCGGGAGTTTAAAAGTAAGCTTGTTAGAGTATGGTGTTATAATGAGAATAAGTATGTAAGAATGCAAGACCTTTTTAAAAACATTTATATGTACTGTAATCAAAATACAGTGTTTTAACGGAAATACAATACTACAATAGACATACGTAAGTTAGAATAGAGTAATTTAATAAAATTCCAGTATCATTCTGAGAAAACACTACAGGAACCTACACAAGCACCCTTCCATTTTGTCTCGGGGATTTTCGAAAGGAAAAATACATCCTCATTCCCTCCTTCTTCTTCCTCCCCCCTCATTTCCCTCCTCCACCCTCTCCCCCTCTGCCCCCATCCCCCTCCCCCTTCCCCTCCGTGTTTTCGGGGCTACAACTGACCTCTGATTTTTTCCCCCTTTTTTTTTGCTGCCATTAAGGTCGGCTTTACCACGCCACCGGAGGGGCTATAAGGTCGAGTTTTCCACCACTTTGCCGTTCTTGTTGTCCCGTATTTTGCACCGAGTTTCCCGGAACAATGGGACAAGTCGGCCAAATGATGACCGGGGCTCTCGGCTCGACCGCCCGTCGAAACGCCTTCGTGTGTGCGGGCTTGTATATGTACGTGGATATGCAAGCACACACACACACACACACACACACACACACACACACACACACACACACACACACAAAGAAATGCGCACTCACACATACACACCTCGATTTTAAACAAACACACTTCTCAATTTTATACAACCGTACCAATAAGCACGACACACACACACACACACACACACACACACACACACACACACACACACACACAAACTCACACACAACACACCAACACAGAAATCCTATCAAGACCAGCATCACAATCAAGCATAACCCTACATTCCCAAACACGAAGAATCATGTTAACATAACCGCATGTATGTATTCTGTATTAAAACCAACACATCACCAGAAATACAGAATCTGCGAGTCGGCCCTTTCCTCTCGCCGGCAAGATATAAAGGGAAAGGAAACTCCTCCCTTACATCACGCAACCTTACATAACGCGGATCCCCGGGTGCAGCAGTTGTCGCCGCCACCGCTAGATGGCTCTGCACACCCGAGGAGACGCGCCGCATGAGATACCGATATTAAAGACGTCACGAGGGTCGCGCCGCCACTTGTACGGCCGTATATTTCGCCTGTCGGAAGTTTGCGTCCGGTAAAACCACCTCGGGAGATTATATATATATCGAAGGGTAAAGAAGAAGGAAAAGGGAGAATGTAGAGAACTGATCTGATTTTTGAGAGGGAAAGGGGAGAGAGAGAGAGAGAGAAAGAGAGAGAAAGAGATAGATAGATAGATGGATAGAGAGAGAGAGAAAGACAGAGAGAAAATATATATATATATATATATATATATATATATATATATATATATTTATTTATTTATGTATATATGGATATATATATATATATATATATATATATATATATATATCTATATATATATATATATATATATATATATATATATATATATATATATATATAGAGAGAGAGAGAGAGAGAGAGAGAGAGAGAGAGAGAGAGATAGAGAGAGAGATGAAGTGGCAGAGAGAGGAAGAGAGAGAGAGAGAAACAGAGAGGCAGAGAGAGAGAGAGAGAGAGAGAGAGAGAGAGAGAGAGAGAGAGAGAGAGAGAGAGAGATAAGCAGATAGATAAATAGATAGATAGATAGATGATGAATAGATAGATAAATAGATAGATAGATAGATGATGAATAGATATATAAATAGATAGATAGATAGATGATGAATAGATAGATAAATAGATAGACAGATAGATAGAGAGATAAATAGATAGATAGAGAGAGAGGCACAGAGAGAAACAGAGATAGACAGATAGATAGACAAATAGAGAGAAAGAGAGAGAGAGAGAGAGAGAGAGAGAGAGAGAGAGAGAGAGAGAGAGAGAGAAATAAATAAATAGA
>NW_028234430.1:12236611-12239111 GCF_977035675.1 Penaeus japonicus
ACTCCCCATCTCTCTCACTCCCCATCTCTTCTCTCTCTCTCTTCTCTCTTTCTCTATTCCCCCTTCTCTCTTTCCCTCTTTTTAGGACTAAATCATAAGGGGCCTCTATAGGCTCTTTAGGACTACATAAGGGGGAAGGAAGGGGGAAAGGAAAATTGGGGCTACACGGAGAAGAAAAGGGGGAGAGAAGGAGGCTATAGAAGGAGGGGAATAGTGGCTATAGGATGAGAAATTTTGGTGTGGGTTCAAAATGTAGGGGGGATTGGGGCTATTTTTTGGGGGGAGGGGAAACTATATTAAGAGGGAGAGTTTAGGGCTACAGGAGGGGAGGGGAAGTTATGGGATATAAAAGGATGTTTATGATACGAAATTATGAAGACATTTTTACTTGAGTTATTGATTAGGGTAAATGCAGTTAGGTTTTTATGATTATTTTATTCCTATCTATTAACTAGGTGCGCGGTTGGTCGTGTGATGTATATAAATGAATAAATAGGGGGGGGGATAAATAAATAAATAAATATATATTCTATACACACACACACACACACAAACAACACACACACACAAGCACACACACCAACACCCACACAGATATATATGACTGTATATCTAAATATTTATAACGATAATCTATCCGTCTATGACTGGTCCTCTTCATCTACACATACATGTCTAACCTCGTTTTTGTGAACAAATTAACATCTAACATTCATATTCACTTAACAGTTACTATATCTTTCTCTCATGTTTATAAACGGGAAAAATCAAGATCACGCAGTAGGAAGAAACCAGCCAAAACAGATCTTCCATCCATCTGTTTTAAAGGGCTTCTCTTAAAAAAAGAAAAAAAGAAAAAAGAAAAAAAAAATCCCAATTTCGCTTTTGGATTTTCTACTGCCAATTATGAATATTCAAAAGTTTTATCGCTGAATATATATGAATAAATCACACTAAAGGAATTAAGTTTGCGCTTTTCATAAAAAAAAAAACTTTATGAAAACAATTTTTCGCATATGCTCGACCCTTTTGTTTATCAGTCTACCTGTATTTCTCCTAGGTTTCTGTTTGTTTATATCTTTATCTATTGTTTTGTTTATCTTTGTTCACTCTATCATGATGATTTTCTTATTTGCTTTCTCCATCATTCTATATTTCTATCCATCTACTTATATACTTAGAAAAAAGGCATCTCTGTCTATCCATTTCTACATATATGTGACTGTCTATAATCTATTACTCTACCTATCTATCTACCTCCCTACATCCATTTTGGTTTTCCTTTCAAGAATGGAAAAGGTAATAAATAAGATAAGATAAGAATAAATAAACTTAAGAAAGAAAGAGAAACAGAGAAGAAACAAATAGACTGAAAAAATGTATCCCTTAAATTATCTTGTTATAACAGACTATGATAAAAATATAGAACAACGAAAATTGCTAATTCCAACAATCAAGATAAAGAAGAAGAAGAACAAGAAAACAAGTAAAAAGCGAAACACAAAATGAGAGTCACTTGTTTTTAGTGTTTACTATTGTTAGGGACACTAACTGCTTTCTTTTCTCTCTATCTGTCTGTCTTCCTTTCTCTCTCTCTCTCTCTCTCTCTCTCTCTCTCTCTCTCTCTCTCTCTCTCTCTCTCTCTCTCTCTCTATATATATATATATATATATATATATATATATATATATATATCGAAAACACAGTATACCGCAATGATTAACGATAAAGATAAGTAAAACGCCAGTGATACCAGGATTAGGTGTGTGTACATTTAATACACATACTACCATAAATGAATATGTATCCGGAAAAAAATATGACCATATAGCACATGCACACGCGAGAAACAAAATAGAGACGGACAGATAAAAAGCAAAACAAATCTAATAGATACAAATGAAAAACAAATAAACAAATACACGCGATAGTAAAAATGAACATCAAACCGAAAAAGCAATAACGAAGTGCTTCGGGATTTCAACATTCTGGCGACATGTGGCAACCGCGTCGCCTCGTCCAGCGTCAGAAAATCCTTTGGAACCCAATGAATTCCATCGCATCACCTTCATTCAAGGGAAAAAAAAAAAGAAAACATTTCCTCTTTTTTTCCCCCTCTGTCACCTCTCGTTTAGCATTTTCTCTGCTCTCTGTCTAATGTCGTTTAGCGTTTTTCTCCCGCTCTGTCTGCTTTTTCGTTTAGTGCTTTTTCCCTCTCTGTCTCCTTTTTTTTCCGTTAATTTTCCTCATAGTATTTTCCCCTCTGTCTCGTTCGTTTAGCATTTTTCCTCATTGTCTCTTTTTGTTTAGTGCTTTTCCTCTCTTTCTGCTTTCGTTTCTCCTTGTTTTTTTTTTCCCCCTATTTATCTCCTTTGTCTCCTGTCGTTTTGGATTTGCTCCCCTCTACCTTCTGTCGTTTAGTATTATCTCCCCCCCAGTCTCCTGTCGTTTAGCCTTTTTCCCCTCTGTCTCCTTTCGTTTAATATTGTTTCTTCTCTTC
>NW_028234430.1:12251611-12257343 GCF_977035675.1 Penaeus japonicus
AGAGTGAGGGAGAGGACAAGGGAAAGGATGAATAATCGATAGAAGATTGAGAGATAGAGAGGAAAATCGGTAGAGAGGAGTGGGTAGGAGGATAGGTGTGTATCGAGGCTTGGACGAGATAGTCAGGGAGTCGAGAGAGAAGGACGTTCGAGGACGCAAGAGAAAGAAATATGAAAGAATGGAGGAGAGACAGTGGGAGGAGGAAATAGATTTTGAATTACAGACGATGCATGTAGATTGTGGAGAGGAGAGATGAGAATCTGAGAGTGACTAAGGACTAGTACGAATTCACGTTAGAGAGAGAGAGAGAGAGAGAAAGAGGAAGAGAGAGAGAGAGAGAGAGAGAGAGAGAGAGAGAGAGAGAGAGAGAGAGAGAGAGAGAGAGAGAGGAAGAGAGAGAGAGAGAGAGAGATAGAGAGAGATAAAGGAGTCTCTCTCTCTCTTTCTTTCCCTTTGGTATTTGTTTGGGCTATAGGGTAGAAAAAAGAGAAAGAGAGAGAGAGAGAAAGAGAGAGAGAGAGAGAAAGAGAGAAAGAGAGAGAGAGAGAAAGAGAGAGAGAGAGAGAGAGAGAAAGAGAGAAAGAGAGAGAGAGAGAGAGAGAGAGAGAGAGAGAGAGAGAGAGAGAGAGAGAGAGAGAGAGAGAGAGAATGAGAGAGGAGTCCCTCTCTCTCTCTCTCTTTCCCTCTACCCATCCCCTCTCCCCCTCTCTCCCTCCTTCCCCTCCACAATATTGCTTCACATACAGTGTTGCTGTCATCCTTCCTAACTTTATCTTGACATGGTGCCTTATACCAATCCGTTTGTATACCAATTCTATCTTTCTTACACCTTTTTTCCCCGTTATCCGTTCTTCTTAATCTACTACATCACCACCTCTCACGGCCTCTCCCCCTCTCTCCCTCCTTTCCCTCTCCCCCTTCCCACTCCCCTCATCTCTCCCCCTCCTTCCACCTCATCCTCTCTCTCTCTCTCCCTCCCCCAATGACGTCAGAGACAAATCTAATCTAAATGCCATTCCAAGATCCATAGGAGTTAGAATTTCTTACCTGAAGAAGGCGAAGAAGAAGAAGAGGAAGAAGAAGGAAAAGGTAACAGGTGAGATGGAGTGATAACAAGAGGATTAAGGGATAAACAAAAGGGGAATTGGAAGGAGAGGCGAAAAGAAGGGAAGAGAAGTCGAAAGATTGAATAAAGAAGAAAAGGGAAATGATAAAAATGATAAATTGAAAGTTTGAATTATTTCAGTTTGTTTCCTATTTTTCTGTGGATTGGTTTTATGAGAATAATAATGATAAGAATAAAGATGATGATTATGATGTCGATGATAATGAAAGTGATTGCAATAATGATGATAAAGATAGGACAATAACAAGAATGATAATGATCGTGATAAAATAAACAATAACAATGATGATAATATTGTAATGATAATTATGACAATAATGGTCCTGATAATAAGGATGGTAATGATAATGATGATAAGATTTGTAATGAAAATAATAGCGATTATTACAATGATAATGTTGATTAGAATAATGAGGATGATTATAATAATAATGATAACATTGATGATAACATTGATAACAATAATAGAAATGATATTTATACTAATAACTATAACAGTATTACTGCTAATGATAATGATAACGATAATAATGTGATAATAATGATAATTATAATAATAGTAATAATAATGATAATGATGATGATGATAAAGATAATAACAATAATAATGATACTGATAGCAATACTAATACACTACTACTAGCAAAAATGAGAAGAATTACAATGATAATGGTAATAATGATGATAATTATGACAAAAACAAAAAACAAAAACAATAATCCTAACATTAATAATGATAATGATAGTAGTAACAATGGCAGTTATAAGAATAATGATATGAAATTATAAAAGATAATAATAATAACAATAATGATAATAATGTTAATAGAAATGATAATAATAATGGTGATAATGATAATGGTAATGAGGAGGATAGTAATAGAAATAGAAATAACAGGGGCAATCACACTAATGAAAATAACAATAATGAAAAATATAAATGATATACAACTATATATATATATATATATATATATATATATATATATATATATATATATATATATATATATATATATATATAAACAATATAGCAAAAACACCCCGACACACACCACACACACAAACACAACACATCACACAGCATCACACATTACCACACACACACACACATATATATATACATATATATATATAATATATACTTTTCTATCTGTCAGATCTGAATACTAACCCTGCCCCCGCGACTCCCCCGATCTTTCTACAGTTCTTCATTTGCACCTCTTTTTCTGCATAGTCTACAGAGATAGGGGGGGATTTTACTTTATATATATATAAAGTATATGCGTAACAACTAAATAGCTATATATAATAGGTATATTGGGGGGTGTAGGGGGGTTGCGTTGTTTTGAATTGATTGTATGTTTGTTGGGGTATGTTGGTAGATGATTTGATACGGAAGTTAGTGAGTGGGTGATATAATATATGTATAGATTATGATGAATAGATAGCATAGTAATAAATATATATGATATATATATTATATATATAAATATATGTATATATATATAGTATGTATATCATATAGACTGACGTCGGCAATGTCTCAACCGAGTATGCATTTAACGTTTTCCATTGTTGCTATAATATGGCTCCCCTACGAAAAACATGTTCCACGCCCAGTGTTGCCACAATTCGCGCGGGGCAGGACACCTCTTTGTCTATGTGATGGGCTCGTTACCAGCGTATCAGTCTCTCTCGTTTTTATTCTCAATTATTTCATGCTTTAGATACACATTCACGTTCCACTTTGCCAATCAAACGACTGGAGCCTTCAGTGATTGAATCATTTCTCGTTTTCTTTTTTTTGCGTTAAATGTCATCGCAACGTTTCAGGGGTAACTTCACTAATTACGAATGGGCTTTTGCTTGCTCATTTTCGGAGAGGCGAGGTTTTGGTGTATGGCTGCTATGCTAAGTCGGCGGTATTCTATTCTGAAATGTTTGGAGATTAATGGTTTATTTACCTTTACACACACATACTCACACACACACACACACACACACACACATATGTATATATATATATATATATAATAAAGTATATATAATATATATTAAATTTTTTATATATACACCAACACACACACAACACACACACACACACACACACACACACCCCGACCACACACACCCCACACACACACAAACAAATAATATAAATATATATAAATATATATATAATATAAAAATATAATATATAAAAATATAAATACAAAATAAATATACAATATAAATACAAAATAAATATACAATATAAATACAAAATAAATAATATATAATATAAAACATATATAAAAATATAAGATTATTTATACATATATAAATAATATATATATATATAATATATATATATATATAATCAAGTATAGATATATATACATATATGTATATATACTATCTATATATATATATATATATATATATAAATATATATATATAATACATATATATAACACATATATATACAACAAAATATATATATATATATATATATCAGTGATATATATTAAATATATATATATAAAATGAAATTATATAAAACATATAAATATACATATATATATATATATTATATATATTATATAATAATCAATATAATCTATATATATATCTATATATATATATGTATGTATGTATATATATGTAATATATATACATATATATATATATATATATATATATATATATATATATATATAAATATATATATATATATATATATATATAATGTATATATATATGTATGTGTGTGTGTGTGTGTGTAAACATATACATATACATTGCATATTCCTTGTTTTTTTTTTGTCAAAGTCTTCAATATTCCGAGTTACTTGAAAGTTACATCTCTCATCTAGCTTTCCTCTTTACCTCTCTCTGCCTTCCTCTCCCTGAATCTGTCATTCGTGCTCCTATTTCATTCTTCTGATTTTGTCCCTCTGTTCCAACCTCTTTTCCCTCTCTATTTCCACATCTCTCTCTCTCTTTAATTTTCTCACTCTTACATTTTTACAATCATTCTCTCTTTTCCCCTTAACCTCCCTTTCTCTATCTCTCGTTCTCTCCTCTTTTACCTTTCACCTCTCCTTCTCTCTCCTTTATCTCCACACCTATCGCTTTCCCTCTTTCCTTCAACTCTCTCATCATTTTCCCCTCTCCTCTACTCTTTCTCTCTCCATCTTCCTATCTGTTTCTCCACCTTTCCCCCTTTTTCTCTTTTTCTCCTTCCCTTTTCATACCTCCCTCACTTTCTCTCTCTCGAAATATCATATAATAGATATATAATTTACTCTTTTTCATAAGTAATAACTCAGAAATTCGTGACGTCACCAATGTATGACAAAACAATCATACAGGAATGATATTTCTTGTTCTTCTTATGCGAAGGAATATACTATTCCTATCCCTATGCATCATTCACATCAATGATAAAATACCGCGGACATGCAACATCACTCGTTCCAGCTGATTCGACATTATACTGAGTTTCACTATCTTGAAGCCGTTTCAAAAATACAAAAAATCCTTCACATTGAGAATGGTATGCACGCTCAGCTGTATCCCTATGTTTTACTATGCAACCGTTTTAATACACTATATAATGAAAACCTTAGACATGTAACTTTGAGCATTTTGGACATGTAGCGTAAACAAATACTGTGGTTGGTCTAAGAATAGCGAGGTTCCCACATGATTGGTTAACATTCGTGAATAAGTATGAATGCTAAACCCCAGGTGGTTCTGGGATCCGGTCGGACAAACCAGATCTGTGCATCTTTCTTTTCAAGGATTTATCTCTTTGTTTGTCTCTCTTTTTCTCTCTGGCTGTATGTTTGTCTCTTTCTTCTCTGTCCATGACTCTCTTTTCCTCTGATACCTCTGTTAAATATGTTTGTTTTAGATTTTTTCCCTTTCTCATGTCTCCTTCTTCTCCTTATCTCCACTTCTTCCTCTTCTTATCTCATTCCTCCTCTCTATCTCTCACTCAAACCCACGTTCCTATTATCTCCTCCACTTCTCTCTAATCCTAACCATTGCTTTCTCCTATTCCCTCAACTTCTCTATCTCCTCCTCCTCCTCTCTCCTCTCTTTATTTCTTCTCTCTCCATCCCTATCTCTGCTCCTTACCATTACTCTTTCCATCTTCTCCTTTCTCCCGTCTTACTTTCTCCTTCGCCTTCCCTTTCTCCCTCCCACTCTCCCCCTCTCTCTCTCTCCTCCTCCTCCTCCTCCCTCTCTCTCTTCCTGTCCAGCTGTTACAAAGAATCAATAAGCTTCACCTCCCGGATATTAGTAATATATAAGACTCTGTGATTCAATTTTCATTACTTACAGCATTTTGGCGACCGCAATAACCAGTGATTTGGGGCGACGGCTAATGTGCGTAGGATAAGATATTGTTGTTGTGGCGTCGGGAAGGTTACACGTGTTGTGACTGGGTGTCATGGCAAGAGGGGCTAGGTTTGTGAATGTGTGTGCGTGTATGTGGGGAGTGGAGGATTTTGGGTGGGTGGGGGGAGTGTATGTGATTGTGTGTGTGTGTGTGTGTTTCTGATAGGTAGATAGGGTGTGTATGTGATTGTCTGTATGTGATTGTGCGATTGTG
>NW_028234430.1:12257443-12267443 GCF_977035675.1 Penaeus japonicus
TATATATACATACATATATTATAATATAATATATATAATATATATAATATATATATATACAATATACATAATATGAATGTCTGTATCTCTATATATATAAAGTAAGATTTGTAGATAGAAAGAGAGAGAGGAAGAGAAAGATTGAGGGGGGGGGGGGGCTGACAGATAGAAAAGGCGTTGCAGAGAAAGAGGAGAGAATGATGGAAAGGGAGAGCGAAATAGACATTGATACTATTATTCTTATCATTATAACTACCATTGTTATTACTATCATTAACATTATTAATGTCATGATTATTGCTATTATTTTTATTGTTATAATTATCAACATTATTCTTATAATCATTATCATTATCATTGTAATTCTTCTCATTTTTGCTAGTAATAATATATTAGTATTGCTATCATTATCATTATTATTGTTGTTATCATTATCATCATCATCATTAATGTTATTATTATTATTATCCTTATTATCATTATCATCACATTATCATCGTTATCATTATCATTAGCAGTATAACTGCTATAATTATTAGTATAACTATCATTGTTATCATTATTATTATAATCATCCTCATTATTTTAATCAACATTATCATTGTAATAATCACCATTATTGTCATTACAAATCTTATCATCATTATCATCACCATCCTTATTATCAGGATCATTATTGTCATAATTATTATTACAATCTTATCATCATTATTATTGTTTATTCTATCACGATCATTACCATTCTTGTTATTGTCTTATCCTTATCATAATTATTACAATCACTTTCATTATCATCGACATCATAATGATTATTTGTATTCTTATCATTATTATTTTCACACAAAAATAAGAAACAAACCGAAATAATTCAAACTTTCAATTTATCATTTTTATAATTTCCTTTTTCTTCTTTATTCAATCTTTCGACTTCTCTTCCCTTCTTTTCGCCTCTCCTTCCAATTCCCCTTTTGTTTATCCCTTAATCCTCTTGTTATCACTCCATCTCACCTGTTACCTTTTCCTTCTTCTTCTTCTTCTTCTTCTTCTTCTCCTTCGTCAGGTAAGAAATTCTAACTCCTATGGATCTTGGAATGGCATTTAGATTAGATTTGTCTCTGACGTCATTGGGGAAGGGAGAGAGAGAGAGAGGATGAGGTGGAAGGAGGGGGAGAGATGAGGGGAGTGGGAGGGGGGAGAGGGGAAGGAGGGAGAGAGGGGGAGAGGGGAAGGAGGGAGAGAGGGGGAGAGGGGATGGGTAGAGGGAAAGAGAGAGAGAGAGAGACTCCTCTCTCTTTCTTTCTTTCTCTCTCTCTCTCTCTAACTCTCTCTCTCTCTCTCTCTCTCTCTCTCTCTCTCTCTCTCTCTCTCTCTCTCCCTCTCTCTCTCTCTCTTTCTCTCTCTCTCTCTCTTCTCCCTCTATCTCTCCTTTTCTCTTCTATCTCATCACCTCTCTCGTCCAAGTCATTCCACCAATTCCCGGTCTCTCCTAGAATCGCCCTACTCAACGTCCCAACCCTGCCCTCTCTCTCATCTGTTCCCTCTTTCTTCTCTCTCTCTCTTCTCTTCTTTCTCTCTCTCTCTCTCCCTCTCTCTCTTGCTCTCTTTCTCTCCACCGCAGCATCCTCTTTCTCTCTCATCATCTCTCCATCCTCCTCTTTTTTTCTCGTTCCCTCTCACCTCTCTCCCTCCTCTTTCTTCTCCCTCTCACTTTCCTTTCTCCTCTTTGCTCCCTTCTCTCTCCTCTCTCTCTCATCTGTTCGTCTTCTTCTTTCCTCTCCTCATTCTCTCCTCTTTCTCTTTTTTTCTACCCTATAGCCCAGACAAATACCAAAGGGAAAGAGAGAGAGAGAGAGACTCCTTTCTCACTCTCTATCTCTCTCTCTCTCTCTCTCTCTCTCTCTCTCTCTCTCTCTCTCTCTCTCTCTCTCTCTCTCTCTCTCTCTCTCTCTCTCTCTCTCATCCTCCTCTCTCTCACGCTCTCCTCTCTGCAATCCCATCCTCTCTCTCTCCCTTTCTCAGTCCAATCAGCTCACGCTCCTCGCTCCTCATCTCCTCGCTACGCTCTCCTCGCTCTCAACCTCTCGCTCTACTCTCAGCTTCCCTCTTTCTCCCTCTTTCTACTCTCTTGTTCTGTCCCTAACAAGCAGCCCAAGCAAATAACAAAGGGAAGTAGAGAAAAAACAAAAAAAAAATAAAGAATAGACAGGGAAATCAGATTCGTTTTGGACACTGACTGGACAGCCCGGCGGGGGGATTAGGGGCAAGAAAGTGCGATGCCCGCGATTACTCACAGGTCCTTTATAGTGTTAGGGAGGGGGGTATGGGAGGAGAGGGGATAGGGGGAGAGGATACTAATGAGGAGGGATAGGAGGTGTAAAGAAGAAGAAGAGGAGAGGAAGGGGAGAGAATAGGGGGGATGGGGTAGGGGAGGAGAGAGATGAAGGAGGAGAGAGAGAGGAGGTGTTTTCCAGGAGCGTCCTGTCTGTCTGTCTGTTTAACATCACCGTTTGCGTGATAAATGGATATGATATTTTATTCATCTCATAGGGTTTTTCATTTCTGTATATCTTTACTGTCAGTTTATAGTTCGTCCATGTAATAACCTGCCGTTTCCGTCCTGGTGTGTCGTAGGATTTTATGCACACAACACACTCAATACTCATATGCAAGGTCACTCATGGACCTCTCGGCCTTTGTTTGCCTTTAAATAATGATAAACTCTTTCTCTCTCTGTCATTCTACGTCACATCAAAACAATGAAGCAGATTTACAATGATTGATTAATGATTATGATAACAATTGTTTTATCATGAAGTATAATTTTTTAAAACACTAATAAGATTATGATTAATAATAATTTTTTGAAAAAAAAATACATTGGGCCAAAATGTGTCAATTAAAAAAGAGTTTTATTTCATGAAGACAGATCAAAACCAAGATCTATAGCAGTAAAAGGAGATTATTGTTCTATAAATATATATATCAAATATAAACACAAAGAGTACAATTAAGTGCATTGTGTCTATTCTATCTATCCTATCTAGCTAACTAGCCAGGATACATCTATCTTTCTATCTATAATCCGCACACAATACGTAAACACATACAAATTTATTGTCCTTTTTATAATTATAAACTGAAAATTATTTATAATCAAATTCTTGCACGATTACATGTGAGGATCACCACCCAGCGCCCCTCATCTATGTCAAGAAGCCCCATATTGTTTCATTTACATTGTCTTGTTTCCTCTTCTTCAATCATCTTATCTTGATTATGAGTATTTAATGATTCTATAAAAAGTCGATTCAATTTCGAGAATAGGGAGAAATCTCAGATATGAGATAGAAAGATAAATGTCTATTAAAGATGAGATAAATTAAAGATTAAAATGATTATATAAAGACATATGGTAATGAATGGAATGGAATATGATTAAATGAAATGTATAGTAGTTATATAGTCGTGAGAAATGTAAAAATAAACGTAGAAATGTGTAGCTTTTTGAAACTTAAAAACAATGAATATATAACCTTTGCTCTACAATTGAGGGAAAGTCAATCCAACAATTGGAGTTGAAAATATAAACGAAAATAAGGAGATATATGTATGAATATAAATATGTATAATATAGATATAAATATGTATAAATAATATAAATATATATAATATAAATATAAATATAAATATGTATAAATACATATATATATGTATATATAAATAATATATATATATATATATATAAATATTTATATATATATATATAAGAGATATATATACATGTAATGTATATATGTATATATATATAAATATATATATATAATATATATAAAAAGGATATATATATATAATATATACAAAGATATGTATATATAATTATATATATATATATATATATATATATATATATATATAATATATACATATATATGCGTGTGTGAATGAATAATATATGTATTATACATAACATGACTATATATACATACATTTACATAGCATATATATATATATATAAAATATATATAAATATAATATATTATAGAATAATATATATGGTTAACCTCTATATCTTAGCATATAATATATACCACAATATATATCTTATCATAAATATATCAATATACACCCTAAAAATATACTTAGATAAAATAATATATAATTATAACTCACTATATCTCAATATAAAAAATATATATATATATCTATACTTGCATATCAGAACATCATACTAGTCACACACTATATATATACTATTAAGATTTATATGCGCCACCATTGTATATACGATAATCACACTCACATACCACCATCAATACTAACTATTAACTTGTCTATTTATATGAAACTGAAAAAAACGAGAGACAAAAAATAGATCTAAAAAATCGAGAGATAAAAGAAAATGCAAAATCGCCCTACTTCCCTTCCCCTCTCCGCCCCTCCCTCCACCCCCCATTCTATCAATAATATTTAAATCATTACCAAGTTGGTATTCATCGAAGAGAAATCACATGGGAAAAAAAAAGAAATAAAAATCGAACAAAGATGAAATGAAAGAAAAGAAGAGCAACTAAGAAATCTCTCTCTCATCTCCCCACATATCCTCTTCTCCCCCCTCCTATCTCTCATCTCTCCATCTCTCTCCACTCTCTATCTCCTCTCTCCTTCTCTCTATCTCTTAGAAATCGCTCCCCCCCCCCCTCCATCCCCTCCTCCATCCCCCCCCTCCATCCCCTCCTCCCCCTTTCCCCATAGCAACAATTAAATCGATACGTGTTCGTGTGGTGTCGCCCAAGCCAGAGCCAGAAGTCTCTCAGTGAGTCTCCTCATTGCCAAGAGTTGTCATAGTAACAGCTGGCAACTTGTCCCTGTCACGAACACACTGGTCGAGAGTCTACATAATATGTGGGCAACGCTCTCCATATGTGGCAAAAACGCTTACCCCCCCCCCCCCCCCCCACCCCCCCCCCCCCCCCCCCTCCCAACATGTGGCAACGCCCCTCCCCCCCCCCCCCCCACCCCCACAACCCAAAAATCATATTGGCAAAACGCTCCCCCCCTGCAAACGCTCAATCGCTACCCCCCCCCCCCACAGCTCCTTATCGTGACGCCCACGCCCCTCCCCTCCCCCCCCCCCCCCCCCAACAATTAACAATGCCCCACAACATAACAACCCCAAAACCCAAACAACACCCACAACGCTCCCCCCCCCCCCCCTCCTCACGCTCCCCCTCCCCCCCCCTTGCAAACCTTCCCCGCTCCCCCCCCCCCCCCCGCCCCCCACCCCACACCCCCACCCTCCCACCTCCCCCGCCAACGCTTGGCAACGCTCTATGTGGCAACACGCACCCCCCCTGGCAACGCTCACGTCTCCCCATGTGGCAACGCTCCTTCTCCCCCCCCCCCAGCCTCCCCTCCCCCCCACCCCTCCCCCTCCCCCCCCCCACCCCCCCCCCCCCCCACAAAACAATACCCCACCCCCCACCCACAAACCCCTCAATCCAACCCCACCCCCCCTACACCCTCCACCCACCACAACCACAAACACCCCCCTACACAACACCACCCCCCCTCCCCCATCATCCACACCACAATGCACACAAACATACCACACACTCCCTGTACACAGACCAGCAACACCCTGGCCTTTTTTCCGCCTCTAACCCTACCTCCCTCTCACTCTATGCTAACTTAAACACTATACGCAAAGTTGGCTGTCTAAGGATTTTTTTTTTCTGTCTCTTTTTTTCTTTTCTCTTTATTTCTATCTTTTGAAGTTTAGTTTTCCTATAGTTTAAGGGTGGGTGAGGGGGGAGTGGCACAGTAGGGAGGGGGAGGGAGTGAAAGTGTTGAGTGGGAGTGTGGGAAGCTTGGGAGGGAGAAGTGGAGAGAGAAATAAAGAGAGAGAGGGAGAGATAAAGTTAAAGAAAAAAGAAACAAGAGAAGGAGACACACTGACAGAAACAAAAAGAAAGACAAGAACCCAAACTTCCAGAACAAGAAAATAAGAAAAGAAAAGAGAAAAGTATATAAACCACAAGAAATGACAAAACTGACAAAATAAATGAAGTACAGGAAAACTCAAATTCCAAAAGGTAAACAAACATTTCATGAACACATTTGGACATGTTTCCTGCCACTTAAGTGTGACAGACGAACGTTTTTTGAACGGGAATAATTAGTCTCGTTAATTGCACCTAAAAATAAATGAATAAATAAAAATTATGTGGCATCGCATTATCTACGTTAGCTTCATTTAAACTATGCTTAGATTACATTTAGTAAATTGCATTCTTGTCATATCAGATTAGTTTGAAGGAAAATGAAATATATTCATCATGCTCTCTTGAAATAATTTCCTTTTAAACAACTCATTTTCCTCAATTACGTAATCTATATTTAAATCTATCTGTCTGTCTGTATTTAAATTTATCTATCTATCTATCTATCTATCTATAGTTCTTCTTTTCATGTAGAATACAAGAAAAAAAAAAAAAAAAAAAAATAACAAAAAAAAAAAAAAAAAAAAATTTCAAATCAGTACCAAGTTGGTATTCATCTGAGAGGAATCACATGGAAAAAATATAGCTCTATATTTCTATTTATCTATCTGTTTTCCTTTTTCTCTCCCTCTTCCTCCCCTCCTGTTCATCTATCTATGTCTCCCTCTAACTCCACTTTCTCTCTATTTCCTCTCTCGTGTCTTTCTTTTTCTTTGGCCCATTCTTTCTCTCTTTTTCTCTTTTGTGTTTTTCTGTCCCTTTCCCTTGTCTCTCTTTTAAAACTAACAACTAACAAACTCCCTTTCTCTCGTCCCACCTTTTCTTTTTTTTCTTCATCCTGCTTTACCTCCTCCTTCTTCTCTTCCTCTTCTTCTCATCTCCTCTAACTTTTCTCCGTCATCCACGCTACCCCTCGTTTTTTACTCCTACTTACTTCCCTCCATCTCCTCCTCCTCCTCTTTCTTTTCATACTAACTTTACTTTCTACCCCTTCTTATTTCTCTTTCTCCTTTTCTTCATCCTTTTCGTTCAACACACTTTAGATTAATCTTTCCAATATTCCTCCCCCTCTTTCTTCCCTTTTTCTTCGTCATTCTCATTCTTCCTTTTTGTTGCTCTCCACTATCATTATTTTCTACCTCCTCTTTATTCTTGCTCTTCCTTTGTTTCTTTCTTTACTTTTTCTTCCGCCTCCTCCTCCTTCTGAAATCTTCTCCTTGGGCCCCTCTCTCTCCTCATCCTGTCCCTCTTTTTCTCACCTCCATATATTTCTCCTCCATCTTCTCTTCCTTATCCCCATTCCTCGAATCCCTTTCTTCGTCCTAATTCCCCTCATCCTTCTCCTCTCCTTTCTCATTCTCCTCCTTCTCTTACTTCTTCTCCCTCTCCTATTCCCACCCACTTATCTTTTTATCTTAATTTATTCTTCTTCCTCTTTCTCCTTTTCCTTCTACCCTTCCTTTTCCTTCTCTTCCATCTCCTCCTCCTACGTCTTCCTATATACCCCGTGGGCATCTCTGTCTTCAAGGTGAAGATTCATCTCACTCCTCTCTCAGTCCTGTTCGTAGTTCTCCCCCCATCTCCCCCACCCTTACCCACATGTCTCCCCTTCTTGAATACCTCCCTCACCCCTCCCCCTCCCTCTCCCTCTCCCCTTCCACCTCAACCCCCCTCTACCCTCATATCTCTCCTTCTTGAATACCTCCCTCACCTCTCACCCTCCCTCTCACCCCCCCCCCTTCCTCACCCCCTCTACCCACATGTCTCCCACCTCTTGAATATGTCCCTCCCCCTCCCCCTCCCCCACCGCTTCCACATATCTCCTCCTCTTGAATACCTCCCTCCATCCCCCATGGCCAGCCTCCCCTCTCCCACCCTCCTTGACATACCTCCCATTATCCATTCGCACATTCCCCCCCTACCGCCTCCTCCCCCCTCCTGCTCCTCCCTTTTTTTCTATGAATACACAACCTTCCCCTTGCCCTCTGCATATCCACTTCCCCCCCCTTTCCCCCCGCTAGCCACATCTCCCTCCTCTGACACCTCCCTTCCCCCCCCCCCCCTCCCCCTAACACTAGCAATTGACGGCTGCAGAATTGTGGTTTCGATTTGATTTAATTTTATCCTATTTTCTGATGTGTTTCTCTTTTTCATCTCTCTCTCTCTCGTTGTTGGCTCTCAATTTACGTTTTACATTTTTTTTCTATTTTGTGTCTATTTTGTTGATTATCTGTTGTCCTTTTCTTTGTTTCCTTCTTCCTCTTCTTCTTTTGCTTCTTTTTCTTCTCCCTCCCTCTCTCTCTCTCTCTCTCTTTCTCTTTCTCTCTCTCTCTCTCTCTCTCTCTCTCTCTCTCTCTCTCTCTCTCTCTCTCTCTCTCCATCCTCTCGCCTCTCTCTCTCTCTCTCTCTCTCTCTCTCTCTCTCTCTCGATCTCTTCTCTCTCCTCTTCTCTCTCTCTCTCTCTCATCTCTCTCTCTCTCTCTCTCTCTCTTCTCTCTCTCTCTCTCTCTCTCTCTCTCTCTCTCTCTCTCTCCTCCTCTCCTCTCTCTCTCTTCTCTCCTCACTCTCCTCCTCTCTCTCCTTCTCTCTCCTCACCTCTCTCTCTCTCGCTCTCTCTCTCTCCTCCTTTCCTCATTCTCTCTTCTTTCCTCTATCTATCTCTATCTCTCTCCTTACATCCTCTCGACGTTATCTATATATCCACCCCATCTATCTACGCAGGAGCGAATTTTGACACGAAAAAACAAAGGGCTCCATATATCCAGCCATCCAGTCTTTGGGTAAACCAGACGGTCTCGGACGGCTTGTCTTAATCTCTCTTGTTTTCTCCTTTATTCCTTATTTTTCTTTTCCCTTGTTTTTTCTTATTATATGGGCCATTAAGTCTCTGTCTCTGTTTAGTCTGTCTGTTCGGCGTCGGGTCTGTATGTTTCTCTTCTACACATAGTCTCTATTCTCCTCTAATCTATCTATGTTTATCTTTCTATCTCTATCTACATCTCCACCCCCTCGCCTCCGTCTTTTTTCCTCTTTCGTTCGCATCCTTTTTTTCTCAACTTCTTTTCATTCTCTCCTTTTCACTCCCTTTTTCCTTTTCCATTTTTCATATTTCGCCATTCATTCTCACCTATCTTTCGCTCCTCAGGCTCATGACATTGATAAAGATGTCAGGACATAGCACACAGATGATACAAAAAAAATGAGGTCAGATAGAATATAAGGTAAATAAACAACCAAGCGGAGGGACGAGTGAAGAAAAGACGGCGCGAAAGAGACAAAGGAATAGAAAGACGAGAAGACAAAACATATGTTTTATTACGTTAGTTATCATCATTAATCACTTCATTCTCATTATTCTATTAAAAGACAGCAAAAGGAAGAAGAGGATAATGAACGAGGAGTAAAAAGAATATAAGGAGAGCAAATCGCAGAAGAAAAAAAATAAAAACAACGAACGATGGAGAAGGAGAGAAAAGAAAAACGGATCAAATTTTGGTCAATGTGTAAATCAGCGCACAAATGAATGACAGCAAAGTTGGATGCAGATGAATAACATGAAAAAAGAAAGAAATAGAGAGCTGGATACAATGGAGATAGGCAAGAAGAGACCAGAGACATAGAGTCTAAGAGAGTAGAGACTGAAAGAAGGGAAGAGAGAGAGAGAAAGACAGAGAAATAATGAGACAGAGAGAGAGGCAGACAGACATGATAGACAAAGAAATAGAGAGCGAGGGAGGGAGAGAGAGAAAGAGAGAGAAAGAGAGAGAGAGAGACAGACAAACAAAGAAATAGAGAGCGAAGGAGGGAGAGAGAGAGAGAGAGAGAGAGAGAGAGAGAGAGAGAGATCCCAAAAAGTTACATATAAAGGGAAAGATGAAAGGATATCTGAAATCAAAGACGTCTCTCCTAACACTCCTTGAAAATATGATAAACTACGCGACACATATAACATAATGTGAATAACGCTCTGTTGCAAATAGTAATGCGATGTGTAAAACGTG
>NW_028234430.1:12292625-12302119 GCF_977035675.1 Penaeus japonicus
CAAATAGGCTTAAAAAGAAAAGAAAGAAAGAAAGAAAGAAAAAACAATCATACAATCCTCCGGTATCCCGTTCACGCTGTATCGTTTGATATATTGTAGTTTCATCGTCATCTGCTGCACCGTTGAACGTTCTTAATTACTAATATTTCAACTTAATTGGTATAATTAGTTATCATAATATGTATCATTGCTCCTTTTTTATGGGGAAGGGGGGAGGGGAGAGGGGGGAGGGGGAGAGCTAATTATCATTCCGTTTTCTTTGTCTCGGAAGTTATTGTTGTACTCATCTATTTGTGTTTGTTTTCATGTTTGTTTTGGTTATTTTTTCCTTTTTTTATATATTTCTACCGTTTCGTTTTTCTCTTCGATTTACACGTCATCCCCACATAAGCACACATGTATACAAATATGCACTTGTGTTAGTATACTTACGAACACACGCACACCACATAAGATATACCAACAAATCCACATATACAGACACAAACACCCACACCCACCCACCCACCCACCCACACACACACACACACACACACATAGACGCACACCTCATGACCTCATAGTCAACATATCACGTCATCGTAAAAAGATCAATACGTATTTCCATTGATATACAATTGCAGAATGGAACATCTATACTCATGAAATAATCATAAAAATAAGAGGATCAACTATGCAATTGCAAAATATCACGCATCCATGCCTCATACAGTGATGTTTTTGATCGACAAGGAATGCATTGATAGAATTCTTTTATCGATCAAATTGCTGCAGTTCTTGACAGACTCTCGAATGTACTGTCTTCCGGTGGCAGACTTTGAAAAAATTTTTTTTTTGATTTTTTTTTGGGGTTTTTTGTTCTCAATATGTATATACATGCAGAATATATGTATACAGTATTATGGAATAACATAACATGATATATATATTAGTTTATCATGTATAGATATATATATATAGTATATAATATAATATATATATAATATTTTATATTAAAGTGTTTGGGGGGGTGTTCAGTGGGTGTGTGTGTGTGTGTGTGTATTATATTCACTAATACATACATTTATTTTTATATATAAATATCCAACCGATATATATCTTTTTATTCTATATATATATTATATATATATATAAATATTTCATATGTTTTTCTATTTGTATTTGTGTGAGGGTGTTAAATGTGTATAAAGGTTTGTATGTGTGTGTGTGTGTGTGTGGTGTGTGTTGTGTGTGTCAGTGTGTGTGCGTTGTTGTGTGTGCTGTATGTTGATATAAGATGTAAAAATATACAGTAATATATGATTATTTATAGGTATTGAATGGTATATATATGAGTATATATAGGTTATTTTTATATATATATATATATAGTAGTATTTGTATACACACGCATGTATTGATTGTTTGATTATATATAAATTTTTATGAATATTATTTAGAGTGAGTGGTATATATATATAGTATTTAAATATTATAAATCACTTATAATATATATAAATATTCTACATAAATAGATTATTGTGTCGTGTGTGTGTATGTGTGTGTGTGTGTGGAGTTTACACACACACAAAACAAACACACACACACGAAAACAAACACAAACTCAAACACCCACACACACACACACATATAGGTATTATACACTAATATGAGTATATATAGTGATATATATTTATATATATATATATATATAATATAACATATATATATATATATATATATATATATATATATATATATATATATCCATATATTTTATATATAATATATATATATTTATATATATATCTATATATATTTATATATATATATATATATATTACTTATATATATATATATATATATATATATATAATATATATATGAATATATTTAGATGAATAGATAAATTAATATATATCCTTTATATAAATATATATACACATAACACACACACACACACACACACATATATATATGATATAATATACTATATATATATATATTTATATATCATATATATATATATATATATATATATATATATATATATATATATATATATATATATATATACATATATATACATATACATATATATATGTATATATACATACATATATATGTATTTGTGTGTGTGTGTGAGTGTGTGTGTGTGTGTGTGTGTATATGTGTGTGATACATATTCATACTACATACATACATAGTTATAGATATAGCGTTATATATATATTTATATATATATATGTTATATAAATTATTTATATATATATTAAATATTATCGATATATTTATTTATATATATTTGAAATATAAATATGTATTTTTTTTATTTATATATATTGTTATATATATATATATGCATTATATATATATATATAATATATATTATATATATATTCTATTTATATATATGCAGTTTATTATATATTATAATTTTATTTATATATATTGATTATATATATATATGTATAGATATAATTAAACATGCATACAATATACATTTACTTATTAACATATATACTTTTTATATATATTATATATATATTATTAATATATATTATATATAAATATATATATTTATTATATTATGTGTGTACAAAAAAGTGTGTGGGTGTGATGTGTGTGTGGCTGGGCTGTGTGAGTGTGGAGTTATTTATATACTTAATATATATTGATATATATTATATATATTTATATATATATATAATTATATAGTTATAAAATATGTATATCCATATATTTTTATATATTTACGATATATTTATATTATATTATATATATATATATAAATGTATATATTTTTTTTTTATAGAGATAATATATATGGTGTGCGTGTGTGTGTGTGTGTGTGTGTGTGTCTGTGGGTATATATGATTCTATGCCATATAAATATATAGATATAAATAGTTGATGAAAAGTTATTTATAGGTATATGAATATATATAGTTATATATAATATTATATATATATATATATATAATATATATATATTTTAAACATATATATATTTAATATATTTATATATATTATATATATATACTTTTATATATATATATATATATTGTATATATTGACATATATAATATATATATTTTTTTATTATCATATATATATACATATAATATATAGTTATTATCTTTTTTATATATATATCGAGTATATTTTTTTATCATATATTTCTATATATATATATAAATATTTAACACACCATATACATATAGTATTTAATATTTATATATATATTTTTACTGTATATAGTAATATTTATATATTTATATATATTTATATATATATATATATATATATGTATATAGATAGATATAGATATGCACTGTACTGTATATTATGTACATACTTATACTTATATAATATATATATATATCTATATTATATTATATCTTTTATATATATATTCGTCTGTGTGTTGTGTTAGTCATATATATCATATATATATATATATATATATATATATATATATATATATATATATATATATATATGTATATAGATAGATATAGATATGCATCTGTACTGTATATATATGTACTTATATATATTATATATATATATATATATATATATATATATATACTGATATATATATATAATAATATATATATATTTCATATATATATATAAGTAATATATATATATATATATATATATATATGAATATATATTCATATATATATAATACTGTATATATGTAATATCTATCTACCTGATCATATCTATACTATCTATCTATCTATCTATCTATCAAATATTTTTTATCTATATATATATATATATAGTATATACTTATATATATATATATATATATATATATATATATATATATATAGAGAGAGAGAGAGAGGGGGGAGGGGAGAGGGGGGGGGGGGCGGACGGGAGGGGGAGGGGGGAAGGAAAGGGGGGGGAAGAGAGAGAGAGGGAGAGAGAGAGTAAAAAGGAAACGAGAGAAAAGGATAACAATCTAAACGAGAAAGAATATCAAAAATGAAAAAAAAAAACAGAAAATGAAAGAGAAAAAGAAGACGAAAGAAAATATAAGACACCAAGAGACCCCCAACCCTCTATCCCTACCCGCCAGTTTAGCGTAGTTTCCCCTCGAGAATGAGGCCGTAGTTTGATGGAGTTGGATTGTGTCTTCTACTCGTTTGCGTCGTTTGTTTTCATCGTTTAAGTCAGCATTGTTATTATTAACTTTTGTTGTTATTATTTTTTAATTATCATAGATGTTGTTATTGTTATTGTTATGTGATTTTATTATTTTTATATTTATAATTATATTTTTGGTTGTTATTTCATATTATTATTATCATTTATCATTATTATCATCATCTTTGTTTTTATTATTTCAATTATCATTATTATCATTATTTTTAGCATTATGATTATAACTATTATTGACATTATTAGCATTATTACAAGTATTATTAGCATTATCATTATATCTATTATCATCATTATCATCATCACAATTATTATTCTGTTATTATCATTATTAATATTCTTATTGTTAATGTTAATGTTAATTCTTTAATCATACTTATTTTCATTATCATCATCATCATTGTTATTATTATTATTATTATTATTTTCATTATTATTTCATCATTATTGCTTTTATCTTTTTTCTTCTATTTGTGTTGCTATCGTCATAAGGCAGTATTATCATCATCTTTCTTTTCTATTCCTCCTCCTTCCTATCAACATTATCATAATCAATGTTGATATAATTATTAACTTCATTGTCATTATCGGTATCATCATAATTGTTCTTAATATCATTATCACTAATGATATTATCATTATGTTTCATTATTGTTGTTGTTATCACTATTGTTATTATCATCATTGGTATTTTTTTGTCATCACTATAATCATTATTATTTTCATTGCTACTATCATTGTTATTATCATCATCATAGTTTTACTATTACCTTTATACTACTCATATTATAAGTATTATTTATCTACACTAATTCTTAATAATTATGCATTTCTTATTCATCATAATTTGCTTCTTACTATTCTCATGATCTTATCCCTATCATCATTATATCATACTCACATCACATACACTACTTATAAATTAATTATCATTAAATAAATAAATAAATATATATATATATATACTTATATTATATGATATATTATATATTATATATATATAAATATATTTTATATATATTATATATAATATATATATAATATACTATACTATTTATATATCCTATTATATCAATATATAATAATATTTAATACACTCCACACCAATATATTTGTATATTATATATATTTTTTATATATATGTATGTGATATATATATAATTTATATATATATACATATATATATGTTTATATAATATTAATATATATATATATTTATATGTATATTTATAATTATTTTACTATATATGTATATATATATATACATATTTATATATTTATATTATTATATATATTTATTTATAATATATTATATATATATATATATTATATAATACTATGAGTATGTATATGTATATCATATTATATATTTATCATATATATATTATATATATATATATATTTATATATATATGCATATGTATATGTATATATATATATATATATTTTATATATATATATATATATATATATATATATATATATGCATATGTATATGTATAATATATATATACTACTATATTTGTATACATATATATTTACTATTATATATATATTATATATAATTTATACTACTATATTATATGGTATACACACCTACACATCACGACACATACACACACACACACACATTTTCGGAGGACCACATCACAACACACACCCACACTCACATATTATATTTATATATATATATATTATATTAAATACGCTATTTTACTAATATATTTTAGTATATATGCTATATATATTATATAAATATACTATATATATAATATAGATGATATACTATGTTAATATATATATAGTTATATCTTTATGTGATGTCGTTGGTGGAGCTGTGTGTGTGCTCGTGGCTGTAGATGCTGTGTGTGTATGCTTTACAACGATCATACACACACACACACGTACGTCACAACGCACGACACAAACGAATCGACACCAACTATCGCAGACACACACTACGACGGCAACAGCACACACATATTTATACTTTATATATACTATATATATATTTATATTTATGATATAATCGTATGACATAGTATACATATTCTACGTAGTACTATATATTATACATATAGTATATATATATATATAATATATATATATATATTTATATATTAATATATATATATGAAATGTTTAGTATATGTGTGTGTGTGTGGTTTGTGTGTGTGATGTAGACGTGTGTGTGTGTATTTATATATATATATATATATCTATATATATATATTTTCATATATATATTGGGTGGTGTGTGTGTGTCGGTGGTGTGTGTGCTGTGGGTGTGTTGTGGTGATATAATATAATACAAATATAGTTATGTTTACATTTTCATTATATATTTTTATTTATATTTAATATATATTTATATATATATTTATATATAAAGGTATATATATTATACATATATATTATGTACTATATAAATATATATAAATATACATACATATTTATATATATATATATTTATAGTTATATAATTATTTATATATTATATATATATATATGAATACATATATTATATATATTTATTTATATTTTATATATTTATATATATATATATGAATATTTTATATATATTATATATTTATATATATATATATATTATTTATATATATATATGTATGAATATTTATGTATATATGTGCACGTTGTATTTTTTTTCCTACTGTTTCTGTTATTTCATTTTTTAGTTGCGTTAATTGCCGGATCTTCATTAACATTGTGGTGTGTGATGGAAATGCAAATTCTCATCAATTGTTATGATGAGAACATTTAGTAATGAAAATATAAAAAGAGGCTTTCAATATAAAAACAAAATATTGTAATGACACAAAGGATCATTTTCAAAGCAAAAATAAATACACTATTGATAAACATAACAATCATAACTTTATTAATAGTAATCATGATACTATAATATCAAATATGATAATGATACTGAACATTTATCAGATGAAAATGAAATTAATGTAGGTAATATTAAGAATAATGATCGCAACAGTATTATGTATTTAACAATGGTAAGGATACTACTCTCGGTGATGGTAGTAATGGTGGTTATGGTGATGATATAGCGAGGATTATGACGATGATGATGGTGAGAATGATTATGATGTTGATGATGACAATGATTGTAATGAATGATGGTAACGATGATTATGATGTTGATGATGATGACAATGATTGTAATGAATGATGGTAACGATGATTATGATGATGATGATGAAATGATAGAAATGAGAACAATGATCATAAAAATGATAATGAAAATTATAACAATAACAATAGCAATAATAATAATGTTGATAATGTGACTGATAATAATTATCTTAATGATATTTATGGTGAAAATAACCATACAATTATGATAGCTTTAATCAGAATGAGTATGGCTATAATAACTATGATGACAAAATTATGCCAATAATGATAATAATGGTAGTAAGAGTAATAACAACAAGAATTATAGTAACAGTAATAATAACAGTTAAGATGATAACTTTGATGATAACAAGGACACGAACAATCATGACATTAGCAATTATGATTATGATTATGTAGAATCATGATAAAGACAGAGATGACAACAACAACAACAATAATTATAATTATAATAATAGAAATAATAAGAATGGAAACGATGGTAATGTTGATAGAAGTTCACGATAATATCGATAATAACAAAAGATAATGATAATGCAGACAATATTGTGATAATGATCATGATGAAATGGATAATAAAAATAATTATAATAATGACCTTAACCACAGGAATAACTGTTATCTATATATTGATATATTGATATATATTGTATAAAATATTACATTTAGACAGATAACTTGGCGGTAAAGCAAACACAATAGTAAAAAAGATGATAATAATAAACTTAATCATAATGATTACAAACATAATAATGACAAGGACTGTGATAATGCGAAGAATAGGAATGATAAAGATGATCGTCTTTAGCAAAGAAAGAAAAAGAGAAAGAAAGAAAAATTAATGATCTATTTCATTATTACCAATTCCCCTTTTTCCCTATTCATTCTCATTTATCCTTCTCTATTATTCATTATGTTTTGTAAATCTTGTCTTATTTCTACGTCGGGTTTTCCGATATCATCTGCACATCTAAAACTTTATATGATTCTTGTATGATAATGATAATGATGGTGATAATGATAATGATAATATTAATGATTGTAGTAGTAATGATAATGATAAGAAAACAATGAAAATAGTAATAACAGTGTTGATGATAATGGTAATTATAATGATATTGATAATAACAAAAAGGAATGACAATGATAATGATAAAGAGAATAATGATAATGATTACTACTGATAATAGTAATAGTGATAATAATGACGATAGTGGTAATGATGATGAAAGTAATGATATTAATTATAAGGATAATAATAATCATAATAATAACATTGATAATGATAATCTTTGACATTGATAATTGATATGTTCTTGATGTTAATAAAGTTATAAGTGACTGATAATATTGATCATGATAATTATGGTAATAAAATGAAAACAGAATAAGGCTAATAATAACAACGATAATAATAATGATATCAGTGATACTGATAATAAGAAAAAACAATAATGAAATGATAAGAATGATGATGATGATAACAGTGATGGTTGTAACAATAAATACAATGATAATGACAATAGTAACAATGATAGTGATGATAATGATAATGATTACTGTATCATTATTGTTGTTATTATCATGATTATCATTATTATTATTTTCATCACCATGATTAGCATTACTATTTTCATCATCATCATTAGCATTATCATCATTATCAGCATTTTCATCATTATCATCATTACTTTTATCCTCATTATCATAGCACCGATAGCAATGAAATTTATGATATTAATAATAATGATTATGATAATAACAATAGTAATGATAAAAATAAAATTATTCATAATGATAATAATGATAATAATAATAATGACTAATAATGCGAAGAATAGGAATGATAATGATTATGATATGATGACTATGACAAAAATTGTGTAATGATAAAATATCAAAGATGATATCAACGTTAACATCATGAAATTCCCTTCGTTATAAGCCATTCCTAAACTCATTCAGATAATTATCCACGTAGCAAAGAAACGAAAAGTTATTCAATTCACATACTTTCAAGACCATTAAATTAATTTTGGAATAGACGAAAAAAAAAAAAAAATCGTATTTTCCTGAGCAACCTTTTTCAAGCTGTCTTGCTCAAGCTTGGCTGCGAGCTTGCTTTTAAAAGCGACTTTCTCATCGATTTGCTGGTTCGGTTCAGTTCA
>NW_028234430.1:12339859-12359859 GCF_977035675.1 Penaeus japonicus
ATTATATATATATATATATATATATATATATATATATATATATATATATATATATATATACATACATATATGTATATATGCTCTCAACCCTCCCCACTCTCTCTCTGTCATTATATTCATCTTCTAATTTCAATAATACCGCTTGATCTTGCTAACATACAGAGCATCTCGCTGCCAAAGGGTGTATGAATAACAAACGAACACTGCGGTTAAAATAAAATGTCATCTAGTCCATCCTGTGATTAATTGTAGTCATCAGGGATTAACTGCGTCATCTTTTGGTTTGATAAAGCTTGGGACTTATTAATAGGCGAACTGACACAGGCCCAAACACGCAATTAAGAAGGGAACAGACTATTTCATTAGAGTATCTTGGGACGAACTGAAATAACGAGGTTAATGACAATATCGTTTTATGAATATTGAGCATCGTGATAAATTGTCAAATTGTTGTGGATGAGAATTGATAGATTAATAAACAATTTAGGTATGCAAATCATGTTCCGATGTTACGTAGATATGTGGATTATCTTGCCTTTAGAAATGGTAGCTTTTCTCTATTTTTTTTTTTACCTTTGCAGAAGAAGGGGCGGGGAGGGGGGGGGGTGAATTTTTTGGTTGATTAGTTGATCTATGAATAACATTTACCGGTGGTTTATTTTTTATTTTTTTATTATACTTTGTGGATTGGGGTTTCTGTAGACCAAAGATGATTTTAATAGATTTATGTGATAAATTCAAATAAATAAGAATAGATTTGTCGGTAGATTAAGCGTACATCTCTAGTAAAAAGTAGATGTATGGGAGTAGATTGAAGTTGATGGAGTACTATCATAAGTAAGTGCATGGGTTAGATGGTCGTAGATTAGAAGTATAGTTATGGTAGAAAGTAGTTTTGAGTAGTTATAGTAGATAAAGTGAAGCGAGGATAGATTATGGTAGACTTAGGAAGGTTTCAGAGAGATGTAAATGACCTAACTAAAGAGACATTGGTAAATTAGAAGGATTAAAAAAAAAAAAAAAAAAAAAAACTTGAATGACACATAGAGTAGATATCTTACGTGACTAAAAAGATATTGGTAGATTTGAAAGATTGAGAAAAAAACTTAAAAAATACATAGAGTAAATATCTTACATGAAGATAAAAGCGTAGACTCTAATCCAATCACCGCTCTGGTCACAATCGGACCGACAAGAGAGCGTGATATCAAACGCTCATAGAATCACTCTGTAACCAAATTGTTTGCTCTAGGAATTAATAATGTCATTTCTGGATAATCAAATCACACTTGAGCAAATTGGAATGATATCAAAGCAGATGGCTTAATCATCTCTCTCTCTCTGCAACGATCGGATTGCTAAAGGCAAGCAAGCGTGCAGACAAATGGATAAAACAATCAGGTACACAATGCGACGCGAAGCGGTGGATTAAGTGATTGATTATGCGATTAGATAAACAAATCAATGAGCTGTTTCATAAGCAATAGAATAAGCAATTGGAGAGACATAAATAATAATCATGTAAACAAATAGAAAAAAACAAAGAAATGACAAAAATAGGCGAACAAACAAACAAGTGAATAATCGGATGAAAAGGAAATTAACAGTAAACAAACAGTCAGATGAAATAAGCAGTTGAACAGGCAGATAAGCAAATAGAAAAGAGAACCAAATAGACAATGATGGAGAAAAAGACATAAACGATTAATAAAAAACAAAACAAAAAGAAATCAATCAATCAAACAAGACTAATCAAAACAAACCAACAACCATTAAACAATTAGACAAACAACGAATGAAACATTGAAAGACCTTGATAAAAAACAAAAACAAATAAAAAACCAAAAAAAAAAAAAACTAAAAACAAATAAATAACCAAATGAATAAGCAAAAGTCAGGCAAACAATGATTTAAACAATTAAACAATCAAAAAAGATAAGCAATAAGCAACTAACCATCCAAATAAGCAATTCGCAAACAACAAACTAAATAAAAAGTCAGACACACAACCAATTACACAACCAAAAAGCAACCAGACAACAACGAAATAAACAAATAAATAAACAACCAACCTAAGTACCAAATAAACAATCAAACAAACAACTAGTCAAAGAACCACATAAACCACCAATGAAACAACAAAAGAAACACACAAACAACTAAGTAAACAATCAGACAACCAAATAAGCAACCAAAACAACACAGACAACAGCTAAGTAAATAATGAGACAACCAAAACAACAACCACACAAACAAACAAGTAAACAATCAGACAACCAAATAACCACTCAGAAAAACAACTAAGGATACAACCAGACAACCACTCAAACAACCAAACAACCCAATAAACAACCCAAAAAACAGGCACTCAAACAACCAAACCTCAAATAAACAACCAACCAAACTCTCAAACAAACAACCAGAATCAGACAAACAACCAGAATCCACATCACCCTGTCAATCACTCCCGTCACCCTGAAGTCCAGCAAAATCCACTACGAAGTCCAAAGGAGACTAATTCGGACACACTCCTCTTAATCAGGCAGGGCGGATTAATCAGACACCGGGATTTATCCGATTACACTGGGAATGATCTGATCACACTGGCATTAATGCGATCACACTGGATAAAAAAAAAATAATAATAAAAAAGAGGTTGAGAGAGAGAGGAAAAAAAGGTTGAAAATTTACTGCATCTCATTAGTGTCATTATCAGCTGATTGTCTTGGGTTTTCTGTGTCTTTGGGTGTGTATAATGGTATGAGAGAGAGAGAGAGAGAGAGAGAGAGAGAGAGAGAGAGAGAGAGAGAGAATGGGGGGGAGTGGAAAGAGAGAAAGCTTTTGAGAGAAAGAGAAAAAGAGAATGTGGGGGACAAACACACACACACTCACGCACATTCACACACATATACACACAGAAAGAGACGAGCAAAATAAGAGCGAACAGAGAGTATAGAGAGAAGAGAGATAGGAGAGAAGAGAGAGAGGACGACATGAGAGGAGATGAGAGACGAGAGAGAGCTGGAAAGGATAGGAGAACGAGAGGAGAGAGAGGAGAGACGAGAGAGAGAGAGCTGGAGAGAGAGATAGGTGAGAGAGTGAGTGAAAGGGAGGGAGATGTGAGAGAGAGCGCTCGAAAGAGCGAGAAGAAGAGATGATGAGCGAGAGAGAGAGAGAGAGAGGAGAGTGAAGAGTGAGAGAGAAGAGACCGAGAGAGAGAGAGAGGAGAGGGGGGGAGAGAGAGTGAGAGGCAGGGAGAGACGGAGTGGAGTAGAGAGAGAGAGAGAGAGAGAGAGAGAGAGAGAGAGAGAGAGAGAGAGACATTAACAGTCTTTAGGCAAATATGAACATCTGTGACAAGAAATTCCTTGTATCATTATATTTCGTTCTGAATATACTGACACAAAGAATGGCAATCATTCCACAAAAAAAGAAAAAAATCAAATAACCAATATTTTCATTGCAATCATATTTTTTATTTTGTTTACAAAATGTATGTCGCTTGAGAAGGAATTATGCCTGAATATGGTTGTGTTGTTTAGAAAATAGTTTATGTTGCTGAAGCTTGATTATATCATGTTTTGTTGTCTATGAAGTTAGCCTATAATTCTTATGCTGTTTAAGAGGAAAAGATGATATTACCATGTCGTGTTGAATTGCCTTTGGTTGAAAGAGACCTATGATATTTTAGTTTATTTTTAATAGTAAATATTCAAATGTCAATCTACACACGAAAGGGTAAAACAGCGATGGAAAAACGACACATTTTGAAAAAAACAAAACGAAAGACAATACGAAAGGAAACGTTATGTAGTTATTGTAAAAAAAATCCTTTCAGTATGACCATTTTCAATGTTATATTACGGTTATTTACAAAATAATTATTCACAATACAATTCTGTGCAAAGTGAATATTCACAGTACAATTAATAATGATAAAAAAGAGTATATATATATATATACAAATATATATATATATATATATATATATATATATATATATATATATATATATATATACATATATATATTTGTTGTGCGTTTATATGCAATACGATTATTTATAGCGAAATAATTTGCACAGATGATTACATGGAATACCAAGACTTTAAGTATATCATCTGGAGTGTGATTATAGCAATACGAGTATTTGCAATTCGATTATCTGCACTGCGATTGCTTGCAATATAATGATTGACGAGGCAACGATTTCCAATACGATGATTAGCAGTTCAAATATTTGCATTACAATTATTTGCGATGCAGTGTTTTACAATACAGTTATATGCACCAGATACGAACATTTGCAGTGTTACTATTTGCAGTGTGATGCAATACAATGCGGTTATGTTTTGTGCAATCAAATGCAATGCGAAGGAAGTAAAGGAACTCATAATGAAAATGAAGTAAAGGAAAGAAATATGAATGAAAGAAAGAAAGGTCAATAAACAAATGAATAATCAGAAGTAAAGAAGATAAAATAAAAGAAGAAGGAGGAGGAGGAGGAGAAGGAGGGGGAAGTGGAAAAGAAGGAGGAGGGGGAAGAGGAGCAGGAGAAGGAGGGGGAAGAGGAGAAGGAGGAATAGGGAAGAGTGAAAGAGGAGGAGGAGGAGGTGGAGAAGGAGAAGAGTAGAAAGAAAAAGGAGAAAGAGGAGAAAAAGTGAAAGAGAAGAAGACAAGATAAATTAGAAAAAAAAAACGGATAAGTTCAAGAAAACAGAAAATGGAGAAGGAAAGAAGAAGGAGAAAAGGAAAAAAAAGAAATCTGGTCATAAATCATAAGAAAAACAACAACAACAAGAACAGTAATCCTACTATGCCCTCTCGCTAACACTCTACCCTGAGGCCTAAAACTTCCGATTTATACTTCCTTTTTAAAAGGATTATGCAAATTTCATACCACTGTTGATAAGCTTTCTAACCCCCTCGAGCTCTCAAGAAAAGAAAATGGGAAACTCGAAAGGAAAACGAGAATTCCAGGAGAAAAGAAAACGACGAGGAGACCGGAGACTAATTTATTTTTAAGACACTTTGCACGTCTCAGGTGGGGCGGGTTAACTCACTCTTACAATCTAAATTCTTGTTGCATATACATTCCTTTTTTTTTTTCTTTTCTTCCAGGCATGATTATATTAACAAATAAGTCGACTTCCCGCAACCACTCTGACTTCGAGAGAGGAAACTGCAAAGAGAGTGCCGTTGAGGAGGATGCTCCGCCCATCCCTCCCTTCCCCCCTCCCTCCCCCTAACGCATTCCTTCTCTCTCTCGCCTTGGGACCGCCCCCTTTCTATCTCTCTCCCTTGCTTTCAGCCACGCCCCCCACCTCTCTCTCTCTTTTCCTTTACGCCCCGCCCCCTCGCTTTATCTCTAATCTTAAACCCTTCCCATCTCTATCTCCCTCGTCTCACACCCCCTTCTCCCTCCTGCATCCCCCTCTCTCCAGCCTCTGACACCCCGCCCCCCATTCCCCTCGCATCTTAAGCCCCGCCCGCCCCTCCTTCCCGCTCTCTCTCTCTCTCATCTCAAACCCCGCCCACGCCCACTGCTGTAACGAGGTGCTACAATTATCCAAGACGTTTAGCCAAGTTTCCGAGCAATTGTCCAGACTGAGGGGAGCGGAACAGCCAAGGGGAAACTCTTTTAGACTGTCGTCGGGGAGGAAAATACAACGCCAGGGATATATACCTGCAGGATACGATTCCCTTCGTCTCATCACTCACGCCTCTCCTTTCCCCCCTTTTTTCTCTCTTCTCTCTTCTCCCTTTTCCTTTTCCTCATCCTCAAAAAGAAAAAAAAATCTTGTCCTCCACAAAAAAAATAAAATAAAAGGAAGAAAGCAATACAAAATACAAAAAAAAAGATAAAAATAAAAGAAAAAAGAGAAAATAAAAATAAGGATCTTGGAAAAAGAATTTAAAAGAATCTTGTCCTCCGCACACAAAAAGGAAGAATAATAAGAAGAATAAGAAGAAAGAAAAAAGATTGAAGGATCTTGGAAATTTCAAGGGAAAATGCACATCCTCCTCCTCTCTCCCTGAACAGAATTGACCAATAGGTATTATGATTACAGGACAAGGGACGGTTGGGGACTGGGGATGGATTGACATCGTTATACTAACGGTTGTAGGAAGTGAGGAGAATGTAAGGGAAGTTTCGTAGGGAGGAGGGAGGTAAATATGTGGGAGGAGGAGGAAAGCGAGCGGAGAAGTGATGGGGAGCCGCTGGAGGGTGGGGTAGAGAAGGTGAGGTAAGGTAGGGCAAAAAGAGGTGGAGAGGGAGGATTGAGGAGGAGAAAGAGAGAGGGGAAGGAGATGGAGCCATAATTAGACTCTGGGATATGGGGGAAAGGGAGGGGGAGAGGAGCGTCCGAGCAAGAAGTGTATGTGCGAGGAGGGGAGGGGAGGGAGGAGGAGAAAGAGAAGAGGGTGGATTTAGATGAAGATATAGAAAGTGTGGACAATAACGAAGAAAGATTGAATGGAATAGTGAGGTCGACCGGGAAAGGGAAAAGTAGTATGGTTTGATAATAAAGGCGCAATACGTGGAGGCTTAGAGAGGAAGCTGTAGAGGATCGAGACGAAAGTGGTAGGAGGGAGTAAAAGGAGAAGAACGGGTGGGGAATAGGAATGAGACTCTCAGATAGGGCATGAGTTATAACACAGGAAGGGAAGACTATGGCAGGGAAGAGGGAGGAGGAGGGAGGGAGGCGGGGTGGATGGAGTGGCAGAGGAGGCGAAAGAGAGAAGGGTGGGGGAGAAGGAGGCCAGGGGAAAAGAAAAGGAGGGACAGGAGGGGAGGATAACAGGGAGAGGGAGGAAGGGGAGAGAGAGGAGGAGAGGGAGGGGAGGGGAGGAGGAGAAAGAGAGAGGGTGGGGAAAGGAGGCAGGGAAGAGGGAGGAGGGGAGGGGAGGAGGAGAAAGAGAGAGGGTGGGGAAGGGAGGTAAGGAAGAGGGAGGAGGGGAGGGGAGGAGGAGAAAGAGAGAGGGTGGGGAAAGGAGGCAGGGAAGAGGGAGGAGGGGACGGGGGAACGTGAGGCCGGTGAACGAGAAGGAAAAATAATGAGTGAAGAGGAGGAGAAGAGGAGATAAGGGAGAAGGAGAGGAGAAAGAGAAAAGAGGTGAAAGAGAGCGAGAGAAGGGAGAAACAAGCAGGAGGAGGAATGGGACGGAAGGAATGACGTGCAGAGGAGGGGAGGAGAAAGGGAAGGAAAGTAGGAGATGGGGAAGAGGGGAGAGGGAAAGGAAGGGAAGTAGGAGATGGGGAGGAGGGGAGAAGGAAAGGAAGGGAAGTAGGAGATGGGGAGAAAGGGAGTTACAAGAAGAATGAGAGAGAAGAGGGAAAGAAGGAAAGAGAGGGAGGGCGAAGGGAAAGAGGAGTAAGAGAGAGTGAAGGGGGGTGGGGGTTTAGGTTAGGAGAGTGGGTGGTTAGGGTAGGAGATGGAAAGGGAGGAAGAGAGAGGGAAAGGGGAAGAGGAGATGAGAGAGAAGATGGGAGAGAAAAGGAAGAGAGAAGGGGATGCGAGGGAAGCGGGGGGAGGAAGGGAGAGAGAGAAAGGGAAAGATAAAAATGAAAGGTAAAGAGAGAAAGGAGGAGGAGAGGAGGAAGTGGAGAGGGCGAAGAGAAGGAGCTTGGAAGAGAGTGTAACTGAGGTGAGGATGGAGGAAAGAACAAGGAAATAAAAGTGACGAAAAAAGGACAGGAAAGAATAAAAAGGAAAGAAAGACGGAAGATGAAAGGAAGGACAAAGGAAGAAAAAAAAAACACGAATAAAAAAGTACAAGAAAGACTAAAAATAAAAAAATAAATATAAAACAGGAGATGATGAAGAAGGAAGAACACAGAAGCAGAGGGAAAAAAAAAAAAAAAAAAAACGGAACCCAAAACAAATAATTCACCCTCCCATCTCCATCCCCACCTTCACCCCCCCCCCTCACCCCCAAAACCAAAACCAAAACCAAAACCAAAAACTCCAAGACTTACTTTAAAAAAAAGTATATAAGCCAAGCAAGATGGCGGCTCGTCTACCCAGACCGTCGACTCAGAGAGAGGCCGGAGTCTGACATGAATTTTTCCTCGCCTGAAGGATTGCGCCAAAGTGCTTTCTCTGGCGAATTCCATGTCTATATCACTGACGATGTTGAAGGCCGATATTTGCTACAACGATGATGCATATGCAACGAGTGTCATGTTTATTGTTTAATGATGAGATATAACGATCGTTATCGCCTATGAAATTGGTGTTGCTATTGTCTGTCCTATAATCATCGTTATTATCATAATTTGTTGTTAAAACTACTACTGTGCTGTGCTGTTACTACTAGTAATAGTAGTACTACTGCTGATACCACTGTTGCCGGTATTCTCATCCTGCCCCTCTTCTTCATCATCATCATCATTATCATCATCTTCATCATCATTATCATCATCTTCATCATCATCATCATTATCATCATCGTCATCATCATCATTATCATCATCTTCATCACCATCTTCAGCTCTCAATTATCATATACGGCGATGATCATCATCAAGTATATCATTATCTTAATTACCATAAACTATGGGAATCACATCATCTTCACCATCACCATGCCCACCATCATCATGCCCATCATCATCACCACGCCCGTCATCATCACAATTGTCATCATTATTATCAACACCATTACCATGCTCATCATCATCATCATCACAATCATCATCACCATCATCATCACTATCCTCATTATCATAGGAACTGTTAATCTACATCGGGATGTCAGCTGGACATTTTCTAGTCCAAATGTTAATGCTATGATAGCTTTACTTCACATGTTAATGAAGTTAGAATGTGTAAGTGAAGATAAAAGTAGTTGCTGATGTTTGTTGAATGTGCATGTGAGAGAGGAATGATGAGAGCATGGAACTGTATTGATTAATATAATGAACATGTCGTTGCGAAATTAAAAGAATGGAATAAAGTATATTTATACAAATATATATATATAGAAACACTTTTATACGTATTGCTATCACCCTGCACATCAAACATATTCCAGTAAATATAGATAATGAAGAAAATATGAAAGAAACATTAACAATATCTTAGAATTTAGATCGAAAACACACACAAACAAGGCGAAAGAAAGAAAAAAAGAAAAAATACACAATGAAATTCTAATAAATGAACTTTGCACTTACATTTCTTTTCTTGTATACAATAATACAAAATGGTATATACTGTATTCACACGAATAGTATTTCAATAAGAAAAAAGAAAAATAATGTATGCATACAAACACAGGTGTATATACACGCCTCGGAAGTAACAGAAAAGCACTATCCTTTTAAGCTCAATCCAATTTAACATATCTCAGATGCGATTACATTAAAAGGCGTAATTTAAAAATACTTTTGGATGTAGTCTTACGCAGTATATATTTTTTTCATTCTTTTTTAAGATTTGACTCGAATCTTATCGCTGTGAGCAAAGCCTATGAATATGTAAATGGCATCGGAGCAGCTGGGAGGAGGAAGAGGAGGAGGAGGAGGAGGCATGAGAGAGTGAGTGAGAGGAGGAAAATGATGGAACTGGAAGAGGTGGGTGGAGGAGGCCGGGGCAGGAGGGGCCCACCAGAGAGAGAGAGAGTGTGGGGGGTAGGAAAGGAGAGGGATGGCAGGAGAGAGAGAGAGGAAGCGGAAGAAGAGGCAGAGGTGGAGGAGAAGGAGGAGGAAGCGGAGGAGGAAGAAGAGGAGGAACAGAGTGTACAGAGAAAGAAAAGGGAAAAAAAACAGGCAAAAGAAGAGGAAGAGGAGGAGAAGAATGAGATGAAGAACGAAGAGAAGGAGGGGAGAGAAGGGATAAAGCAAAGGAAGCAAAGGAGGAGGAGGAGGAGGAAGAGGAGGAGGAGGAAAGGAAGCTCCTCAGCATAATCTTCAGTTTAGTTAGCGATAACCATACGTGCAATTTGCTTGGGATCATCCGGGACTCGGGTGCAAAAAAGCGGGGTGGGGGAAGGGGGTGAGAAGGGGATGCGCACATGGCATTCCATGAGGATTGTCCAGACGAGACCGCAGGGGGGGGGGGGAGGGAGGGGGTTAATTTTCAAAGTTAAGGTAGTTAAGAGGGATCAGGGGTGGGGGTATGTATTATTATAAGAGGGTGGGGGTATGAGAGGATTAAAATAAATGGAGTTGAGGAGGAGGAGAAGCAGGATGTGAAAGAAAAGGAGATCTAAAGAAAATATTACAGAAAATGGGTATATGGGAAAGAGCTGAAAGAAAATGAGGGTTGCATTTTTTTAAAAAGAAAATGGGAATAGGGGAAAGAAAATGAGGGTAGGAAAGAAAGCTTTAAAGAAAATGGGAATAGGGAGAAGAGATGAAAGAAAATATGGATGTGCAGAAGGAGAACCAAAGAAAAGGAAGGCGTGGGAAAGTAGTAAAGAAAGAGAAAGACAATGATAATGGAAACGGATGACAAGAGAGAAGAGGAGCAACAAAAATGGGTTTGATGGAATAACGAGAAAGGGAAAGGAGAAATGAAATGAGAGAATGATAACGAAAATTGGATGCAGGCGAGATAACAAAGAAAACGAGGAAATAAGGGAGAGGATGATAAAGAAAATGAGAGTGAGGAAAGAGGAGAAAAAAACAAGAGAATAAACAGAAGTAGCAGAATGATGAATAAAAGAGAACATCAATGAAGAGAAAAGATGAAAGAAAAAAATTAATGTAGCAGAGAAGTAGAAAAAATAGAAGAGAATAAAGTTCTGGAAAAAATAGATTAAAAGAAAACGGGGTACATTAAGAGAGGCAATCCCCCCCCCCCCCCACCCAGCTCCTAATCTCCTCTACCGCTTTTATCACCTTATTTTGATTGAGATATATATTTTTTTTTTTCTAAGTCATTCTTTTTCATCCCGTTCAGCATTCGACCCCGCCACCCGCAGCCACCCGCCTCTCTCTCTCTCCTTTCCTCATCCACCGTTTCTTTCCTCGTGATAATGACATAAAACCTTTTTATTTTTCAATTCCTATTATATCCAAACCATTAATCTCTTTCTTAACACCCATTTCTCAATTAATGTTCACTCCTTTAACCCCCCCCCCCCTCCTCTTAACCTCGACCCTACTCCCCTCATCTACCCCCCTTCCCCCCCTCTCATCACCAAACACTCAAAATCGAAAGAAATTTAATTCGATTCTAAATATTTCTTTTCCTTCGCCACGTTTTTTTTTCTTTTGATTTTTTTTCCAATATACGTGACACGGTTAACAGTTCGGAAAGCAGATATTGCTGACGTTCACTCACTCTCTCTCCTTCTCTCACTTTCTTTCGCTCTCTCTCCTTCTCTCTCTTTATCTATATCTCTATCTAACTATCTATCTATAGTAGCTATTGCTGATATTCACTCGCACTATTTCCTTTTCTCACTTTCTCTCTCTCTCTCTCTCTCTCTCTCTCTCCTCCCCCCCCCCCCCCCCCCCCTCCGTCTCCCTCTCCCGTCGCGTCTACTCCTATCCTCACACCTACTCTCCTCTCCGGGAACTCTTCTCATCAATCCATCTCAACCATCCTCTCCTCTCACCCTCTCCCTCTCCCCCCCCCCCCCCCCCCCCCCCTACTTCTCTCTTTCTCTCTCTCTCTCCTCAGCATTCTTTCTGTTCTATCCTTCTCCTTTCCCTATTCTCTATCTATCTATCTATAACAGATTTTGCTGACTCTCACTCTCTCTCCCTCCCCCTCCCCCACTCCCCCCCACTGCAACTCCGCCTCCTCCCTCCCCCCCACCCCCCCCCCCCCTCTCTCTCTCTCTCTTTCTTTCTCTCTCCCTCTCTCTCTCTCGCTCCTTCTCTTTCTCTCTCTTTCATTCTCTCTCTCTATCAGTCTATCTATCTATATTTATATTTCTCTCCATTTCAATCTCCCATCCGTCTTTCATTCTTTCTTCCTCTCTCTCTCTCTCTCTCTCTCTAACTCTTCCGGGCGGGATGGGGGGGGGTCCTTCCCTCCTCCCCCCTCTTCTCACAAACTCATCCGCCATCCTCCCTCCCCTCCCTCTTCTCTCACTCACTCCTCCTCTACTCATCTTTTTCTTCTCTCACATCTTTCTCTCTGTTTCTCTTCTCCCCGCTCTCACCTCTGCTTCACTCCGCTCTCGTCCCTCCAACTCAGTACCACTCCATCCCCCTATCCTTCCTCTTTTCTCTCCAATCTCTCTCTCTCTCACTCCTCCTTTTCTTTCTCTCGTACCAACACTTGAGCTATTGGGATTAATGGAAAAGAAATGATAGAGAATAGGATAAAGTGAAAGACAGAGAGAGAGAGAGAGAGAGAGAGAGAGAGAGAGAGAGAGAGAGAGAGAGAGAGAGAGAGAGAGAGAGAGAGAGAGAGAGAGAGAACACTGGAAATAGTTTAAAGGTAGCAAGGTGGCCATCAACCAAAGGCCACAAACCATAAATTCTTTCCTCAAGTTGACCTCTCTTCTCCGAAATGACCTGACCTGACCTTCTCCTGTCTATCCACCTGACCTATTCTATCCTTCCTTCTTCCTTTCTTTCCTCTTCTTTTAGCCATTCCTTTTCTTATGTGATCGTGTAAATGACATAACTAGTGATAAAGATACTGATTATATTAATGATAATGACAATGATGATAGTCTGAAGAACGATAACCATATGATTATTCAGTTGATAAGATATTGAGTTGATATTGATGTTGATATGATAATGGTGCTTGCAAAGATGAGAATATGATATATAATGTTATTAGTAATAAAAACAATGATGGTAAAAATGATATAAAATAATATCAGTAATAAAGAATATATTAAAAACAATAGTAAGAGAGATGAAAAGGATGATAACGATATTGATAATACTGATGATGATAATGATATTGATAACACTGATAATAATAAGGATGATAACAATGATAATATATAAATAATAAGGATTACAATGATAACAATAAGAACGACAAAAAAACACTGATAAAGATAAATGATGATAGTTATGAAAATCATAACAATGACAATAAAATAATAATAATTATTATAATGATAAAGATAATGATAAATAGGATGATAATGATGATAATAATAATCATCATTATTATCATCATGCTATTTATGCGGATAACCATGATAACCATCAATATGATATTTGTAATGGTAACATTAATGATGATAGCATTATTATCAATAATAATAGAAGATAAGTACAATGATAGTAAAAAACAATTATAACGATAATATTAGCAATGATAATAATATTGATAATGATAACTCTGATAATGATAATAGAAATAATTATGACAATGACAGCAATAATAACACAACTAATTATATCAACATTCAACAACAGCGATGACATAATAAAAAATAACAATAACACATCAATGATGAAGATAACAATAATGACAGAATGATAACAAAAATAAATACTAGAACAAGAACAACTGCAGTAACGAGAACAATTATTATAACAATAATGATTGTAATGATAATAGTAATAATATTAACGAAAATAATAATTATAATGACAATGATGATGATGGAGATAAAAAGCGACAATGAAAATAATGATGAAAGTAATGATAACAGTCGTGATTATAATGAAAATTATAATGATATAATAATTGTAATGATAATGATAATGAAATAAGATACAGTCATTATGATATAAAGACAATTATCAGGATAATGAAGAAAATCCTACAAAATCAATGAAAAAAAGATATAGGATAAAAACCCAAATAATGAATTATACAAAATTATAAAAATACCGGTAGCAAAATTAGAGATGATATTAATCACAACAATAACAACCATGATGAAAACAACAAAAATCGAAACCGTAATTGTCAGTAAATTTACCACTGCCATCGAGAATGCAGATCAAATTACAACATTTGATATAGACAACATGCATTGTTCATACAGATGAATATGGATCACTATTTGCATTGTAGATTTTTAAACATATGTAACATATAGTTTATACGTATGGACAATCTGCTGTAATTAAATTGATTGTTAAAATAGTGGATGTAAAACGTTTGTAACGGATGAACGAGATCGGGAATAGAAATTGAGAGAGAAAGAAAGAGAGAAAAAACAACAAATGACAAAAGAAAGAGAGAGAAAGAGAGGAAAACAAATAAAAAAGAGTAGGTAGAGAAAAAAGAGAGAGTAAAACGGTGCAAGTGTAAAGGTCTTTGGCTTTCCATTTACTCTGCATTGTTAGGAGGATTGGAATGAAAAGGGGAGAAAATAGATAGAGACGAGATGAGAGAGAGGGAGAGGTAAGGAGGAAGGGGAGGGAGGGGGGGTGAGTGGGAGACAGGAGGAGAGGAGGGGGAGAGGGAGAGGGAGAATGGGAGAGAGAGAGGGGAAGGGAAAGGGAGAGGGAGGAGGGAGAGGGAAAGGGAGGGAGCGGGAGGGAGAGGGAGAGGGAGAAGGGAGAGGGAGAGGGAGAGGGAGAGGGAAGAGGGAGAGGCGGAGAGGGAAGAGGGAGAGGGAGAGGGAGAGGGAGAGGAGCGGGAGAGGGAGAGGGAGAGGGAGAGGGAGAGGAGAAGGGAAAGGGAGAGAGAGGGAGAGGGAGAGGGAGAGGGAGAGGTAGAGGAAGGGAGAGGAAGAGGAGAGGGAGAGGGAGGAAGGGGAAAGGGTAGAGGGAGAGGGAGAGGAGAGGAGAGGGAAGGGAAAAGGGAGAGGGAGAGGGAGAGGGAGAGGGAGAGGGAGAGGGAGAGGGAAGGGAGAGGGAGAGGGAGAGGGAAAGGGAAGAGGGAGAGGGAAGGGAGAGGGAGAGGGAAAGGGAGAGGGAGAGGGAGAGGGAGAGGAGAAGCAGGAGGAAGAGGGAAGAGGAGAGGAGAGGGAAAAGGAGAGGAAGAGGTCTCGCGCTCGTCGCGCGTCTGCTCGCTCTCACTCTCGCGCTTTGACCTCTCCTCTCTCTCTCTCCATTCTCCCTCACTCCCGCTTGCGCGCTCGCTCGCGCTCGCTCAGCGATGGCGCGCGCAGTAGCCCGCCCGCTCGCGTTGCTTTTCGTGCCCCCCCCCCCCCCACCACTCCCAACGCGCTACCCCACTCCCTCCGCCCCCCACCCCACTGTCCCCCCGGCTCCACCAGCCAAGAACCCCCTTGCCAATACGTTCCCGCTCACCCCAAAGCAGGTGAGCCTCTATCCTCAAGTGCATACGCTCTACCCGAATATATGCAAGCGTCTAGACAAAAACAAAATACACCAGAGATCGCCAAAGAGGTACCCCACCACACAAGGCTCGAGACAAGCCAATCTCTAAAGAACGCAAGCACAATGCGAACAAAGCAAACAGTCAATGCCAAAAAGTCTTACCTCAATACCAACCAACACAAACAAACACACCCAATCAAAACCACACCCACCCTCACCAATCATAAATATAAATATCTCTATATAAAAATCAATACTCAATTAAACTACACTCTATACAACCAAAAAGTAAATAATTCTATATCAATCCAAACCTACAGCCAATATACATCCAAAACAATACAACACACTGTAACTATAACTCACTCACACTAATCACTCTCACACAAAAAACACACCCAAATTTGTAATATATCTATCTCTACACAAAAACTAACACACCTCCCTCACACATGACACACAACCTCTATAAAAAACTCATCACTCTCTATATCACTAACTAACTAACAAACTTATGAATATATCTCTATAAAACACACTAGCACTACAGCGAGAAACTATCACTATATCTCTCTCAAAAACAAACACACAAACCATGCAAATCAGTAACAGCATTAATGTATTTACCAAAACCCAACATAAATCCACACCATAAAACACCCTACCTCTCTCACTAAAAAATGACTCTCTATCTAACACACACTCTCAAAAAAAAAAAACAAAATCTAAATATATCATATAAAAATCTTTCACACACACCATACCAATGAATCACAACACCACCAACTATAAATAAATAACAACAAAAACACTACTCTCAAACACCTATCAATAACACTCAAACATCCCACAAACACTCACTAACTCAAAAACTCAAATAAATAAACACAAAAGCAATCCATATATACCAACTCACAATCTCTCACACACACATATCACCACACAAGAAACAATCACTAAAAATATATAACTCACTAAAAAAAGAGTGTGGTGTGTGGTGAGTGTGTGTGTGTGTGTATACCCCCCAACCACATACATCACACAATCAAAATAGTAATGTAAAACACACCCCCATACACACACACACACACCCCCACACACCACCCCCAAATATAATAATAAGCATCTCACTATATAATCCAACAATAAAAATATTACACTATCTCAACCAACTATCATCTAAATAATAGCTCCGAAACCAATTTCAGAAATCAAAAAACAAAAATAAAATCATATCAATACACACACTAAAATAAAACAAAAAAATGTATACACCCACAACATACTAAACAGTACTAAAAATAAACTATAACTCAAATAAAAATAAATCTAAACATAAAAAATATATATATTTAACTCTCTAAACTCAAAAAATAAATATAAAAATATATACCAAAAAAATCTCAATATAAAAAAAAAAAACTAAATCTCAAAAACTATATATATATAAATATATATATATGAAAACACACAACTACCAACATATATAAATGTGTATAATTATATATTATATAACACACACACATACACAAAATCGGGGGGGGAGGGGGAACTACGAGCGCTCGTCGATCACACACACACACACACACACACCGACACACACACACACACACACACACACCACACCACACACACCACACACACACAAATATATCTATAATATAATATATAAAATATATATAATATATAAATAAATATATATAAATATATAATTAGTATAATATATATATATACATATATATTATATATATATATATATTTTATAATATATAATAAATATATATATATATATATAAAAAATAAATAAAAGTATATGTATATAAACTGAAATATCCATCTATATATAAATATATATAATATATAATATATATCTAAAAATAAATATATAAATATATACCAATCCATATATAAAAGTGTCTGTATAAATGTCTATTCTATACAACTAACTATATATAACTCTAACTCTCAAAATCACCAAACTCTACCTAATACAAACACACTCTACATTAAAAATGCTCAATATCATCACACTCAACAATCAAACACACAAAACAAACTAACCTACTAAACATACACTCCGACACTCTCACTATATCAAACTCTACTAACACTCACACACAACTCACACAAACACTCCACACACTCACACTCACATACACACACACCAAAACAAAAACACAACACAATCCCAGATAACACACACACACACTCACACACACAACACACACACAAACACACCACTCACACTCACCACACACACACACATCCTTATCATTCAGTCAGTGAACCCACTTACATTAAACAAGACATCCACACAGACAGATCTAGACACTATAGAGACAGAGTCAGTGAGACACTCACCCCGAACCTCAGCCCCGAGCCCCCATCCCGCCTTCCCCCCCCGATAGACAGCGAAGACCGCAGTGCAGCACCCGCCAAAATACACACACACACACCCGCAAAAAAGCGAGGAAACAAGAGAGGAACACGACAAAACATGTTTATAAACCTGCCGTAAAATGTTGGGTTATGAGAACCAGAAAGAAAATGTAGCACAAGAAAAGTCAACCTGGAGATCGAAATATCTCCAGTAAAGATATGAAATAGCTCCCAAAAAGCTTTTATAGGTAGTTCCCTAAAGCCCAATATAAAAGGAAGAAATTTGGGAAATATTTCGATTTTGATTTCTCGTTTGTTTTCTTTAAAAAAAAAAATCCCTCGAACGGTTCTGATGGAATGCAGGTTATTAATAGGGGTGTCATATGTGATAATAAAGAAATAGAGGTGTAAAGGATGAAAGAAAGAAAGAAAGATAGAGAGAGAGAGGGGGGGGTCGATAAAGAGAGTGAGAGAGAGAGAGAGAGAGAGCGAGAGATAAATAGATAGAGAGATAGAGATAGAAAGATAGATAGATAGAGAGAGAGAGGGGGGGGGCGATAGAGAGAGAGAGAGAGAGAGAGAAAGAGAGAGAGAGAGAGAGAGAGAGAGAGAGAGAGAGAGAGAGAGAGAGAGAGAGAGAGAGAGAGAGAGAGAGAGAGAGAAAGAGAGAGAAAGAGAAAGTGCATCCTTTTGGCCAGCGAGGAGCCCTGGTTCCTGAAGCGCATCCTTTGATCTCCATAAAATGAGATTCTTGCCGGGGCTTAAGATTTTTGGGTCCTGGCTTGCGCTCGCTCACGACTCAATGAGTTCCTTGAAGGACATGCTTGCCTCAAAGGCCGGCGGACAGCGGCGGCATTAGCCCGCGCTCCTGCTTTATCTCTTCCTATCTCTAGCAGCCCTCTTTTTCTCTCTGTCTGCCTGTATGTTTCTCTCTCTCTGTCTCTGTCTCCGTCTCTCTCTCTCTTTCTCTCTCTCTCTTTCTGGCTTTCTCTCTCTCTCTCTCTCTCTCTCTCTCCCTATCTATCTATCTATATATATATATATATATATATATATATATATATATATAATATAAATATATATATATTATATATATGTATATACAAATACAACTTATTTATATATATATATATATACTATATATATATATATATATATATTATATATGATATATATATATATATATTATATATATATATATCATATATAATATATATATATATATATCTATCTATATATATATTAATATATATATATTTTTTTTTACAAATATGTATATATGTCTGTCTCTGTCGATTCATTTCTCTATCTAGCTCTATCTATGCATCCCACACCCAATCTCTCTCTCTCTCTCTTTTTCTCTCTCTCTTTATCCTATATCTATCTATCTGTCTTTTGTTCTATTACCTATCTAGCTCTATTTATACATCCATCTCTCTCTCTCTCTCTCTCTCCCTACCTCTCTCTCTCTTTCTCTGTCTGTCTCTCACTCTTACTCTCTCTCTCTCTCTCTCTCTCTCTCTCTCTCTCTCTCTCTCTCTCTCTCTCTCTCTCTCTCTCTCTCTCTCTCTCTCTCTCCCTCTCTCTCTCTCTCTCTTCATCTCTCTCTCTCTCTGCATCTCTCTCTTCATCTCTCTCTCTCCATCTCTCTCTCTCTCTCTCTCTCTCTCTCTCTCTCTCTCTCTCTCTCTCTCTCTCTCTATATATATATATATATATATATATATATATCCCTCTCTCTCTCTCCTTCCTGTTCTTTTACATGGGCATCTGGGATAGATCTGCACTCTCTCTCTCGCTTTTTCTCTCTCTATCATCTATTCATCTATTTATATGTCTCTCCCGTTCCATTTATCTATCTAGCTCAATCTATACATCCGTCTATCTAGCTCTATCTATATATATGTGTACCCCCCCTCTTTCTCTCAAAAGTCTTACTATCTCTCCTCCCTTTTTCTCTCCCTCCCTCTCTCTCTCTCTCTCTCTCTCTCTCTCTCTCTCTCTCTCTCTCTCTCTCTCTCTCTCTCTCTCTCTCTCTCTTTCTCTATCTATTTATCTATCTATCTATCTATCTATTTATCTCTCTTTCCTCCAAATTCTCCACCTTTTCTCCATGCTCAACCTGGATATATTCTCCTTTTCCTCCATTAAATTTCCTTTCGCTTTTTCCTCGTTTTCTTATCCTTCTCTCCTTAATCGGTCATCTGTCTATGTCCTTTGCTTTATCCTCTTTATCGCATAAATCTTACAGTTTTCTTTAATTCTTCTCTCCGATATTTTCCTTCCGTTCTCTCTCTCTCTCTCTCTCTCTCTCTCTCTCTCTCTCTCTCTCTCTCTCTCTCTCTCTCTCTCTCTCTCTCTCTCTCTCTTTCTCTCTTTCTCTCTCCCCCTCTCTCTCTCTCTTTCTCTTCCTTTCTCTATCTATCTATCTTTCTTCCGTTCTTTCTCT
>NW_028234430.1:12364859-12366404 GCF_977035675.1 Penaeus japonicus
TCTTTTTCATCTCTTCTTCCTCTTTTTCTTTCTACTCCCTCATCCTCTCTCTTTCCATCTGCCATCTTTTTACCTTTTCCCTTTCTTTACCCTTTCCCACCCACTCTCATTCCCTCTGTCTCTCCTCTCTCCCACCCTGTCTGTCTTTTTCCCCTCTCTCTCCTTCCCCTCCACCTCTCACACCTTTCTCTCTTCTACATCTCCCTCTCCTACCCTCTCTATCTTTCCTCTCTATCACCCCCCTCTCTATCCTCTTTCGTACCATTTCTCTTTCTTTCCCCTTTCCCCTCCCCCTCCCACTCTCTCTCTTTCCCCTTTCCCCTTTCCATCCCTCTCCCACTCTTTCCCCTTTCCCATCCCCATCCTCATCCCATTTTCTCCCTTCCCTCTATTTCTTCTACCCCATCTCTCTACTTCCCCTCATTCGCTCGTACCCTTTTCTAATAACCTCTCCCAAATCTCTATATTGCTGTAAAGGTCTCTCGAAAATGAAAGAAAAAAGTAATCCTCATATTTCTTGCAATGAAGAGTAAATTTGATTTTCTTCAATGTGTGTTATATTGCGATGGACTGTGTAAACTTTGTATCTATGTGTGTTGGTTACAATTGGTTATGTGGTTGTTTGGTATCCTTGGTGTTCTTTGTATCTGTTTGTGTGTGTGTGTGTGAGTGTGTTTGTTTGGATGGGGAGTATCTATAACGTAGGTGTAGTGTGTGGAAGTGGTGTCTGTTTGACTGTGTGTTGGGATATATGTTTTTGTACTTGTGTGTTTTTATGTATGTGCACTAAAATGTGTTTTTGTATTATAACAATTGTATACTCGCCGTCTTCAGTACTTTTTCAAATTCTATTAACACACAAAAGGCACTCTCAAGGAATGACAAATTCCAAGAATCAGAGCAACATTAGTTTTAATTTTGTCTTGAAAATGTATTATTTCTTAAACTCCTCGAGTGTGTGTTTTGTATGTGTGCGTTTCTGTGTGTGTGTGATGGGGATAGGGAGGGGGGGGGGGGGTGGGTGGGTCATGTGCGTGGGGGGATGTATATGTGATTTATGGTGTGTGGTGTGTGTGTAAGAGTTGGATATATGTTTAGTGAGGGTACATATGTGGTTGTGTGTGTGTTTGTGTATATGTAGATACGTGTTTCTGTGTGTACGTTGTGTGTGTTTGACATAGTTTATTTGAGTTTCCTTTGAGCATGTGTATACTTGTGGGTATCATGTACATGAGTCTTCCAAGCAAATAACTCATAATTGAAATATCTTTGTATTGTATCTTCCAAGATATATTTATCAAATCGTTCTCATTATAAATGGACACTGGTGATTGCTGTCTGTTAATGTAAATAATGTTTATGTTGGTACTATAATCTGGCTATTAACGGTAAATGATAGGGGGGCTTATGATTGTGGTGGAATTGATAAAAAACAGATAGCTATTAGTATCATTATTAATGTAATAGTGATGATGAATATGATAAACGATTATTGATGTAACAGTTATTAAGAATGTGATGATTATGATAGTAATATGGTCATAA
>NW_028234430.1:12366504-12369004 GCF_977035675.1 Penaeus japonicus
TTAGCGCATAAATCCTTACAGTTTTTCTTTAATTCTTCTCTCCGAGATTTCCTCCGTTCTCTCTCTCTCTCTCTCTCTTTCTCTCGTCTCTCCTCTCTCTAATTCTCTCTCTCCCTCTCTCTCTCCCACCTCTCTCTCTCTTCTCACTCTCTCTCTCTCTCACTCTCTTTCTCTCTCCCCCTCTCTCTTCATCCTTTCTCTTCTTTTACTCTATCTAACTATCTTTCTTCCGTTCTTTCTCTTCCTCTTCTCTCTCTCTCTCCTCTGCTATATATCTCTACTCCATCCTTCCTCCTATCCTTCTCTTTCTCCTTCTTCCTATCTTCATCCTCTCGCTCCCAGTCTCTCTCTCCCTTTCCGTTTCTCCTCACTCTGCTACATTCCTCTTCTCTCTCTCTCCTCCTCCTCTCTCTCCTCTGCACTCCTCTCTTCTCATCTCTCTCTCTCTCTCAATCTCTCTCTCTTCTACGCCCTCTCTCCTCTCTCCTCTCTCTCTCTCTCTCTCTCTCTCTTGATCTCTCTCTCTCGCTCTCCTCTCTCTCCTCTCTCTCTCTCTCTCTATCTCTCCTCTCACCTCTCTCATCTCTCTTGACTCTCTTCTCTCTCTTTCTCTCTCTTCTCTCTCTCCCATCTCTCTCTCGTCTCTCTTCGCGCGTCGCGCTCTCTCTCTTCCTTTCCTCGTTGTCTCTCTCTCTCGGTCTCTCTCACTCTCTCTCTCTCTCACCTCTCTTCTCCTCTCTCGCATCTCTCTCTCTCTCTCTCTCTCTCTCGCTCGCTCGTCCGCCGCTGCGCGCGCTCTTCGACCGAGCGCTTCGCCCGTGCGCTCGGGCTCACTCTCTCCCCCTTTCTCTTCTCTTATCTCTACTGGTCTCTCTCTCTCTCTCTCTTCTCTCCATCTCTCTCGCTCTCTCTCTCTCTCTTCCTTTTTCTCTATCTATCTGACATACCTACTATTCATCGTTATATATATCTCTATTTACATACATTCATACATACGCACGCACATATTATATATATTGATATATGACATATATGTATATGCTGTTATAATATATATATATATATATATATATATATTATTACGTATTTATATATATATATATATATATATACTATGTAATGTAATTCTATTTATTTATTTTAATTCATACAATTTTACATATGTTACTCTATGGACAATCACATAGTTATAGGAGTATGATGATAAAAAATAGATTATGAAGGAAAAAAAAGAAGATTAACAGAATGATAGTAAATGAATAAAAAGTTACCAACCTAATACAGTCACCATCTGCCGTCAGTTCAAGTCAACCTTAAGAAGACATTAAACAAACTTAAAAAATCTTCATTCGCATCTTCAACGCCACCTAAGACATATTTACACGAACGCTACCAATAATTCATAAACCAAGTCGTAAGAAATAGATGTAGATTAATGAGATGCAGTTTAAGAGAAAATAAAAATGATATCTTGTAGGATCTGTTTGTGTATGTATTTCATGATGGTGATGGTGATGATGTTGATGAAGATGGTAATTGTTATGATTGTGGTGTAATGGATGTGAGATTGTAAATGATCCGTGATGCTGATAAGGTGGTTATAACACTCAGAAGACAATTTTTCTTGTTATGATTTTTAGTTTATAGTTATGATAGAATTAGTAATGATATTAATAATGATAATGAAAATGATAATAATGATGATAAAAACTATTACTATCATCATTATTGCAATAGCCCCTCAACTCTGGGACATGTACTCTCAACTGTGTGTTTTTTAGGACTGGCTAATTTTCAATCTATTTATGATGAGTAACTTTGTTGCTAAATGAGAAAAGACAAACTTTCTGGGTCTTATGATAAAGGTAACGTATTGGGAAATGAAACTAAAATATTTTTCGTCAACGTATTATTGAAAAAGGCACAAAAATAAGTATTTGTACCTTTTTTGTTTATCGCTCTTATCATAAAACATTTTGAATTGTTATGAAAAATAATCTGATCTGATTTCAAAACCAGCAAGCAACAAGACTTGCTTTCAAAACCAGCATAGCACTTCTTAATTAGTAGATTACATTATGTGGTAAGTGTGGTAGCCTTTTCTGATTTCTGCCTCTGGGGGCACTGCATAGGAGGGCGGTCGGGCTGGGTGCGGGTGTTCTCGGGCGGGTGCTTTCTACTCTTCACACTTTTAGTAATAGCAGGAGAGGGAGGGGAGGGGGGGTCAAGCAAGTCAATTTTAGGGCCTTGCCTGTAGTGCCTGTTTTGGTCAGGTCAGAGTTAAGTTGCTGCAATTCCAAATTTCCTTTTTTGATTTTTTTTTTTTCTTTCTTTTTTTTTTTGTGATAGCAGGCTCTCTCTGAGGAAAATCCACAAACTCTCACTACTTCTCAATTCTAGTTATTTTTATATCTCTTTTTCTTTATGGAGCTCCTATTGTCCGTAAAAAAATAACATGTAAATAACCACACGGTTACTTTTATCACTTCAAAATAATGCA
>NW_028234430.1:12374004-12376504 GCF_977035675.1 Penaeus japonicus
CCAAGATATATTCTATCAAATCGTCTCATTATAAATGGACACTGGTGATAGCTGTGTTAATGAAAATAATGTTTATGTTGGTAATCATAATCTTGCAATTAACGGTAATGATAGGGGGGCTAATGATTGTGGTGGAATTGATATAAACGGTGCTATTAGTATCATAATAATGGTAATAGTGATGATGAAAATGATAACGATTATGATGATAACAGTAATAAGAAAAGTGATGATTATGATAGTAATATGGTAATAATGGTCATAATGATAATAATTATGGTTACAACAACAATAATACTTAAAGTAATGTTGATAGTGATGATAATGATAGTGATGATAAGGGTAATGATAATGATAATATGGAATACTAATAATAACGATAATGGTAAAGTGATTGTGATAATAAATGCAATGATAATAATAACATTAATGGCAATTATGATAATGATAAAAGTGATAATGATAATAATGATAACAATAACAATAAGTATGCTAATATGAAGGAATGATATATGATAATAATAATGATCATAATGATAATCATGATAATGATAATTATGAAAACAATAATAACATTGATAAAAATTATGATGATAACAACTACAACAACAAGACTCATTAACAATAACAACAATGATGATAACAATAGATATAAAAGGACAAGGAATATAATAATAGAAATAACAATTACAGTATTCAAAGATATCATAATCGCAAAATCATAATAGAATACAGATCATAACCATCTTGGAAAATTCTCCTTCTGATGAAATGTCAATCAAATGTTCAGAAAAGAGGATTAGATATAAGATCCATTGGCATCTATTACATCAACTTCGTATTCTTGAATCAAATCGAATCACCGGTGACAGACAGGCTAATCCGTTTTAGAAACATTCGAAAAACGTTAAGAGAATTTTGATGTTAATATCTCGTAAAGAGAGGAAAAACAAAAAAGAAACAAACATAGTGATGGAAGGTTGTCATATTTCTGTTGACGTTTTCCTTTTCTTTTCTTTTTTTCTGTTTTTTGTGTTTCTTTTCTTAATGTTTTTTGTTATTTATTTGTTTGTTTATTGTCCTCATTATTTGAAATGTAGTTGCTGTAGCTTTTGTTATTATTACTAATAGCATTATTATTAGGATTATTATCATCATTATTAGTATCATGATAAAAAATATCACCATTATTGTTATTAGTATAACACACACACACACACACACACACACACACACACACACACACACACACACACACACACACACACACACATATATATATATATATATATATATATATATATATATATATATATATATATATATATATATGTGTGTGTGTGTGTGTGTGTGTGTGTGTGTGTGTGTGTGTGTTTGTGTGTGTGTGTGTGTGTGTGTGTTTGTGTGTGTACACACACACACACACATACACACACACACACACACACACACACACACACACACATATATATATTATATATATATATTGTATATATATATATATATACGTATATATATATATATTTGTCTATGTTTTATTTATATATATATATATATATATATATATATATATATATATATATATATATATATATATATATATATATATGTATGTATACACAGACACACACACTAATACTAGTGCTACTACTAATCATAAGAAAAACAACAATAGGAAAACCAATGACAATAAAGATAATTTCGAGTTTATTTAGTCAAGTTCATCTTACCTAGCATTCCCTTTATAACATTGACTTTTAGATGTCTACCACAGGAATGTACAATTGACATACAATATCCCTTTGTATTGTATTTTGGCTCAAGTATTTTGATATTGGCATTTCTTAAGAGGTAGTTCCTGCACTGATGAAAATCCAGAAAGAGATCACGCTGTATTGCAGATGTTGCGATGTTATGAGAAAACTTTCTTGTTAAAAATTCTCTCTGATCTTGTAGGGTAGAGATATTCAGGATGTAAAGCGTATGGTTTTATCCAAGTATTATGCGCAAGACTCTTTTCCAGTAAGTTTTCTAATTGTTTTAAAGTTTGTGATAGACGAAAGCCAGGATGGGGCTGTGTATTCACAAACAGGTCGTATTGAAGTTGTTCGTAAGTGGATTTAGTCTTCTGTGGATGTTCCAATTTTTTTTTTTTTTTTTTTCAGACAGCATTTTTTTTTCTTTCTTTTTCACCGCACTTTGAAGCTATTTTTTCTGGTATCAGTAAACCTTTCTGGATTTTCTAAGATAGATATTCCTTCTAGATTCATCTTTGATGTATAACTAAAAGAGTTTTTTTATCTTTATTTTCTAGATTTACCAGTCGACAGTTTTTTTGAATTTGCATTATATTGTGTTGTACTTTTTAGCATTTACTCTCATTTTGTGCGCCGAAACCCTGTCCGGCACACGGCAAGGGGAATCGTTTACCACGGATGTACCTTACCCTGATTTGTGTTTAAGTGCCAGCGTCATGTCGTCCACATATCCGTAGATTTTT
>NW_028234430.1:12386238-12388738 GCF_977035675.1 Penaeus japonicus
CTAATATTTAGATTTCCTTATTGTCATCATTGTTGCTATCATCACTATTATCTGAGGATGATTTTGCTTACATCGGCATTGGTCTAGTAAATATACACATTTTTCTTAAGTTGTTTGACCGTTATTTTTTTCTTTTTTGTTTTCAAAATTGTTATAGACACAAAAAATAATCACCACCTTCATTACCCTCATCACACTTAACATCATCATCACCATAACTATTAACTAGTTACTCCAGAACTTACACAGAAATGATTAATAAACAAAAATAAATATATAATTGAATATAACAACAATAGAAAAGAGGAAACAGTAGGAAAAATGATGCAGAAAACTGTAAGTGAAATTCGACAAAATGGTTCAGAAAATTTTGCACGAGTCAAAAATATGTCCGAGATTGTCGAAGGTCGTTTCTTTTTTCTTTCTTTTTTGTCTTTTCCTTTTCTTTACCGATCTTACGTAACATTTCCTGTCACTTTATCTCCACTTCTTAGTAATATCCTATGAACCTCTTGAATCTTAAAGCATATGTTATATCATTATGTAATTATTATTATTACTAAACCAAATATTCTTGAGGTTTCGTTATCATAATCCCATTTCTGACTTTAATGTAATGTTCGTATATTTTGGTTCCTCTTTCAGCGCCATCTATTGCCAACTAGCTCTCTAACCCCGCCGCCATAACCTCCTTTCTCCTCCTTCTTTCGGCTTTTCTCGTTTACAGTATATAATCCGGCCGTTCGCTCTACCGGGCACAAAAGCCTCGGCTTCGGGAATGTATAACCGTCACGTTCCGGCTAACGGCTTTTAATACCCAGTGACCTCTAAGCTATGTTGCCTTCTCTTCGCGTGTTGGCGGGAAATGGGGTAGAGGAGAGCCATCTATTGGCGTCGAAGGTAACTTAAATCGAGGAGTGACGGTGATACTCATGATTGTAATAATGCTATTGCTAAAGGCATTCGCTAAGATAAGGAGAGCGATGCAGATTATGTTCAGTTGACAGAAATTGCAGCAGTGATTATGATGCTAAATGTGACTGTTAGAATTGTCCATGGTAGTATTAGGGTAACTGTATGTAATGGCATCAGGACAAATATATTTTCTTCTAGGCTACTAAAGGGAGGGAGGGGGGATAAAAGAGGAAAATCTAAAAAGATCTAGCAATAGATACTCCAAATCCTGCCTTATAAACCAACGCTCTAACATTACCCAAAAGGAGACAGACAGACCTGCATCCTGAAGAGCATTAACATTTGAAAAAAAGAAGAAACATCTAAAACACACAAACAAAAAAGACCCAGACGCGCATACATGTATATGGTCTTTCATTGCTGGAACTGCATATAACATGAGCACAAGCAAAGCCTTCCTGTGTCCATCCATAAAAATTGTATATGGTTATACACCCGCGTATAAAGCCGTGGTGATACTGTATCATGGACTCCCAGAGACTATTGGCTTAATACACACACACACATACAGCTGTGTGCTCTCTCTCTCTCTCTCTCTTTATCTATCTCTCTCTCTCTCTCTCTCTCTTTATCTCTTTCTCTCTCTCTCTCTCTCTCTCTCTTTATCTCTCTGTGGGCTTTTCCGTCTATGTTTCTGTCTGTTTTCTTTTCCCATCCCCTTCTTCTCTTCCCCCTTCCTAACCCCTACCCCATATATTTCCGTCTTTTTCTTTTTCTCTTCCTCTTTCTCTCTTTCTACTTCCGTCTCTCTCTGTTTCTCCCCTTCTTTCCCCCCTTTATTTTCCATCTTTGTCTTCCATCCCCTTCTCACTCTCCCTCCATCTCTCTCTCTGTTTCCGTCTCCCTCACTCTCTCTCTCTCTCTCTCTTTATCCCCCCACCCTCTCTTCCCCGTACCTTCTCTTCCTCCCTCCCACTCTCACTCTTTTCCAAGGAAGTCGGCGACGATATCTAAGAAGCGTCATAAAACCCGAGGGACATTTCGACGACCTTTGGCGGGGCTTTCAGCTGCTGACTTCACTGATAATGTTCGAAGTGTACTCACGATTGTTGTTTAACGAAGTGGTGAATCTCACGTGGTGTAGTTGTGTGTGAGGTGTGTGTGTGTGAGGTGTGTGTGTGTGTGTGAGGTGTGTGTGTGTGTGAGGTGTGTGTGTGTGTGAGGTGTGTGTGTATGTGTGCCTGTGTGTGTGTTTGCATGTGTGTGTGCGAGCGTGTGTGTCTGTTTTGGGGTATGATTACTTATGTGCTCTTATATGGATTTCATAGTATAGAGGACACACACACACACACACACACAAACACACAGACACACGCAAAGTCACACACAGTCGCACACACACATAACATTGGATCCAATTTTAAGCAAACATTTATACTAATCAACTTATAGACATTCATACATTAACAAATTCACAGAAAAAAAACATACATAAAAAGAGAGAGAGAGAGAGAGAGAGAGAGAGAAAAAACAACAACATAAGACACATGCAATAGATAAACACAGAAAGTTACAGACGAAAAAA
>NW_028234430.1:12398738-12401238 GCF_977035675.1 Penaeus japonicus
AGAGTAATGTTAATGATATTAATAATTAAATGAATAAAAACAGTGATAGTGATACTGATGAAAACGGTTCTGATAATGTGCTGATGATAACAATAATACAGAAAAGATGACATTACAGCAACTAATGTGAAAAAACACAAAATGAAAAATAAAACACATAACTATAAACGTACACACGCATCCATACAGCAAACATTATCATATACATACAGAAAGTCATCAACATGGACCATCACCAAAAAGCAAATGAAAATGGAAACCGGGCTTAACTTGGGCTCGCCAGAAAAGAACACTGGCTCGGTTTCCCTTGATTTCTGAGACATAAACTTTATGGTCGGAAGACAAACATAAAACCAACGGATGACTTGTATCATGTGATTTTTTTTTTTTTTTTTTTTTTATACTTTTTTTTTTTGATGTCTCATATGATTTCACTTTATATTATTTTTTGTGTGAGGCTGTTCATCATTTTATGCTGTTAATGTAGGGTGAAATTTCCTGTCCCTTTTCATCATTGTAAGTATTGTTGTTATTGTTGTTGATGGTGTTGTTATTATTATCCTTAAAAAAATTGTTTTGTTGTTATTATTATTGACATTAACATTATTATTACTGTTATTCATCATGATCTTTGTTATTATCATCATGATCTTTGTTATTATCATCACTATAATCGATATTATCATCATCATTAAATTGCTATTACTATCCCCATTACTATTATTGTAATTATCATTATTACTACAATTTGAATTACCATCAAATTTGAGTTACCATCATTACTATTATAATTATCATCATCATTATCATTATCATAACAAAGTGTTATTGTTACTCATCTCCGCATCGTCATTGTAAGGTTTCATTTCTAACACTATTTCTCAGATCTAACCCTTCATTTCTCTCCTATGTCTTGTACTTCATTCCCCCCCTCCCCCCCTCCCCCCCTCATTTCTATGGTCTTGATTATTTCCCCTTTTCTACTCTTCATTTGTCTTTCATTTCCACCACATTAGTTTTTGCTTTTTCTTGTTCTTCATTCATTTCTCATTTCTACCCTCTTCGTTTCTGTTTCATTTCTATTCCTTTAATTTCTCTTATACTTTTTTCACTCTTTATTACTCTATCATGTCGACCCTTCATTTCTTTCTCATTTCCAACCTTTTTCTCTCCTTCTCATTCGTAGCACTTCATTAATCTCTCTTTTGTAAACCTTTCTCTTTCTCTCATTTCTAGCCCTTCACTTTTTTTTTCTCGTTTCGAAGCCATTATTTCTTTTTCATTACTTTCTCATGGTTAAGCCTTTATTTTTTTCATATCTAACCCTTCTCTTCTTTTTTGTTTCTAAACCATATATCTTTCTCATTTCTAAGCCTTCATTTCTTTTTCATTTCTAACCCTTCATCACTTTTTTATTTCTGACCCGTTATTTCTTTCTCATTTCTAAGCCTTCATTTCTTTTTCATTTCTAACCCTTCATTACTTTTTTCATTTCCGACCCGTTATTTCTTTCTCATTTCTAAACCTTCATTTATCTTTCATTTCTAACCCTTCATTACTTTTTCATTTCCGACACGTTATTTCTTTCTCATTTCTAAGCTTTCATTTCTTTTCCACTTTAACCCCTCATTTCAAGTGGAATCTGATCCTTGTCAGTATTCAGCATTTGATACATTTCAGTTCAAAATCATGTTTTTTTTTTTTTTTTTTTTTTTTTTTTAATCAAAATACAGTTTCATTTGCGTAGATTCGATTCAAAATATCTATTCTCATTTAATTGCATTCAAATTATAACATGTTTGTATATCTTTTGTGTGTTTGTATGTATATTTTTTCATTTGATTAGACTCAAAATATTTTTCTTCTTTTAAGTTTTAATGAGAAGTAAAACTTTATTAAGTCATGTTCTCATTACAGGTGAATAAGCAATTAAAAGCAATGGTTAAGATTGATGGAGTAATAAAAAGTTTAAATTGGATTATGGTGGATTTAACAGTGGTGTTTACGATATCTTAATTATTTACCTATTCATTAACATCATTATCATCATTATCATCATCATTAATATTATCATCATCGTTTATATTATCATATTTATTACTCTCATATTATTGTTATTACTATTACTATTATTGTTATTATCAATACCATTATTATCATCATCAACATGCTTATCATTGTAATTATCAACACTGTTATTATTGATACTACTATTATGATTGTTATTACTAACATTATCATTATCATTGTTGTTATAATCATTATCATTACAATTACTGTACTTATGATCGTCTTCATTATCATCATTGTTATTGTTATCATCATCATCATCATCGTCATCATCATAATTGTATCTCACCGGCAATCATCCCGAAGCAATTACCAGTAAAACAATTTCCGTTGTTTTGTAGTAGATTAATGGTTATACAGAATGATATAGATGATTGAACGTTCAGTAGTAATTGAAAAGGGTTTTATGGGATATCAATAAACCTTTGAT
>NW_028234430.1:12406238-12411238 GCF_977035675.1 Penaeus japonicus
TTCGGCAGAGAGAAACTACGATCACGAGTTAGCGCAAGATAAAAGTGCACTTGCTGCTTAATTGCAATTCACGATGACGTCACTGTGTAACTGAAAATGCGCACGTCAGAACAATAGGAAAAGAACCGCCACTCGAACCAGAGGCGCCATTACAGAAAGGCTGAAAAATCCTAAAATATTAATTTTTACTTTGGTTCTATTTTATATATCTTTACGCATCTGTGAATGCGAAATAGGAGGCTACAGACACGGCAGATTATATAAAATATTGTTTTTATATTGATTATGTTTATGTAAGCTGTTACTCCTACAGTAAAATACAGAACCCGTACTTTTGAGGGTTTATTTTTCTAGAACCCTTTTATTTTGTTTTATATCAACTTGGATATCATTTATTCGCCCCGGATAATGAAAGTGAATGAAACATGGAAATTAAATATGTTTAAGTAATGAATAGAAGTTAAAGTGATATCAGAATGAATTGTAATGAAAGCGACATGAGAATAAATAGTAATGAGATATGATACAAAATTGAATAGTAATGAATAAGGAGTAATGAAAGACGAAATATATGTCCGTAGAGTAAAAGGTAAAGCAAACGCTACAAAACGACCAGATTGGTCTCTGCCGAAAGGTACCAAACCTTCAGCAAATATAATGAAATCTTAATGAAATCAAAATCTTCACCAAATATAGCTGATCAGAGATTTTCTTGATGATTATCGTCAAATTAGGAACGAGTCCATACGTTATGTTGCAAGAATATGCGATGGAACTTTGCTTGCATTTTCCTGAACTCAAGTTAGAACGGAGGCTGATGATTAGTCTGAAATTCCCTTGGTATACTCTCTACCCTCCCTACCTTCCGTAGCAAATGCCGTCCGCAAATTAAAACTGCCATATTTAGATAGTAGACATCATAAGCAGTCAATTGATATCTAGATAGGGTATCAACCAACGAAGTACTTGACCTGTATATTCGTTGTACATTATGGCTCAAAGGAATCTTATGTCGTTGCATTTCAACTGCGTAGTGGGGGATGATTATATCATATTGAACATTGATTTGAGATTCATCTTCAAAGGAAATTGGACACAAGCATGATATAAACAGTCGCTATTCCGAAGGATAACTAGAGAAAAATTAAAATGTTTTTTCTCTATGTAGAAGCATTAGCATCTTTCGTTATTACTATACTAGATAATTTCCTTTAAACTATACATACTTTTTTCAAATAGTATGTCCTATATATTCGGTAATTAATCAGTATTCAACCATTTAAACTTTGAAAGATTAAAACATTTTGTTACGATAAACGTTAATGAAGACGATTGTGATTGAAGTGTATACGTATAATATATGATTTATAATTTATGCATAAAATATTTCACATCATCGGCGATTAAACTGATGCTTTGGAAACAGTTTCAAATACTTATCAAGACAAATCAATGTGTATTAATCAGACGGATATACGACTGAACAGGATGTAATGAATTAATTTCAAAATATCATTACAATGACTCATTTGATTAAACCGTAATAGCTTCGTATTTGGAATTTCACGGTAACAAGAACACCTCTCATAATACCCATAGTGATTAGATATAGCAAAAGGACTCTTAATAAACAATCAATTATCCATCTACGTTAATTGATTGAGGTCTTTTCGTACCAATCTATCAGTAAACGGAAGAAAATTGTTTTGTACTATCGTTATTCATTCCCCAGTGGAGATTTTTCAATCATTTTAATAAGCTGATTTTGAGCACTGATATAACTTTCTATTATTAAAGGGAAATAAATAGTCGGCTAATAAATGTTATTGATAAAAAATATATATATTCATAAGTAGGTTTGCAATACGACTAGACTAGTATCACTATAAGTATTATCATAATCATGATCTTCATCAACAGCATAATTGTTTACATTCTTATCATCAATATTCTTCATTACTTATCATTCACTACCAATCCTACGGTCATTATTTTACTAACATACTTATTATCATCATAAGTATTATCATAATTGGAAGATGAGACAACAGTTTCAAAATCCGCATTTGTTTCATCTTCAAGACTAAGGAGGAACAGAAGAGGAAGTACATAAGAGGGGAAAGGGAAGCCTACCGGTACAAGGAGGACATGTAAGGATAGAGGAACAGAAGCTAAGGCAGGCAAGGTCAAGTCGCAGAGTCCGTGGGGAGAGTGGTCGGTCGGCAGAAGGCTACAGTTTGTGAATGTAAGAAGCAAGAGGTTGAGATCGAGCAGCTTGTTTTTAAGAGAGGGTTCCATCAGTTTGCAGGCGTGGACATCAGACACAAAGAGAGCTGGTGGCATGAGAGAGAGAGAAGAGAGAGAGAGAGAGAGAGAGAGAGAGAGAGAGAGAGAGAGAGAGAGAGAGAGAGAGAGAGAGAGAGAGAGAGAGAGAGAAAGAGAGAGAGATAGATAGATAAATAGATAGATAGATAGACAGATAGAGAGAGAGATAGATACGACTTAACACTTAGATCATGATAGTCATGTTTGCTCTCCTTTCATTATTGACAATTAAAAATAGAAATAACCACACCGACTTTTATCGAGGCTGATTTAAAATAAATTTCACTCTAGGACTGAAGCGTGATTTAATGTTGATAAGAAAACTTTAAACAATTATCGAGTTGAATTGACAATTATTGTAACGGCTTTAACGGTCATTAGGTCACTTCGTTTTCAAAATGCCGAGCAAAAGGATACATGGCATTTCATTGTCATTACTATCGTATAGCCTAATATCTGTTGTGCAACTAGTTTGAACAGTCGGACATAATGTTACGCCTATTCCTAATCCATTGCAGGCGACGATAGATTTGCAGGACAGGTCCCTAAGACGGGCGCTGGTGCCATCGACGAGGTGGACTTTTCGCGCTCTCTTAAATTCACTCTTCTTAATGCTGGAGCCGTATTGTTTTTGTCATTGTTTAGTGTTTTATTATCTTGAGAGAATTATATGTTCCATCTGACAGGTGTTTGTTAATCTTGTCATAGACTAAAATTGAAGCAAAAGATCAATATTGTCTCTTTATGTTCGTTATACTCAATGTGATAGAAGTATTACAGTCTAATGGGAGGATAAAAACTAACGTTATTTATTTCTTCGCATACGTGTACTTTCGTAAATAAATACGAAACAAATAAACACCGCTAATAAAAAAAATAAATAAAGAGAAGTGGAAGAGGAAGGAGACCAGTGTACACGACTATGAAGGCCACTGCACAAAGCAGCCCGTCTGGCCCAGGGGGTGGTTGCAGACGCTGCACATTGCCTGGATCACCTTCTTCTGCCTGCACATCCTGCATCGCCAATAATTCTTGCTGTGTGCCATCGCTCTCTTAAGATAGTGCTTGGTAGGGACGGCTTTTATTTCGTGCTAGGAGAGAATGATATCATCCATGTTTAGGATCTTAAGCTATTAGATATATTTTGGTGAATATTATGATGGATAGAGTTATTACAAGTGCAATCACTACATCCGTCAATAGATAGAATTATCATTCATAGTGCAACATAGAAACACAGCAATCCACTTTCTCCTAACGGTAAATATGCCACCAATTGTAATGGCTCAGTTTGGGTTAGATTGTTTTATTATCGTTATCATTATTGTTATCATCATCATCATCATTATCATCACTGTTATCATTATTCTCATCATTATTATCTGTAGAAGTACTTTTCTAGTGTCATTGTTATCTTTAGCAACACTATTATCACTTCTAATATTATTATCATATCTTTCTTCTCTTCCTCCTCTTCATAATCATGACATTAAATCATCATATTCATTATCACCATCATCACCATTGTATAATTCCTCCTCATCTTTATGATTATCATCACCCTCACCATTTCTATCATCATCATCCCAATCCTATGATTCCTTCTCGTACCCATCATCCCCACCACAACTATCATCATTATCACCATTCTACAATTATTTCTCATCTCCATCATCATCCTCAATCTCCTCCGCATCGTGATCAACACCATCACCATCATCTTAATCATCACCATCCTAGAATTCATTTTTATTTTCATCATCATCACTAACACTACCATCCCTTTCATTGTTATTTTCATCATCTTTTTACAATTCCCTCTCATCTTTATCATCACAACCACCACCACCAAAATTCTTTCTCATCCTCACCATCACCATCTTACATTTCTTTCTCATCCTCACCACCACCATCCTACAATTCTTTCTCATCCTCACCACCACCATCCTACAATTCTTTCTCATCCTCACCACCACCATCCTACAATTCTTTCTCATCCTCACCACCACCATCCTACAATTCCTTCTCATCCTCACAATCACCACCCCCATCCTAAAATTCTTTCTCATCCTCACAATCACCACCACCATCCTACAATCCCTTCTCATCCTCACAATCACCACCACCATGTCCATCCTACAATTGCCTCTAATCCTCATCACCACCACCACCCTCCTCCATCTCCTCCACATCCTAATCATCACCACCACATCCTAATCATCACCACTGCCTCTAATCCTCATCACCACCACCACCCTCCTCCATCACCACCACATCCTAATCATCACCACTGCCTCGTGAGCCTCCAATCTCTCATAACCCACTGTTGTTCTCCTCAAAGTATCAATGGGATAATTCTAACAGTAATCAGATAATTCTCTAATAATCTTAATCATTTCGATTTGATTCCTGAACAAAATTATGGTAATTATGTATTAACTGGGATAAAATTAATACAACTGACTTTATATTTTTGTTTATTTTTTTTACGATATGTCAACATGAAACAGACATAGAAAAAAGAGGGTAGTCATAGAGGAATCAAAACGATTATAATACAGAAATCTATTGAATTATCTCTTTATCAATGGTAATGAAGATAATAGTATAACTATTAAAAAATAGAAAAAAAAAAATTAGACGAATATATGTGTATATGAATGTATGGCTCAATC
>NW_028234430.1:12437074-12439574 GCF_977035675.1 Penaeus japonicus
TTAGGTAAATTCCTTATACCTTGCGTGGTTAGACAGTTCCACTTGCACTAGTGTGTATGTGTGTGTGTGTGTGTGTGTGTGTGTGTGTTTGTATGAATGTATGGCTGTGTAAAATTGTTCACTTGTATCATTCACATCATCCTTCTCATTTTCTATGGCATCTGTTATTATCGTTTATGCTATACATGTAACCCTATTTTTCTTGTTGTTACCATAGCAGTCGACTGCTGGTACGCATGTAAGTCTATAACAGAAAGGGAAATAAGAATAAAAATGGGAAATGAAACATGATGAGTATGGTGAGTAAGCCAAACATATCACACGATATAATTTCGTACTCAACATTGTACAACGTTTAAACATTAATTAGTATTAAGAATGTAAGGGCACGAGTTATAATAAGACATGAGCAATTCTATTACAGCATCATGTCCCATTATAAAACATGATTCTCTTGTCATTTAGGTTAACAAGCGGGAGAGAGAATATAGCTTTAAGAGAACGCAACCACTAACAAAATAGAATTGGCTGAGTTTGTAATATCAATGACATTAGAGCAACAATGACAGTGACTATAGTAGCAGTGATTATAGAATGCAACCATAGTATGTCTACTTAAATAACTATAATGCCAGCAGCAGTAACAGAAGTAGTAGCTAAAGTAGCGGTACCCATTGTCGCACATATCGTAGTGAAGAGAGTAGTAATAATGGTAACAGTAGTAGTACAATTTGTTGCTGAAATAATAGTTAATGTATTGTAAGAAGTAGATGACAAAGGATTAGTAGCAGTATCGCTATCAGTAGTAGTAGTAATAGGTATAGTAGAAGTATAAGGAATGCCAGCAGTAGCAATAATAGACGATGAATGAATGTCAAGTGAGCTAAAGTATGCAAACTAATGTATGTATATTTATTTATGTAGTATGCCATTAGTGATATCACTTTCAGATGATATGCATTGATATACTGCAAAATTCTCAAGAACTATAACTTTCATAACCGACATTTCTGAACAAAGAGATAAAATGCACTTACAAATTTTCCATATCGTTGCTATTTCTTTCCTAAACTTTATCATGTCTCTCTTCCGTATTATTAGTTGCCTTTTAGTCTGTATCATCTCCCTCCTAAATATCCTGGTTTCCCACTATATACGTTTATAATTTCACGAACACATAAATACTTTATCATTTTCTTTTTAAAAATACTTTCACCCTCTTAGGCTATATGATTTTACTCTTAGTCTGTCCAATTTCACTCGCAGTCTTTACAATTTTACTCTTCGTCTGTCTAATCTCACTCGTAGCCTTTATGATTTTACTCTTAGTCTGTCCAATTTCACTCGCAGTCTTTACAATTTTACTCTTCATCTGTCTAATCTCACTCGTAGCCTTTATGATTTAACTCTTCGTCTGTCTAACTTCACTCGTAGTCTGTCTGTGTCCTCCATTTAGTCTGTAATTTTACTCAAAGTTATTTTTCTTTATATCATTCCCATTCTTTATTGCTCTTTCTTAGACTTTTCTCAGATCATATAGCATCACTCAATATAATTTCTTTCATATATTTTCTTTTATTTCCTTCTTAAACATCATTATTTTCCTTTGAGTTATAAGGAAGACTTACTCGCTTTATCAAACTTATATCGGTATGATAGTTTACGATCCAATTAATAAATTATTGCCCCCCCCCCACACACACACATAAAGGCAAACAGGAAAGACGAAATAGAAAAGATAGAAAAAATATGTAAAACACATTTTTAAAACAAAATGATAAGAATAAAAGAGATAGAGAAAACAAAGAAATATAAAGAAAATTGCAAAAAATTGCATTAAGAATAAATATCAGAAAATACAAAGTAAAAACAAAGACAAAGAAGATATACAAAATGGAGAGAAAAACACACACAAAAAGAAATGAAGTTCATTTTCTTATTTTTGAATGTGAAGGAAAGAGAGAGGAAAGAGGAAGAGGCGAAAGAAAGAGGGGAGAAGGCGAGAAATAATTTAAATAAGTCAGAGAAATAAGGAAGAACTTGAAGAAAAGGACAAAAAGATACAGAAATAAAAGAGAGAAAGATTGAAAGAGAAAATATAAAGAGAACGAGAAAAGGAACGGGCGGACGAAATATGATGACAATGATAATTACAATGATGATATAAAGGATCACAACAATGATATTGAATGTAATGATGATAATTATAATAATAATGAGAGTAAAAAAGTAACAATAGCAATGTTGATTATAGTAATAATGGTGACAAAGATAATAGTAATGATAAAGATATAAATGATAAGGATAAAGATGGTAATGATGATAATAGTTATGATAATAGCGATGATAACAACAACTGCATCATCAATAGTAAAAGAAGAATGATAAAAATGATAATGGTAATGTTAATATTAAAAACAAACCAATGATAAAGGTAATGATAACACTAATAATACTAAAGATATTTGTATTGATGCTGATAATGATAAAGATGCAATTA
>NW_028234430.1:12444574-12447074 GCF_977035675.1 Penaeus japonicus
TTCACTCTTCTCCTCCTCCTTCTCACACCCCTTCTCTTCTAGTTTCCCCCATCTCTTTCCTCTCCTATTCCTCTATATCTTCCTCCTCCTCCTCCCCCTCCTCTCCCCACAACCCGCCATCTTCTCATAACCAAGATGAAAGTCCCCGCTAATCACACAATGATAACTTTTAAAACTTAGGGATTCATCTTCGCCACAGCCGACCCCCTTCCCACGCCTCCCCTCCCCCTCCCTTCCTCATGATCACATAATCTGCTCTCCTTTTTCTCTCCCAGATCTCTTCGCTGTGATATTTCGGCTCCTCTGCTTTCTCTCTCTATTTCTCGTTACTTTTCCCCTTATCTCTCTTCCTTTTATCTATTTCTATATGTCTGTCTGTTTATCTATCTATCTACTATCTCTATCTTTCTTCCTCTTCATGCCTTCCTCCCTCCTTTTCTCCCCTCTCTATATCTCTCTTTCTTGTTGTCCTTATCTCCCCTCTCTCTATCTCTTCCTCTTGTTCTCTTTCTCCTTTTCAAGTATGGGTTATATATTGAAACATAGAAAATAGAATGAGAAGAAGAGAGAAGAAAGCGAGAGAAAATGAGAGCGAAAGAGAGAGATTAGAAAGAGATTAGAGAGAAAGCTTAGAAAAAGAATAATAGAGAGCGAAAGAGCAATGTAAGGTTAAAGAGAGAGAGAGAGAGAGAGAGAGAGAGAGAGAGAGAGAGAGAGAGAGAGAGAGAGAGAGAGAGAGAGAGAGAGAGAGAGAGAGAGAGAGAGAGAGAGAGAGAGAGAGAGATAGGAATTAGAAAGATAGTTTAGAAAGAGAATAACAGAGAACGAAAGAGAGAAAGCGAGAGAGAAAGAAAAAAAGAAATAGCGAGAGGAGAGGGAGAGAGAGTTTATAACAACGTAATGACCGCACAGGATGCACTAAACCCAGATGACACACTATCCAAAAGTCATTTGGTTCTCTGCTCGGTGATACAGTGCTTGAGACACCATCTTGCTTACGGCCAATTATAAGATACACTGGTCTTTTTTGCGTACCCCATTACGAAGCATGATAAACTTTGTAAGTTTCTTTTTTTTCCTTATTTTGGTTTTCATTTTTGTTTGTATCACTGTTCTTTTTTTGTGATTATGTTTGTGTTTTGGGTTTTGTTGAGGATGAGTGTGTGTGTTTTTTTTGTTTTGTTTTGTTTGTTTTTGTTTTTTTGTGTGTGTGTTTGATGTGAGTGTATAATTGTGTAAGTGTTTGTGCGTGAGGGTTAGGGGATGTGTGTGATGTTATGTGTGTGTCTGAGTGTGTAAGTGTAAAAGTGTGTGTGTATGTGTGTATGTGTGTGTGTGTGTGTGTGCATTTGTTTGCGTTTTTGTGTGTTTAAGCCACTAAAACTCTAAACGAGGGGGATTAAGCTTCAATATAAACACAACTACAAACACAAACACAGACTATACCAGCAAATCACCCTTTGTTCCGGCAGAGGATCTTACCAAGCGAGACACTGGAGACTAGAGAGACTCAGAGACCACCGAAGGGGATAAGACTGTGCCATGTTCTCATCAGACTCATAAGGTCGAGTCTCGCCTCCCAGGACGGGGACGAATGGCTGTAATAAACCCAGGATGACCACGAGAAAAGGAGGCTATGTGTAACTCTACGGGATGACAACCCCGTTTTCGTTACTAGAGGAACTATAAACCTCGAGTCTCTGTGTGTGGGGATTGGTGAGTGAGTGAGTGTCCGAGGGTTATATTGTAGGTAGATTCATTCATTCGTCTATTTTATATCTTTTTCGTCCTTTTCTAGGCTTCTCTTTCGTCCACGTTATTTTTTTCATTTTTCAATTTCTTATTTCTACCCCGTCTTGTACGTCTTATTTCCTTATTTTCTGTATTTTCTGTCTCTCCCTTTATTAAAAGATATAAATCTGATGCTATCGTCTTCTTCCTATAATTTATGATTATGAATATCTTTATGAATACATTCATAAATATATGTCATCTCTGTAACACCGATAAATGGAGAAATCCTTCAGAATTCTTGAAAGAAGAAAAAGAAAAAGAAGAAGAAGAAGAAAAAAAAAAAACATTTATAAAGCTAAGAAGTAGATACCAGTATTTTCGTAAAATGTAGAAATGATATGAATGACAACATTGAACTTCACAACATGAGATCTGATCGACCCATTACGATGTTATAAATCCATTAGAATTGCACCATTCGAATCTAACTATGATGATAATACAACATCAAAACCCTTCAATTACATCTCTTGCTCTGTGAAGTTATCCCTTCTCTATTCTCTACGGCTGTCACACTTGATGGGTCGGTAACTTTATTCGCTTCATTTACCAGAATTCCTAATTTAATTGAGGTCATAACTCCTTCCCATAGTGAAAAAGGAAAGCGTATTTATCTTCTGCTTTATATGAGTTTTACGATGTAAAATACGAATCAAATGTTAATGGGAATAATCATAGCTAAGATCATTATCAATTAGAGTGCATG
>NW_028234430.1:12467074-12469574 GCF_977035675.1 Penaeus japonicus
GTGGGCAAGGGGGCTGTATCCCATCACACACCCCTCTATGGGGTGGTCACACAGCGATTCATCACACTCTAGGAGCAGGACGGAGGGCGGGATAGCGGCGGTATATAAATAACTATACTCACATCTCTCCCTCAATCACTATAAATCAAGTGTGAGTTTGTGAGTGTATTTATGAAAACATCCAAATCAAACATATCAACTCTAACACATCTATATATAACACTAACTATAAAAAACTTCATCAATACATATGTGTGTGAGAGGTGTTTGATCGAGTGAGAGTAGAGTGGTTAGAGAGAGTGAGTTTGTATTAAAATATAAATATATATATATAATATATATATATATATATATATATAAATAATATATTATAATTATATATATATATATATAAAATTGTGTGTGGTGGTGTGTGGATATATAGGTGGGTTGGTTTTTGTGTACTAATATAGGTATCTGTATGTATATACATATACATATATAATGTATGATATATATATATATAATAAAAGTTATAATATAAATATATATAAAATATAAATATATATATATATATATATCTATATATACTGTTATATATAATACCATGTAAATATACATAATACATATGTGTATATATATACAATATATATATATATAGAATATATATCAATATATATATATATATATATATATAGTAATATATAAACTTTCCTAAAATATACTTACACACCGCATATATTACGATATAGTATATAAATATTATAAATATATAATATATATAAATCTATAATCTAGATATATATAATTAAATATATATATATATATCGAACACTAATATATATCTATATATATATATATATAATATATATAATTGTGTGTGTGTGTGTGTGTATATATATTGGAACATACATATCTATAAAAATATATATATAGTATATAATAAATAAGATATATATATAAATATCTATATATATATATATAAATATATATATATGATGAGGAAAGTAATCATCTACTATACATAGTGTGAGTACTGTAAACAGCTGCCATCTCGCTCGCGATACTAGCGAGAATCGAGTGTCCCTGGAACATCATCGTGTTGGACTTTTTAGTTCTGAATGTTTATAATCTTCAAACTATCCACTCGAAAACCATGCCTACTAAATAGAATTAAGTACCGCCAGCCATTAACTGTCAAATAAATGTTATCTCACTGGGGCTGTTTGCGAGATAGATAATTTCGATGAAATATGCAATTATACGACGACGTCAAACATATATTTCATTCATATTGTGAGTGTATTAACATTACACGTATATTGAAAGTTTTCGGGAACCCCGCCCCTCCGCCCCTAGAAATAATTTTTCTTTGGTATGTGATAGAATTTGGTTGTAACATTTTCCCAGTGACACTCCTTTATCATTTTGATTAATATTTAGGTGTAAAAAAAAGAAAAAAAAAGTAAATAAGAGCAAATATAATTTCGTTAAAGGTTCTTCAGAAAAATTAGCTGAAAAATTCATTTAGAAGATATTGTTTTTCACTTTTTCTGTGGGACGTTAGCCATCTTCCCCCATTTGGGTAACACCAATAATATACATAATCAACAAAATTCACTAAAAAATAACACAACTTGACATGATTCATTTTCTTGAAAAGTCTACTGCACGTAAAGCAACTGTCATATCACCATACAATAAATGAGCATTGCATAAATAAAAAGATTACACATCTATATTTAGATATTCGAGCTACAAAAAAAAAATAACCGTTATGGAATTAACCAACAGTACTGAAACAATTTTGGTCTTGCAGCCAACTGACAGATTGGTGACTTTTACTCTTAATTAGTTGAATACTTTGATGTCAACAGGGAGATGATCTACATATTTTTTTTCAACTAATTCATTTACATAATAATCTATTTGAAAAGCGTCAACATGCCTCCCAATATAGCCTAAATTGTGACGGGGAAAATCCACATTCCCAGCCAATGTTTACGAACTGTTTTCATGACCATGAGAGGGGGGGGGGGGAGGCGACAGGAACATCCAAACAAGTTGACTGATTATTAACTGCAAAAAAAAGCAAGCTAAAAACGTTTCCTTAACCGTATTTCAGTACTAGTAACACGATAAGAACTATACGCACACACACACACAAATATCTATCTATCTATCTAACTATCTATCTATCTATATCTATATGTATATCTATATCTATATATCTATATATATCTATATCTATCTATCCATCTATCTATCTATCAGTATTTTAATATATAAAATATATATAAATATAATATATATATATAATATATATAATATATAATATACATCTATGTGTGTGTGTGTGAGTGGTGTGCGTGTGTGTGTGTTATACATGATATATATAAGATAATATATAAATATATATATATTATATAATATATAATTATATATATATAGTGTGTGTGTGTGTGTTTGTGTGTGTGTGTGTGTGTGTGTGTGTGTACATGCATGTGTGCGTGTGTTTTAT
>NW_028234430.1:12557074-12562074 GCF_977035675.1 Penaeus japonicus
TATATATATATATATATATACAACAACAATATATATATATATATATATACATATATCATACATACATTAAAAATAATATATATATATATATAATATATATATATATATATATATATATATATATATATATATACATATATATATTGTATATATATATCTAAATATATATATATATATATATATATATATATATATATATATGTATGTATGTATATACACACACACATAGAGAGAGAGAGAGAGAGAGAGAGGGAGAGGAGGGGGGATGGATAGACGGAGCGGGTCTAGTAACGAGTTCAAGCCTGAGAGATGAAAGCGAGAAAATTAATTAACAACAAAGAGAACACAAACTTGTTCTGCCAAAACAGCCTTCATCTTCTCCTTTCAGTAATTAATTATATCTCTCATTTCCCATCGATGGTATATGGAATAACAAAACGAAAGGTAGAAAATTCTTTCCATCTTTCTGTTTCTTTTTTTTTTTCTTCTTCTTCTTCTTCTTCTTTCTGCTTCTGTTTTTTTCTGACCCCGATTCTGTCTCTCACTCTCACTCTTTCTCTTTATTTATATGTATATATCTCGGAAAGAGAGAGAAAATGAGAGAGAGAGAGAGAAGAGGAAGAAAAGGAGAAAAAAGAGAAAGTGAGGAAGTGGAAGGAAGCGGGCTCAATAACTTTCATTTGAATTTAAATGACAGTTGGTCAGGTCTAACGCCATGTTGAACTTCAGCTTGTTCAGGATTGCCAGTGAAACCACTACTGGAAACCTCGATTCTACAAATCTCTCTCTCTCTCTTTTTTTTTCTCTCTTTCCTTCCCTCCCTCTCTCTTTCTCTCTCTCTCTCTCTCTCTCTCTCTCTCTCTCTCTCTCTCTCTCTCTCCCTCTCTCTCTCTCTCTCTCTCTTTCTCTCTCTCTTTCTCTCTCCCAAGTCTCTCCTCTCTCTCTCTCCCCTCCACATCTCTCAACTCCCCTCCTCCCTTCTCTCTCCCCTCTCTCATCTTCTCTCTCTCTTTCTCTTTCTCTCTCTCTCTCTCTCTCTCTCTCTCTCTCTTCCTCTCCATCTTTCTCTCTCTCTTTCTCTACCTCTTTCTCTCCCTCTCTCTCCTCTCCTCTCTCTCTCTCCCTCTCTCTCTCTCTCTCTCTCTCTCTCTCTCCTCTTCTCTCTCTCTCTCTCTCTTTATCTCTTTTCTCTTCTCTCACTCCCCTCCTCTCCTCGCTCTCACCTCATCCCTTAGTCTCCTCTCCCCCCTCTCTCTCACTTAACTCTATCTCGCTCAACCTCAAAGTCACCCCTACCACTCCACTCCCTACACCCATCACACCCTCTCAGTACTCTAACCACAACACACCCTTCCTTCCCTCCGTTCGCTCTTCACTACTAACCCCCTCCCGATCTAACCCAACAAACACCTCCCCCCACGACTCCTCAAATTCCCCCCCACCACTACATTCCCCTTCTCCCCCCCATCCTTACTCATCCCTACACCACATCTCATAACCGCGCACCCCTTGTCCGCACCCCCCTGGACAGATCCAACCTCTCCCTCCCCGCCCCACCAGCCTCCCCCCACTATCACCTTTCCCCTCCAGCACCCGAACCCCCTCCACACACTCCACCTCCCCCGCCCACCACTCGCTTCTATCCCCATATCCTTCTCACCCCCCAACCCTTACTCTCCCCCCCCCTACACCTCCTCCTCACATCCTCTCCCACCACTCCCCACACAGGCCATCCTCCCACACATCGTCACCTCCCTCACTCTCTAACTCTATCCACCAGTACCCCCCACTACTTCGCTCCCCCCCTCACACTCTTTCCATCACTCTCACCCTACCTCTCCCATCCTCCGCACCCTCTTACCCCCCCAGCCCCGTCCATCTCACTAACCTCTTTCTCTCGTCTCGCACCATTCCCTACTTATCTCCTCTCTCTCTCTTCTCCGCCACCCTCGTCCCCCACTCCAATCCCACACTCCCACACATCCACACCTCAACTCCAGCCACCCCTCACCTCACCCCCCTCCCTCCCATCCCTCTCTCCCAACCAATCTTTCAATGAACACGATAACCCCCCCTCTCTTCGCTCTCTCCCCCTTAGGGTCAAACATATCCTCAATCTCCTCATAAACATAAAAAATCGCTCCTCTACACCCCCCCAACCTCTCCACACTCTCGCAACATCCTCTCTCTCCCGCACGCTCTCTCTTTCTCTCTCCGGGCCCATCCTCTCTTCTCTTCAACCTTACCATCCCAATCACATCCCTCAATCTCAACTTCACCTCCTCAAACCCCTCTCGACAACACATCCGTATCAATTCTAATTCCCAACTTCGCTCATGCAGCCCACCTCTCTCTACAAATACTGGCTCAACTCACTCATACCACATAACAAACCCCCAGTCCCTCTCTCACCCCTCGTACCCTCCTGCACCTCAATGCATCCATTCGTCTCCATCCTCAACCCCCCTTCCCTCCGCTCCCCTCCCAATCCCTCTCCCTTACCCTCATACTCCTTCTTCTCCACCTCAACCTTTTCAGCATCCACCACCCCCCTCGACTCGACACTCTCAACTGATCCTTAACCCCCACACACTACCATTTTCCCATCACAACAAAACCCTCCTCCTCTCAACCGCCTATCCACATCCCAAAGCCCATGATACCTCCCACCCGCAACTCCCCCCCCTCGTCCTACACAGCCACTACTTAACTCCCTCCCAACCCCAATCCGGTCACCCCCTCCACACCACCCCCTCTCACCTCTCCGAGTCCCCTACTCCGACTAACACCCCGTCCATTTTCTCCCCCCTCTATATCTCTCCCCCTCCACCCTCCCAATCTCCCCTCCTCCTCTAACACTCATCTCTTCCTCTTCTGCGCTCCCTGCTCTACTACTCTCCCAATCTCCACTCCCTCCCAACCCCTCTCCCCTACAACCTGACAAACTCCTCTCCTTCGCTCACCCTTTACCCTCACTCTCACTCAGCCCAGAGTGACATACAAACGGATATCCCTACCCCCCCCTTCCACAACCTCTCCACACAACCACCCCTGCATTCTCTCACCTCTCCCCCCAACATCCCTTTATCTCCTTCGAGACTTCCTCCCGCCTCTCAACGCTCTCGCCCAAGCCGAGCCACATTCAACCCTCAACCCCCTATACCACAGAACGATCCCAACTCTCTCATCCTCTATCTCCTGCTTTTCGTCCTTCTGCCCCCTCTCCCCATTCTCACCTACACCCCTCCCCCTCCCAACTCTCCACTCGACTCATACTCCCCCGACCATCATCTCATTCACACTCCCTTCTCCCCTCCCCACCCACTGTCACACCTCTCCTCTTTCTCCCCAATGCTCCCTCGATCTCCTCCTTCCTTCTACCCCTCGCGTCACCGTCTCTCATATAGATACCTTATCGACTTCTCCTGATCGCTCTCATAACAACAAAACCCACTTTCTCCCAAACAGTCTCAACTTCCCCATATTTTCTATGCAATTCACTCGCACACCACTCGCCACTCAACTAAAAAAGCTAGCAGAGCTCATCTACGTCCAAGCCCCTTCTCCTTCTCAAATCCAACAATCTCTCTCTCTCTCTCTCTCTCTCTCTCTTTCTCTCTCTCTCGCTCGCTCTCTCTTGCTCACATTCTCGCTTATTCTCTTCTTAATTTATTCTGGACCTAAATTATTTTCACTCAAGTTTTTTAGTTGCTTGGCTTGCTTTAAGGAATTGAGATTTGAAATTTGTTTTACAATCGTGTCGACTTTGGTGTTTATCTATCTTTCTGTCTCTTTTTTCCCCTGTCTGTTCCTCTGTCTGTCTTTCTGCCTGTCAGTCAAACTATTCCATGAGTTATCACTATCTCCCCATATTCCTTTCTTTCTTGCCATGATCCTATCTCCTTTCTCATTCATTTCCTACATCCCTTCCTCGTCTCCTTCTTCCTTTTCTTCTCCCTAATTCCCATCCTATTCTTTTTTCCTTTTCTTTTTCCCTTTTCTATTTCTCCCCTCTTCTTCATTCCTTTTCTTCATTCTCCCTCTTTCCTTTCCAACTTCTCTTCCTATTTCTATTCCTACCCCATTTCTTTCTTCTCATCTTCTATTTTTTTTTTTTCTTCTTATTCCATCTCTTATCATCCTCTCTTTCTCCCTTGGTTATCCCTATAGATCTCTGAACACCTTAAGGACAAGACCCTGAGGTGTAGCTTATCCTCATTAGCATTATACACATGGGACACCCCTCCCCCCATATATCCCCTTATATATACACCTAACCCCTTTCATCCCCCATCCCCTTAGCTTTCTACAATCATTCCCTGCTCCTTGCTTTCCCTCTCCATTCTTCTCCCTTTCTTTATTTTCTTTCTCCTTCTCCCATTTCTGTATTTCCTTACCTTTTCTTTCTTTCTAAGCATGTTTTCCTTTTCCCATCTCCAAACTCCTCTTCCTTTCCCTCTGCCCCCTCGATACACCTCACCCCTCTCTGCTTATTCCTCTTTCTCCCTTCCATTATCCACCCCTCCCCCACCCACCTCTATCCCTCATTTTTGTCCCCTCCCCTCCTACTTCCCTGCCCTAACATGATGTTTAGTTATAAAAGAGGGATTGATGAGTGGATAGCAAAAGGTAAAAAAATAAATTAAATATATAAAAAAAAATAAATATAAGTATTAAAAAAGAAAAGAGAAAAGGAAACAGAAATAGATAAAAAGGAAAATAAAATTGAAAAAGTCCCCCCCTCTTTGGAGTTTAGCAAGCGAAAGACGAAACGGAAACTATTTGTCGTAAACTGGAATTGCCGAAATCCTCTCTACAGCGACACCAGGAACGCGTAACAACAAAGATACGCAGAAACCTTGTTCAGGTCTTTTTTCCATCTCTTTCTATGCTCTCTTCTCCCTCTTTTATTCGCTTTCTTCTCCCTCTCTTTCTCTTTTGAGCAATGCTCATCTGTTTGTTTGTCTGTCCGGTAACTCTTCTGTCTTTCTCTTCACAAT
>NW_028234430.1:12569574-12577074 GCF_977035675.1 Penaeus japonicus
CTTTTGTCTGACTGTCTGTCTGTCTGTCTGTCTGTCAGTCTCTCTCTCCCTCTATCCTTCTCTCTCATATATCCATTTATCTTTATATATCGTGTTCATGTAGTTTCTCATTTGCCTTTCCCCTAAATTTCTCCACTCATACTGACCGTGGCTTCTCTTCATAACTAGTTCAATTTCCCCCTCATCTGATCTTATCCAACCCTCCTCCTTTTCATTATATTCTCTTATTTCACATATTCTATTTACAATTCCCATCCTCTTTTTTACCTTTCCTTTCTCTCCCTTACTTCTCATTTATTTGACTTTTCCTTCCTCCTCGTTCTAGATATCAATTTATTTCAGGTTATGGATTTCCATTTTGACTTTCGCTTTGTTGGTGCGTTTCGGCATTGGCTGTTCGTCTGTCTGTACATCTATCTATCTATCTATCTAAGAATCCATTCATCAGTCTGTCTATCTTTCTATCTCCCTCCTCCTTTGACTTGTCTTCCATTTCTAATTTCCCCTCCTTTTTATCTTCCTCCGTCTCCTTCTTTTCACCTTTGCTCCTCCTCCGTTTCCTTTCTTTCCCTTCAACAGCCTTCCAGGAACAAGAAGGAGATAGATAGATAGATATATATATATATATATATATATATATATATATATATATATATATATATATATATATATATATATATATATATATAGAGAGAGAGAGAGAGAGAGAGAGAGAGAGAGAGGGAGAGAGAGAGAGAGAGAGAGAGAGAGAGAGAGAGAGAGAGAGAGAGAGAGAGAGAGGAGATTCAGAGAAGAAAGAGAGAAAGTGAGAGAGAGAGAGAGAGAGAAAAAGTGAGAGAGAGAGTACGAGGGAGAGGGAAAGAGAGGGGGAGAGAGAAGGAGAGAAATAGAAAGAAAGAGAGAGAGAGAGAGAGAGAGAGAGAGAAAGAGAGAGAGAAAGAGAGAGAGAGAGAGAGAGAGAGAGAGAGAGAGAGAGAGAGAGAGAGAGAGAGAGAGAGAGAAACAGAGACAGAGAGAGTGAACACCACCAACAAGAGTAAAACAAAAACTTTACGAAATGGAAGGAACGGCGAGTGTATGGATAATAAAGCGAGGAGGAGGCAAGGCTGAGAGAGCGAGTAATGGACCTAGATTCGACTAATGAATAAAAGACATGGTGGAAGTGAAGTGAAAGGTTAGGAGGCTCTTTGATGCCGCTAGAATGACGAGTGTATCTGGCAATATGCAAAGGTAGGAATTCGTTCTCATTCTCTCTCTCTCTCTCGCTCTCTATTTCTTTTTGTTTCGTTAATCTTTTTTTTCTCTCCCTTTTCTCTCTCTTTCAATTTTGTTTTGTTTAGAGTTTTCTTTCTTTTCCTCATTTTTCTCCCTCTACAGTATTTCAAAGGGGATTCGGATAGACTCTTCTTTTACTTCGCTTCTATCTAAATATGGTTGATTATCCTTGTATTTACATTCATCTCCCTTCTCTTTTCTCTCTCTTTCTTTCCCTCTCTGATCCAATACCGGCTTCTCTCCTCCTCCTCCTCCTCCTTGCCCCCCCACCCCCCACCCCCCAAAAAAAAAGAAGAAGAATTCTTATTTGCATATATGCGTCTCTAAATTTCAGTACCCCCTCGACACCCATAAAGAAAACGGGAATAGTATAAACGCCGAACCCAAACACGTTTTCAATAGACGTTTGAGAGATGAGAGGATCGAGTTCCCGGGTATAAGCCTCAGTCCCAGACACCCAGCGAGTTCCAGCCTCGCCGCTCACGCTATATATAGGATCAAATGCTACCATGATATCACGCCTTCCATCCCATCGGGCATTTTGTTATTTCCTCAATAACTTTGTGCAATAACTGTCAAGGTCGCTATTACGCTTAAAGCCCGAGGGATTTTGTAATGATTTCTTCTTGTTAGCACAGGTGATTATTGTGGGCTAAGGGATTACGAAAGGTGAAAGAAAGGAAAGGATGAAGATGAAACGATGTATAGGAAGGGAATGAAGATGGCAGGAAGAACTGTCGGGTTTTGGTGTAGTCATTAGGGCAACTGGAGTGATTAATATGAGAAGTAATTAAGTTTACTGTTATTCATTAATCATAACAAGCGCGAAATTAAGATTGGAGAGAGAGATAGAAAGTGAGAGAGAGAGAGAGGGAAAAGAGAGAGAAAGAGAAAGAGAGAGAGAGAGGGAGAGAGAGAGAGAGAGAGAGAGAGAGAGAGAGAGAGAGAGAGAGAGAGAGGGGGAAAGAGAGAGAGAGAGAAAGAAAGAGAGAGAGAGAGAGAGAGAGAGAGAGAGAGATAAAGAAAGATAAAGAAAAACAGACCAACAGGAGGTAGGAATTAGATAGATACATAGATAAATAGACATATATATATATATATATATATATATATATATATATATATATATATATATGTGTGTGTGTGTGTGGTGTGTGTGTGTGGGTTGTTTGTGGTGTGTGGGGTGTGTGTGTGGTGTGTGTGTGTGTGTGTGTATGTGTGTGTGTGTGAATTTTGTGTGTGTGTGTGTGGGTGTATGTATGTATGTATATATATATATATATATATATATATATAAATAATATATATATATATTGAAGATAATATAGAGAGATATAGAGAGAGAGTGAGCCGATCGAGATGAGAGGAATGAGAGAGAGAGAGAGAGAGATATATATATATAATAGATATAGATAGAATATGTATATAGACAGATAAAGAGAGAGACAGAGAGAGAGAGAGAGAAAGAGAGAGAGAGAGAGAGGGAGATAGATAGATAGATAGAGAGATAGAGACAGAGAGGGGGGATTAGAGGTAGCCAACCAATTTCATAACATGAAATATACCAGATAAATTAGTCCCAACTATGATTAACTCACGAACTATTTGATGGGCGCTTGGATTCCACAACAAATTACCAATTAATCATACACGTGCAAGGCCCTTTACGAATAACTTCAATAAACTTCCGGTAATCTGATATACATGGCTTAATTAGCGACGGTGAGATGATACAAACACTCTCTCTCCTTAAGATGAACGAAGTTTCACTTTCTCCAACCTTTCTATTTCTTTATCTGGTTATCTATCTGTCTTTTTATCGGTCTGTCTGACTGTCTAACTCCCGCCTCCTCTCTCTCTCTCTATCCCTCTATCTCAAAATCTAAAATCCAGATCTTAAAGTTTGGTGAGTGACGTTATAAGTATCATCATTATAACTGTTATCATTATTAGTATATTGGTAGTAAGAATAATAGTAGGAGTAATCTTTATTTGTATTGTTAGTATATTGGTAGTAGCAACAATAATAGGAGTAACCTTTAATTTCATTGTTATTGTTATTGCTATTATTATCATTATTATCATCGTGAATACTATCAATAGGATCAACATTATTGCTACTATCATTTGAGAGATCCCAGTGTTTCAACTAGGATCTTTGTTTTTGTTGTTATTGTTGTTATATACCACTGACCTTCGGTATTTCACACATATCGTGCCGTTGCCAACAAACAAGCCTTTTGCATGATGCCAAAATCTGTTTTCATGGTCATTTTCTCCAGCTAGCCATCCAAGTTATGACACAAGGCCTAAGAATCGAAAGATGATAGGTATTTCTTTTTAACTTTTTTGTATTTCCAAATTCGACCTATTTCTTCCTGCAACGGATTGCGTATCTCAATTTGTTCCTTACCTATTCCGGGTATCAAATGGAAAAACAACATGTATCAATTAACTCCTTTGCTCTACCTCGTGATACTACAATATCGGATGTAAAATGTTAAAGAACTTTATCTATTTGTATTCGAAAATCCCAAAGAAGCTTCTCCACAATCTTTACTACTTGGTGAACAGACCACTTTCCAAACAGACCTTCCAATGAATAAGCTGCACCACATTGACGTGTCTCCCCTTTTTATGCTTTCCGACATTGGTCTGAGATAGACTCTCCATCAGTGTGCTTTCAAGTGTATCTGGATCTGAGAAATGGCTCTCGAGCTGCTTTTCAAAATCTCTCTGTCTCTTTCATTAGGTTACTTTTCCCTGCTTGATTCCAGCTTTTTCGATCTCTTACCGTTTCTGTACTGGCAACGAGTTTTCCATATCATGTTTTCTTATTTCTTCTTTTTTTTCTTATATCGCTCCATTCTTACTGTAATTATATGTTTCTTTGCCTTGCCCTCACCAGGTATTTCTACTTGTCTCACTGTTTTCATAAGTAATTCTTAGCTGCCTCTCTCATGTTTCTTCAAAATAGCCACCCCTTGCACTTACAGTCGTCAACACTCATAAGACATCTTGTTCCGTTTTTCAATTGCATGTGCAGATTGTTGACATCCCCTCTTTTGTTGAATGCTCAAAATATAGTCAAAAGTTTTGATTTGTTCAAGCACATCCTTTACACAATGTTCCTGCATCATATCTTCTAGCAACAATAACTCTTGGGTATATTGCAGACATAGTGTTTCCAGTATTTAACTTTTTAAGATTTTAAGATTACTCTCAACCTCCTGAAGGTCTCCCTTGTTGATTTCATATCCTCATTTTTTATTTTGTTTGCTCTTAGGACACCAATGTTTGTGTAGCCCGTTTTATGGTTAATCTTCTTCATCTTCACATTCTTTAGTAGCATTATACCCCTACATGACACAAAATTCCCGTCTTCACAATTAACATACCACACTTCTGGATGCCAGATTCCATGCCAACATCATCACTTAACACTCAAACTGTGTTGACTAATAAGGTCTTATCCAAGGGGTATAAAGTTCATATCCAGATTTAGTTTTCCGCAGCATACTTGCCAATGCTATCAAAACAATTACAAACAAAAATGAAGAAATGCTATTGTCTCATTTTAAGATACCTCACTGTATGCTTACATTTCCTAATGATTCATCCCCAGCCACTATCTATGTTTTCCACCTGTTCAAGCTATTTTGAGCCATTTCAGTAACATTTTCTACTATTTTCATTATTTGCATGCTTTCCAATATCCGTGAATGTGGTAGTATATCATGCGCTTTTTGGTAATGCATCCATTTATGGTAATGCATCCCTTTTTGGTAATGCATCCTTTTTGGTAATGCATCCATTTTTGGTAATGCATCCATTTTTGGTAATGCATCCATTTATGGTAATGCATCCATTTTTGGTAATGCATCCCTTCTTGGTAATGCATCCCTTTTTGGTAATGCATCCATTTATGGTAATGCATCCATTTTTGGTAATGCATCCATTTATGGTAATGCATCCATTTTTGGTAATGCATCCATTTATGGTAATGCATCCATTTTTGGTAATGCATCCATTTTTGGTAATGCATCCATTTTTGGTAATGCATCCATTTATGGTAATGCATCCATTTTTGGTAATGCATCCCTTCTTGGTAATGCATCCCTTTTTGGTAATGCATCCATTTATGGTAATGCATCCATTTTTGGTAATGCATCCATTTATGGTAATGCATCCATTTTTGGTAATGCATCCATTTTTGGTAATGCATCCATTTTTAGTAATGCATCCCTTTTTGGTAATGCATCCATTTTTGGTAACGCATCCATCCTACAGCTAATCCAATTTGTCTCCTTCTAGAGTTTCGAAGCACCGTCTTGTCAATAAGCATTTGATATTTCGTCCCTCTAGTCTGTTTGCTGCATCGTATCATTATCTTTCTTATAATATCATTATTGTTTCTATTATCATTATTGCCAGTTTTATTATCAATATTTTCATTAGTATGATAATTGTGATTATTATTAATGTTATTGCTATTAGTATCATAATCAATATTAATGTTAGAATTACTATTTCTATCATCATCATTATTGCGAGGATGATTATGTTTTCATCTGTATCATTAGTATATTAGTAGTAGTATTAATCACCATCATTCCCCATTACCATTAGCAGTTGTCATAGCAGCATCATGACTGTTGTGATCATTAATATTATTTGAGATTTTTCTGTGTTTCCTTTGAAAGAAAGAGAGAGAGAGAAATAGAGATAGAGAGATAGAGAGAGCGAGAGAGAGAGAGAGAGAGAGAGAGAGAGAGAGAGAGAGAGAGAGAGAGAGAGAGAGAGAGAGAGAGAGAGAGAGAGAGAGAGAGTGAAGTTAAAAAAAGTAGGTATGATGCACACTGTAAAATGGCTCTTAGTCAAAGGTCATGGCACCTTGATTATCACATGAAAGAGTCATTTGCACGGTCAACTTTCATGTTACAAAAAGCACTAACGTTTACCCTCATTAGCCTTGTTTGTGCTTGCTCTTCGTATAACTTAAAAGCTATTTCATGCACTGAATCACAAGCACACAGTCCAATCACACAAACGTTCCTCCCACGCCCCCCCCCCCCCCCCCCCCCCCCCCCCCCCCCCCCCCCCCCCCCCCCCCCCCCCCCCCACCCCCCCCCCCCCCCCCTCCCCCCCCCCCCCCCACCCCCAAGCACACAAAGCTATGATGTCATTTTTCCTATGATAATAATAATGAAAGTAATGACAATAACAGTGATAATAATAATAACAATGATAATGATTACAATAAAGAAAATTATTTTGAAAATAATAATGATAATGATAGAATGAAAAACAATAATGGTAATCATAATTATGATATCAATTATAATAGATATAATGATGAGAGAGAGAGAGAGAGAGAGAGAGAGAGAGAGAGAGAGAGAGAGAGAGAGAGAGAGAGAGAGAGAGCGGGGAAGGAGAGAGCGAGGAGAGAGGCGAGAGAGAGGAGAGAGAGGGCAGAGGGAGTGACGATGAGAGAGAGAGAGATGAGATGTAGAAGAGAGAGAGGAGGAGAGAGGGGAGAGAGGAAGAGAGAGAGAGAGGAGATAACTAGGGGAGAGAGAGAGAAGAGATGAGTAGAGCGAGAGAGAGAGAGAGAGATGAGAGCGAGAGAGGAACGAGAGAAGAGAGGAGAGAGAGGCGAGAGAGGGAGAGCAGAGAGACGAGAGAAGAAGAGGAGAGAGAGAAAGAGAGAGGGAGAGCGAGAGAGCGAGAGCTAGGATGCGAGCGAGCGAGAGAGGCGAGGAAGAGAGCGAGGGAGAGAGAAAGAGAGACGAGAGAGAGAAAGAGAGAGAGAGTAGAGTGAGAAGATGAGTGCAAAGAGAGAGAAAGAGAAACGAAGAGGAGAGAGAGAGGAAGAGAGAGAGAGCGAAGAGGAGAGTGGAGAGAGCGAAGAGAAAGAGAGAGAGGGAGAGAGGGAGAGAGAGAGAGAGAGAGAGAGAGAGAGATAGATAGATAGATAGAGAGAGAGAGAGAGAGAGAGAGAGAGAGAGAGAGAGAGAGAGAGAGAGAGAGAGAGAGACTGAGAAAAAAGCAGAAAAAAAAGAAGACTGACGATTAGAAAATATCGATGAAAGAAAAAAAAAACCCTTCAGTGAAATAAATAGAAAGCACGAAAAAGACAGAGAGAAAAAGGAACGAAAGAGAAACAGTAACGAGAGAGAAGGACAAAGACACCCACCAAGGCATGCATGACACGGGTACCCCCCA